>NC_142197.1:21993000-22298000 GCF_026936395.1 Plectropomus leopardus | reverse complement strand
TAGTTCGTTTGACTAGCTGACAGAAAGGCAAAGACTGCAGTTATTGGTTTCTTTATGGGTAAACATAAGGGGAAGACAGAGACGGTTGCCAGGCAATCAGTAAAGTTTCCAGTTACAAAATCTACCGTAATCACACACACGATTGGTGACTGTAATGTGCTAATTACCCCAACATGCACACACACACTTTTAACACCTATTATCACCCTCGAGTTAGACCCATTGGCTGTGTTTGAAGAGGCATAAATCATTAGTGACCAATTATTTTGTTTCCCTCTGGTCATGTGATTTATTTGGGGCAACATTGGAAAGAGGCTTGAGCAGGTCGGGTTGGCAGGTGTAGAGGAGATAGTATGTGGAGGTGTTTGTGTTTGTGGAATGTGTGTGTGACCTCAGGTGTAGATCTGGGAAAATCCACAATCTGACATCTTTGTATATATCAAGGAGGTTTCTGTGGAAACCACACACTCAAACAATACTAGTGAATGCCTTACCAAACTGATTTTTTTTTCGAATAGTAAAGCAAAGTTAAGAAAATAAAGCTGTCCTATGAATCAACATGTGTCTCTTTGTCCATTTTTACAAAGGACTAAAGGTTGGACTATGAGTTCTACCCCATGGACATGCAACGGTCTTTTTAATGATAAGCATCTTATTAAAAGAAAACCTTATCAAAATATCTCAAAATGCAAAACATAATTGTATGATCATTTTTCAGCAACATGAGTCCTGCAGTTAGACATTGAAGTCATTTTGTTTGTCATTTTGATGTCAAATTAAACACCATATGCTCTGGCTCTATCTGTCTTAAGAGGCAGGACCTTTGAATTGACTTCATGCCTTTTAGCTCGCATTATACCTGAGTAAATCTAACTATTCATTACGAAAACTAAATAATTATAACATCAACAGATTATTTGAAAACAAAATCTGCAGGTTGTCATGTAAAAACATAATTGCCCTGGATGGCATGGATCAACAGTGTATTTTAGTTTAATTTTGAGGTGTGTTACCTACAGCTGGGGGTCAAGGAAGAGGACAGGAAGAAGAGTTTTTCAAAATAAATCACTATTTTGAACCATTTTGCAGAATGTGATTTATCACACAATGCAACTGCATTACACTAGTAAATCAAAAGTAGGATTGTACTGAACTTGTTTTTATTTTTACATTCAAAGTTTATATGGAGGTTTTTCATTGAAGCTTTGGATGTTGCTTTGGGTATTCTTCACCAATATGCATATGCATAAATGCTATAATCATTAATTTGTATATTCAGCTTAATGCAAAATACCTTTATCAGGTCTGACCTGTGACATCACTGATGACATCAGCAAGGGCACAAAAGCAGGAAGTGTTTGGTTGACACCCACTTAAACTCCCTGAAAAGCATGGTGAAAATGCCCAAGAAAAATTCAAGAAGTGGAAAAGAAATCAGAATGTGTAAGTTGAACAAAGAATACTTAGAAGACTAAATAACAGAAATCAGTAATTGAACAGTACCTGTCTGTGTTATGTAGGGCTGGAAATTAAGTTTTCTTTCCACCTGCCACTTTTCCTGGACTCTGAAATCTACCAGCCACTCAATAGATAACAATTGTTTTTTAGTTTTTTTAGTCTGGTGAGTGATGCAAATCTAGCAGCCACTTGCATATTTTACATATTCTATATTAAATCTGGCTGGTAGCTGGTGCTAATTTCCATCCATGGTGTTATGATTTTAACCAGGAAATGTTGATGCTAAAATATGTTGTGTTGTATTCTCATCCACTTTGTCATAACCACTTATGTTTTTCTTAACATACCAAGGTGGCTTTGGTTGTTGATCAGTTTGTTCACTGACAATGTGTTGATGATTTACAATATACACTTTTGCAGTCCAATTTCTGCTTGAAGTATCTAAAGAAAGATTGATTTTATTATGGGTATGATTAGGGACTCACAGTACTTGGTTAAGGTCAAGGAAAGACTGCAGTCTTGGAGTAATACTGTGAAAGTTAAAGCATAAGACAGCATATGTTTGTTTTATTTTTTTTTTTACATTTAAACACAATTACAACTCAAGTCTCTTAAAACACGTTTCACTAATGTTTTGCAAACAATTCCAATGAAGTTGGGATGTTGTGTAAAATGTAAATAAAAACAGAATACAATGATTTGCGAATACTTTTCAACCTATATTCAATTGAATACACTACAAAGACAAGTCAGTACCTTGCTGTACAGACAGCAACAGGAGAAAAAACAACACAGCAAATGATAAAGGAGGTACACATTATAAAAAGTTTATGGACATGAGGGCTCTGTGTGGTTAGGTTTCAAAGTTAGAAACATTTATTCAACAGGTTATAGTTTCAGAGGTCTTACCCAACCGATTATTGTAACTTTATACAAAATAAAAGTCTGATAAGGGACGAATCCTTTTTTTTATTTATTCTTTGACAAACATGCTTGACCAAATGGTTGATTTGGCCTTTTATGGTAAAGGCAGTGTTGCTAAAATAATACATTTACAAATTCTATGAAATGTAAAAAGGACGAATACTTTCTATTGTTAATACCATATATTTAATGTTATTCCATTATATATTTGAGTAAAGAAATTAATGATTTTTTCCCACCATTTCTGGGATGTTTACTGCTACTAATTCCAAAGTCACACACTTATTTATGTTTTTATACTAACAAATTACAAGCATTTTAACAAAATTGTGATTTGTAATTATTATTGTTTATTTTTATTTTTGTTTTCTTTTGTTTTGTTATCTTCTCTCTCTTCTTTTTTTCTTTCTAACCATTAATGGACCATCTCAACTGAATGGTAGACGCCTTTATTTAATAAAAACCCAATGAGGTGGTGGTCTGTTAAAAAAATAGATAAATAAAAAAAAACCTTTCGATTTTTTGATTTTTGATTTTTGTTATTATAGCCTCAAGTACCCTAAATATAAAATGCAAAGAAAAAAATCATTTTTTTCTACTATTGTTATTTTCTAGTTTTTTTTTTTATTGTTGGTGTCACAGTTGCTGTAAGTTCAGCTATCATTAGCTAATACTATTGACATTGTTCTTGCTCTATGCCGTTCCCAGTTTAAACAAAACTTGTTAAAATGTGCTTTAGCAACACTTTTTGATTATAGTCATGCCAGTAAAGCCTCCTTGAACTGAAATGACGTTCTTTACACTAAATTCACCTCACTGTGAAAGCCAAAACGTGATATTTTTTGTCTTGTAGAGCTGATTGGGACTGCAGTGTAATTTTCCCCTTTTAATCCCATAAATCCTTCTACAGGGGCAGGGCACCTCTGGGACTGTCTCAAGCTGGTTCCCAGACGCTCTACGGAGCACCCTCCACACAGGTGAGCACTTTGAGAAGATTTGGTGTCCGACACCGCCACCTGGTGTCCGGCCGAGTTGCTGCACTCCCCCCGCTGAGCGCTCAGACGGGCTTGGCGCTCCGAGGTCTGCAGGCTGCTGCCGCTTTCTCTCCAGCCTGAACAGAGCTCTGTTCTCCCGCAGATCCCCGCGCTGACAGCCGTCCCCCTCCACTCTCCGGGAACACCTTTAAGGAGATCCAAAACTGCTTTTTCCGATGCGGTGCCTCCCCCCAAAACCCATCTTGGTCTGCATGCGTGAATAAAGAGCTGCGGTGAAGACACAGAGAGCCTCCCCTCTCTTCAGCTGCTAGATACCAGGTAAGACAATTTACCATCAATTTGCTTTAAGAAACGTGCGATTTTGGCTACTTGGTGTTTTGTTGTGGTTTTACAAAGCGCTCAGAGAGGCTCGTGGGAATGAACAAAAGATGATGCACAACATGGATTGTTTCATATGAGACTGCACCTGCTCTATATGAGTGTGTCTGGATGTTGGGTGTAAATATACAAACCACTTCTGCAAGGTGCTGTCACATCAACGAGGCGTGTTAGTGATGCTCGGGAAAGTGCTGGTTATTTCTGGAGCTGTGCGTGAACGCATCTTCACATATTGTTCTCAGTGACTGATGTAGTTGTGAGTGAACACAGACTAAATGGAAGTTGATGAGAGTCATATGGCGAATAACAGGACATGATTTTGATATTACTTTGATTAATACTGCTTACTGAGATGCATAACCTACCTGTAAGCTTATGCAGAAAGTTAACCCTTTGGAAACTGGGCCATTAGGTTTGATTCCTTTCAAAGACTTGGGGGGGAAGGCAATGAGCAAGTTAACAAGACATGGTCCAAAAATTAGCCAAAAAAAAAAAGGGTAGAAAAGTTCCAAGAAAATAAAAACAAACAAAAATCAACACCCCCCCCCCAAAAAAAAAAAAATTAAACAAAATTGAAGAAATTAAACAAACAAAAACAAGAAAATGAACCCCAAAACTGCTAAGAATTATTTAAAAATATATTTGTACATGTACTTTAAATATAAAATTGTAGTAATTTAAATACAGTTTTTTCTAGACATTTTCCATCCTTTTTCTTAAATATATTACTGTAGCTCCCTTTTCAGTTTTTTCCAACTAATTTTGAGGTCATTCTTATGTCACCTTTTACTGATTTCTTTAGATTTGTGAGGCGTTTCTTGCCATTTTCCCCCATGTTTTTTTTTCAAAGACATCAAACCAATTTGCTCCTGTTACAAAAATTTAAAAAGTTTGTGAAAGGCGTCCGACCAATCATTTTCATATTACTTTGATTAAAACTGGTCACTGAGATGCGTAGCCTACCTCTGAAATGAGTTAACATTTAAAAAACTAAAACTTAGGGACTGCTGGTTGCTATGATAGGAGGTGATGCAAAAATTAGAAGGCGTGTCAAAAAAATTAAGCACTGGGGAGAGATTTATGTTTTTTATTTTGGCGTAGGTAAGGGGCATACAATTTTAAATGTCTGTGTTTTGAAACAAGTCAACATTGAAACAGCTAAAACTTGGGAACTGTTCGTTATTTCTGAGAGAGGTGGTGCAAAAAAAAAAAAAAAAAATTTTTTAGCACTGTGGAGGGACTTACATTTTTTATTTTGTCTTGGGGAAGGGCATACAACTTTAAATGACTTTCTAAAAAAAGTCCTGGATTTTTATGTGTGAAATTAAACTGCTACAGTTACTATCTGTGGATAACTACATGTAATGTCACATAACAGCAAATTTATTTTGCGAAGTTGCCAAAATATGGTAGTGCGATGTGTTGTTTACCATCACATACGTTTCTTCATTTTCTCCCTGCGCTACTTCTCTTCTGCCATGTACGCCGCTAACTAAAATTGTGTTTTAATAGAGTTTGAATCTGATTTATTTGAAAAACGGCAGGCAAGTAGAATAAGAATATTTTAAATAGTTTTTATAATGGTTCATGAAAGTGTGGGAACTTTGAAACACATTAGAAGTGACACACAGCTTCGAAAAATTTAGTTTATTTATTACATTTATTTGCTTCCAATTAAAAAGTACATAAAATCTGGATGAATGCAAATAAAAAATGTGTCAGGGGTGGATGGAGGGTCATACAATTCACCCAAATTACTAAAGGAAAAAATATTTCTTAGCTTTGGAGAGGGTAACAATAAGATAAAATAAAAGCTAAGTCACACCCCAGCCACTCGCCTTCTCTGATGAATAAAGAATAGTCCCTTACTGTTACAATGCAGAGAAGTAAAGCTGGTGCAGTTTACCCGCTAGTATACTCCGTCCCTGGCGGTATCCAGTTTTTGTCTCCGCCTTCTTTGATAATAACAAACTTTATGTGAAGCTGTATGGTCAGCTCTATCCATCACTCTGCCCTCCGCTCCTTTTATAACGTCTGGAGGATGCCTCCGGGCTGAGGATGCTCCTGAGGGTTTTTACCATTTCTGTTATTGAAATATTACCTTCGGGAGGGAATCCATTGTCTGAGGTCTATTTTTATGAGACACAGATGTGGATTAGGGCTCATCCTAATCTATTTAGTATCCCTCACAGCCCGCTCTCACCAATGCCCGGAACATTTTTAATAATAGATGGCTGAATAGATTCACTGGCTCACAGCATCGATTTTTGCCTGTATGAGGCTGTAAAGATACGTCTGATAAGAAACCAGTGCAACCAAATGTCATGAAAGCATAAAATCCATAGCAGTCATATTGTAAAATCTAAAATGGATTGCATAAAAATATAGCAAACCCAAAATCTCTACAGGGATATAGCAATGCCAAACTCTTAGGAACTTAATAGTGATTTTTCATTTTGTGTGGAATAGATTAGATCTAAATTTTACCAAAGAAGATGTAGCTCTTGTCATGTTCTATCCTTTGTGTTTGTTCTGGATAATAATAACACCTTCTTTATTGCCCCTAATTGAATTACACGCCCAAGTCAGGCGCACCAATTATTTCCTTGATTGTGTAACAAGTGAGATGCTGCGGCATCTGGTGTCCCGTCCCACAGGACTAGTGTGAGACCAGAGCTGGCTGTGAGCCCGCTGATAGTGTTAACCCTCTCATTCATTCAACCAGAGGCTGCAGAATTGAGAGGGCTCAGGATCTCATCCCCAGGGAATACTAATAACCTTACCAGAGAGATTTGTCTAAGCCTCGCTCACCAGCAGCCCAGCAAGGCAGGCTTGATGATGCCACGCCAGTCCTCTGTAGTCATGTTGGGGGTAGATAGAGTCTGGCAGGGTGAGTGAAGCTGCCTAAGTAAGCACTTTGATTAGCCCAAGAGAAGTCATTAACTGGTGAATGCTGCTCTGAAGACCAGCAGGTAGACTGTGTGGTTGCCAAGTCAGACTTATCTAGTGCTTTGAACAGGACTGCAGTATCTGGGGCCAATGTGTTTGGACTTGATTTGATTTTTGCCAGTTTCAGATGATGATTGAAGTCTTTTTTTGAACATTTTCTCTTCTCATTTTACCTTAGAATGTAGAATTTATATATACTGTGGACTATTCGGTACAAACTTAGGGCTGCAAATTAAGAATCCTTAGCAGTATTGAAGTCTATACGCAGGTATACGGGGTATATCCACCTCTTTTCCAAACTGTTTATAGTATTCCCAACTGTCAGCAAAAATGCTGATGTGTTTGCACTTGATTTGGTTTTTGCTAGTTTCAGATGATGACTGAACTCTTTTTTTGAAAATTTTATCCACTCTTTCTACCTTTTATATATTTTCTTTTAGCACTGACTGAGTGAAATTTGCTTTGGTCTATGGTCTGGCTTCAGCCCTTGCCTTTTTTTTTTTTTTAACATTTGGAAAGACACAATCTCTTTGTATCAGGTCGATATACTAAAAGCCACCACATTTGTGGTGATAACACTATTTGCTCTGGTTTCTGTCTGGACTTTTTCTCAACCCTTTGACTGTTTGATTTGACTCAAGCCATTAGATTGTGGTCTTTGCTTTGAACTCTATTGGAGCTGCCTGCTGAATTTACTGTCATCTTTTCTTTTACTGTGGCTTTTTGCTTTTGAGCTGACCTTTTTTTAATCTGTTTTCTGCTTTTTTAATTATGATTCAACTTTCAGCAAGTAATGCTGGGTATTGGACCTCAACACTTTTTTGGTAATGACTGAGTGTGTCTGTAGGTTAGACCATCAAAAGTTGGCTGGAAATGTTTGGTCAGGTTTGAAAGGCTTTTTATGTTTGCAAAGTTTGTGTACACTGTTTATATGTCGGCAGCTTTTAACATTTTAGAGCTTCATTGTCTTCTGTGAAATGAAAAAAAAGTCTTTAGTAGTTTGTTGTTTGTAAAGTATAGGAAAAAGGAGCAAAACTTCTCTGCTGAAAAAAACCCCAGCTAAAAATAAGCTTATGCTGGTAGCTGGTTTTAGTTGGTTTTAGCTGGTTGAAGATGGTCTTAGATGGTCCTGACCCAGTTCTTACTTATAGTTTAGCTGGGTGGGTCACCAGCCGGACATGCTGGTGTTTTACCATGCAGCCTATTTATCTTTAAGCATATTCCTTGGTGACAGACTTAACCGATTTATGTCCTTTGCTTTTCATACTTCCCCCCTCATGACACTGTTATTTTTCCGTGCTCAAGGACATTGATTTGGTTTCAATTTTACAGGAACTTTAATGGAAAAGCCACCTAGAGTGACTATCTCAAGCTGGTATGACCAGCTAAACCATAAAAATAATGCAAAAACATATCTTAAGCTGGTCAAACAAGCTGGTCAAACATTTTAACCATCTTAAGCTGGTCAAGCTGTTTTTTTGCAGGGTGGATATTGTGCTGGTGTTCGGATCTTAAAGTTTCATTTAATATATTCACTGTTGCGAAGGAAGTTATGCAATTAAAATCTGTGGCAGCAGTGTGTTTGAAGATGAGTAGCTGTACTTAGCATGAACTTTGAGTTGATGAGATGTGGCGCAGGTATGTGTCAGGGTTTTACAGTTCATTGAGGTTGATTGCGAGCAGTCGACTGTGGTGCACGAATACCCTCGTGAACCCCGAGGGACTTGACCTGCATCTCCAGCTCTGGCCCCTCAATTTAGCTCTCCATTATCACTGTCCCATCGTCTGCTTCTTCATGTCTCCTGCACTGCTTTGATTGTACTCCCGTTCAATCTCTAGTCCTGTCGCTCACCCCTTAAATTCCTTTTCCTCATTTAATCTGCCTCCTCTATTCTTGTACTCTTTTCTTACACTCTGTGTAACACCTTTCTTCCTCCTCACCCATCTCCTCCAATCTCTCATTTCCCTTCCTCCCTCCTCTTTCATGTCACAGCCTTCATTTTACAACTTCTTTCCGTGCCCTTGGGTCATGTCTGTGTTGGATCACAAGGGTAGCGTTTCACTGAGATCAATGACGGCTGAAGATATTTCATTTAAAGTGTCGGATTGAATTAGGGCGAACCCTGCAGACGAGGGTTTAACGGCCTTGATAGAGAGTAGGGACATGCTCTTCCATCAGTATCGATTAGCTCCATTGTCATTTTTTGGGGCAAGTCTCATCTGATTAATCGGGCTGTAAGTAGTACCTGGAGGGACGCCATCTGATGCTCTCACTGATTCATAATTAGTTTAACTGAAAACTGACTAATCAATAGCTGAAAATTCTTCTACTACGTCATGCATCTTTGCAGGGAATCTGGGCTAACCCATGAAAGTCTGCGTTGTTTGCAGACTACTTTCGCATGCTCAAAGAGTCGACTGCAAAGCATTTCTGACACCAGCAAAGACTCGGAATTAAAGACTGTTTTTGCACAAAAAAAAGGAGGGTAGAAGACAAAAGCTGTGTGTAATCAAAGCGCAGACAGAAAGAGTGCAGGACACAAATGGCTATTTCTTCAGTTTTTTTGAAGAGGGGAGATGCTTGCTCTCGTCTCCACATAGAGAGAATAGGGAATAATGAGAGACACAAAGAAAGGGTAGGAGGGGGATTATTTGTCACCAGTGAGTGCTCATGGCAGAGGGCTTCATGACACTGATGGCCTGTGAAGCTGCTCTTTGAGGATGCTGAATGAACTTTTCATGACAGATAGCACACTGTGTCCCCGAGCAGCCGGGAAGCTGTGAATAAACTCTATAGTACAATGAGACATTGTGAGATTGGTGTGGAAAATTAAGATTTACGGTCCTTGAAATTAGGGTTCTCAGGTGAGGCCACAGGGAAGGGAAATAGGTAACGGAAATGCGGGAGGCAAAATCAAATTATGCCTCTTAACCCTTCGAATCAACATCAGTGAGCTGTGTTCAGTCACCTCACTTGCTATTCAACCCTTCATCACCAGAGCAAATTGGTTTGCATTTTATCTAAAAATGAGAAGGGAAGGGAAAAGCTAATGACTAATCAAAATGTCTCACAAATTGCAAGAAATTTATAAAAGATGAGAAGAAAATTACTAAAATAATAGTTTATACATGAGAAGATTATTAGAAAATTATCAAAAATAGGGAAACAACACAAAACAATATTCATGATTATGATAATTTTATATTTAACATAATGTTACATAGAAAAATAAAAAGTAATACACATATGTTTTAGGAGATTTCTTGTTTCTTGTTGTTGCTTTTTTTCCAGGTAATTTTCTTGTAACTTTTTGACATTTTTTTTTAACTTATTTATGGGCCATGTCTTCTTAAGTTGCTTGTTTCCTTCTCCCCATGTATTTGAAAGAAATCAAACAAATTTGCTGAGGTTTTACATGGTTAGTTGAGTTTTGAAAGTGTTTTAGCAACCTCTGGTCAACCCTGTCGAGTAGGAATGACCTTTCTACCTTTCTACCTAACTGATTGTTTTCGTGATTTGTGGTAACAATGTAATTGCTGCCTTGATAATGTTCAGAGGTGTGTCAGAGGTGGATGTTTGGGGTGTTTGGTCATACAGTACAAAACGTGTGACACCAGAACTTCAGGTTCAAGTCAAGACACCTGTCTGTGGTTTAGGTAGCAAAAATACTTTCGGAAAGGATTGTGATATTGGTTAAAAAAGTTAAGCTGATTTTAAAAAAAAAAAAAAAAAAAAAAAGAAGCCGTAGGAGTGGACAGCATATTGCAAAACTGCTGACACTGGCAAAAAAAACCCCAATTAAGATAGTTTCTTATTGTGTTACAGCAAACATTTTGCTGAAATGATGAGTATCAACATTTTTTTCAACTTGACAGATATATTAATTAGCAACGGTCCCTCAACAGAATACAAAATTTGCTCTGCGTCTCCCTTAAAACTGTATCGCTGGCATTTCCAGCCTTGATTGAGCAACCAAAACTTGGTACATTAAGCCTAAACATGATGTTTTCCTTACCATTATTGAGTGGGTTTTGTGGCTAACCATAACTGTAAATTAACCAAGGCATTGTTGAAACATAGAAAACGTTTCAATATATTGGCTGTATAGTTAGGTACAGTTATAGAGGAACATACTATGCCAACGTTTATTCTGCTGATTGGGTTGCAAGGACCAGGTGTTTGCTACACCAGATATCCCATAAAAAGATGGCATTGGTAGTTGGATAGGTTCAGGAGCAAGGCTGATCGATAGGAGGATAATGGTGAAAGGGATATGTTGAGATGGACTCTGAATTTAACCCAAAGTGATGAGGCTTTGACTAAGAGTAATGTTTCCAAGACTGAAAAATGCCTGACGGATAGGGCTTCGGACTGAGGTCAATGTCCAGTCTGCTTGTTCAGAGATACCACCTTTTCTAACAGCCGCCCCAACAACCCACAATTCCACCAGCACCTTGTTGACACCTGACATGCTCCTACTTTCCCTGCCACAGCCTCTATCTTTTAACCTTTACTGTTCCAGAGAACCAACAGAGTGTACGTTTTATTTGCCAGCAACATCCCACTTCAGATTCACACAATCCCACACGTTGACAGTCTGCTGAAAATGGAGCTGTTGAGTGCAAACATGTTCTTAGACTGTCGGACAGCTCAGAGAGAGGAGCTGTTTGGGGGAGGTGGATCCTTTTTTATTTCTGCAGCTACGTTTTCTCAGGCAGTCTAGGGATTTGAACCGCCAGTATTAAATTATGATGTCCACCCGAATGCTTTAATGCTCTTGCTTTAATTAAGTTGGGGAGTGTTTTTTTTAAATTTATTTATGAGGGGGTAGGTGGTGGTGCAAAACAGGAGAAGCATGTCAAATTTTTAATGCACCGGGGAGGTGTTTTTTATTTTGGCTCAGGGGAGGGACAGCCAACTTTAAATGGTTGTACTTTGTATTTATTTCAAAAACCCTCTAAACCAGAGTCCATTTTTCAGGCCAAGGACCATTGAAACCGCTGAAAGAGAGATGGAGCAGGGACCCCTGACTACTTTTACTATATAAAATTGAGTTGCATTATAGCCTCAGGCTGCACTTCTGATCAGTATTTGCTTTTCAGGTAGGTGAGTGAGGAAAATTTAATTTTTTTATATTTTTTTTTACAAATATTGCATTGGTTCAAAGGGTAAAAAAAATGTGGGATTCTTGTTTATGTGTATTTTAGTTATTGGAAAAAAAATGAAGAAAATAATTAAATAGATACAGATGTTAAAGACCCAGACTCTAAACCCCAAATCCTGCCTGTGGGTTTGAAAGGCATTTTTTCTTTCAAAATCACTAAAATTACACCATTTACCACATCCAGAAACTTAAAAAAACTGAAATTATCATCAGATTTTCAAATTTCCATCAGTGCTTAAACACATCATGTGCAATAAATTCCCTTGTCAGGAGATGTAACCAAATTCAAGCTAAAATAGTGATATTTTATTAAAATCACTTCATTGTGCATGTCTCAATAATGCCAATAATATACCATGTGCTCTAAACTAGATCCCATTAAGACATTAAAATCTGCTCTCCTGCATGCATGACAACAATGAAAAACCAACTCCAGAATTTCAGTTTCAACAGCTGCTGCTGTAACTGTTTTGTATCATGCTCATATTGCCATTGCCATTTGTGCTCTTGAGTGTGTGCGTGCATGTGATGTTAAAGCTTATCAAATTTTGTTGGTTTTGTGTGGTAGGACAGGTGGCTGTTGTGCACCCATCTTTTGCTGAAGTGCACACACAGCTTGTGTAATGAAGCGATTTTTAAGGAGGATTTGCATTTCTTAGGAAATTAACTGTTTGTTTGGTAATAATTCTCAATGTCCTTACATAAAGGATGTATTCTTCAAAATAAGTATACTTCAGTTTATACTTTATTCAAGTTTATTTCTCAGTTATAATTTATGTGGAAAGTATACTAGTATACACGTGTACTAGTGGTATACTTGTAAGTGTACTTCTTCAGTTATTCTTGGGTCTAATTTGGCCCACTTTTCATTTATAAAAGTATGCTTATGAGTATACTTGATGCATTATTTTACCAGCACCTCTCCGTGAATCATCCTTTCAGGGTTCATTTCGCAATACATGATCCTGTGGTTAGCTCCCTGTGCTGTTAGCTTTGAGTGCTCCTGTACTGTAAATCCTGTTGAGATGCCGGTGTCTATATGTCTTTGCTATGTTGCCATTAATTAAGCAAATCTGGGTGCTATGTTGTAAACTCTGTGCTGATGACATACAGATCGGGTCATTGAGTAGCAGTGGGTCCACAGGGCTGAATTTGTTCCCAGTCTGACCCTGCTGTGAACCATAGGCAAATATATATATACTTGAGGTCTAATTTATTTAAGTATTCTTTGAAGCATTCCACACATAAACATTTACATACTGTTAATGTACAAGTTTTATACTTCCTGTCATTTTTTTGTAGTTTATTAAAGTATATGTTAAAGTATACTCTTAGTAAACCAATGACTTTAATCGTTTTTATTTTCATAGGTAAGTATACCTGCAAACTTTATTTAAGTGCTGCATGCTGTTTGCTTGTTGCATTGGCTTTGATACCAGCATTTGGGTGAATATGAAAAAATAGGGTTTCTGGCAGCGGGAGATTCATGCATTTTCCCCAGTTGCAGGGATCTCAAAGAAAAATATTTGTAGATATGAGAAAGGCAAAAAACAAAAGAAAAGAAAAGGCAAGCCAACGCTGTCATCTTATAAATAAAGTAAAATCCCTTAAAATCAGAAGAAGAAGGGTTGGTCCTTGGTAGCTGGCAGGCTCAGCAGTAAATACATTTAGGTTCAAAGTGTCATTGTGTCAATCAGATGCTCTAAACGCTTCCATCATTCTTTGGCAAAGTGGTTTTCATCCAAACCAGCAGAGCCCTGATGGAGTCTGATGTTAACACATTACTGCTGTTAAGAAGTGCTGACTACAGGCGCGTTACACTCCTCTGATTGGCAGGGCTGACAAGAGGGTCTCTACTTTGATGTCCAAAACACCAGAGACGAGGCAGCAACAAGCTCCAGCTGAACGGCTGCGAGAAAAGAAAAAATGAAAATAGACTTGTGTGGAGAGAAAGCAGAGCCTGCATCTACTTCCTCTTGTGTGTAGTGAGTGTATCAGTGAACTAAATGGACCTTTTTCAGCCCTGACTCATGCTAATGTGTTAATAGGAAACATCGCCGCCATGCACCACACAAATGGTTTGAATCTGCATTTTAATGTCATTTGCCACAAGATTGATAAGCCATCAGTTAAAATCTGGCAGGCTGAGAGCAAGGCAAGGAGAAATCTCCGCGCTTGGTTCTTATTTACATCAGGCTCATTCATCTCCCCACTCATTTCAAGCTGAGTTTGACATTGAAATGGGTGTGTATTAAACACTGGAGAAAGGAGACTTGGGTTTGTGTCACACTTTTTTTTTTTTTTTTTCGCTCCCTCTTATGAATCAGACATGATGAATGGCATGGCGGTTTAATGATCTTGTAGCAGAAAGGCAAGTGCTGAAGCAGGCACATTACACGCTAACTGCAGGGAGATAGACTTTTTGCCAGAGGCCTGCAGCATTCACAGGAAAAGCCTCCACCTCAATTAAAGGGATGATCTGTGGCGTTAAGGGGATAAAGGAGATGCTATAACCCCTTTTACACTGCCTGTCCAAAGTGGAAATACCGCAATCTTATCCTGTCTCACCATTCTGTTGAAAAGGTTATTTGAATGGGGGGACAAAGTGGTCTCGCCTTTAAGTCACCCTGGAGGATATAAGTGCCTCGTAGAATAGGTTGTAGGATATCCTACGAATTAGCGCCCCAAAAATGATGTTACATTTTTATGTACAGTTACGAAATTCACGTTAACTTACGAAAAGTTACTATGGTTAGGTTTAGAAAAAAGAAACGTGGTAAGGACTTACCTTCACGTAAAGTTAACTCAGAGTTCACATGCTTCTGAACACCAGGAGAAAAAACAATGTAAATAGTGATATGAGCATTGGTTATCAGCCAAATGAGTTGTTATATAATGGCATATTGACAAAAAAAATCATGAATCCCTAGTTGTTGTTCATACAGTGCTGCCGATGTTTTATGTCACACTAAAAGCTGATAGTGTTGTATTAAAAGTCATGTCCATCAGGCCTCTGTTGCTTTTGCAGTGCTGGCATGCTATCTTTAATCACAAACTTGAGCAGCATGATGCTGCTGTCATGTGGTTCTGTGTAAAAATGCAAAAGTGGTGTATAGAAGGAACTTTGTTGAGGCCCTATAGCGCAGTCTATGTGTAGAAAGGGCTTATGGGATTCCATTGACACCCACATACCATACACAACAAGCCAGGGCTCCCTCATGACTAAATCTTCTTTTTTATTTTACCAGCTGCAGAATTTGGCACGTTAACTGAGACTCCCGTAGGATTTGTCTCCCATACACACATATACATCCACACACCTATTCCAGGAAATTAAGGGAGCTAATTTACATTATACAGGGCTCTTTTTGTTTCTGCAAGCCCCGCATCTTAAACATGAAGCACCGCGCTGTTCTCTCTTGGCACAACTACTGCACATCACAGGCTCTGATCACATGTCATCCGGGAGCTTCAGTCCCAATTAGAATTACATCTCCATTCGGATCTTCAACTTGGTGGCGATCAAAGGCCCATGAACACATTTCATTAACCTAGTTGCCTCCTCCTGCTGTCTATCTTTCTGTATGACAAGGTAGTAAAGCCTTGAGACTTCGGGAAACGCTGATCTCAGTGCGTTTGTGTGTTGCACAATGCAACATGTCATTATGAAAGTATTAAATCCTTTCCGTGCCCCTGAGGAGTTCTCTGAGCTCAGGCTTCGGGATTGTGTTCGGCACGTTAAAGTTTGTATATGAAATTAGTATTTGGTTTGATTTCTACTTTGCCAACTAGCTGTGTGTGTGTGTGTGTGTGTGTGTGTGTGTGTGTGTGTGTGTGTGTGTGCGCGCGCGCATGTGTGCGTGTGTGTGATTCTACTTGCGTGTCTCGGGGAAGAAGCCGCGGCCAGGGAATGTTGCTGACACAATGGGAAGGCAATCGCTTTCTCTCCTCGCACAACAATCAGCATGGCATCAATCGTACCATCAAAGCGGTGGTGGGTTAGGGCTTGGGGTTAGCCGCCGGTTAGGGGGCTTGGATGAATCATGAGGTTTTTGAGGGGTTATGTGAGTTCACTTTAGGTTAGCAACGCCACATGTTAATGCTTCGATGTACTTTTCAAAGCCGGAGCTGTGGTGGAGGTGCCAGAGGATGCAAACCTCTCATTCTGTATTCAAGAACTGAACAGCTCGAGGCTACATGGAAAATCACTGATCTCAGTGCATGTTATGTAGTCTTTCTGCTGTATGTTCACACACACACACACACACACACACACACTTACGGCTGTAATATTGTATATTCTATAATGGTAGTACATTTTTTTCTTAGTACAGTATAAATGGAGGTAGATGAAATGTAGACTGTCACCCATGGGACAAGGATTGATGGGAAACTGGCCTTATTTTTAGTGAGGCAATCTATGAACAGGCTGCATTATGCATACTCAGTAACAACAGACACATTTAAAACATTTTTCATAGTGTCAAAGGAAAGAGGAGTTTTGTTTGTGGTCAAAAACGCCAGTTTACTTTCGTGTTAAATGGTGAAGGGGCAACTCAATGAAATAGAGAAATGTACTTGAAATGCAAAATGACACTTACAAAGCTTTAGGAACAAGCAGTGACTCTGCATTACAAAGCAAAGGCCCTGTTTGTAATAAGTGAGGCAACTGTTAAAAGTTACACTGAAACATAATAATAATGTATAATCAATAATGTGACGTGTTTCTGATTGAAATGAAGCATTAAGTTGGGGTTTACTGACAAGAAGGATGCAAATCCCAACCCTTAAACTTGATTGGATTGTTCAAGAGTGCATGTAGAGAACTGTTGGCCTCCACCTACACTCCCTTTACCCTAGAGACAAAGAACAAGGCAAAAAACAAAACAACCTCAACCACGTTCTTTGGAAATTTAAGACAAGGGTCTGATGTCCAAACAACTTTGTATCCATGATATTGCCTTTGGCTATTTCAACCCAACACCTTTACACATTTTTATAATGGCTGGATTAGCCAGTGGACCCAAATCACAATTAATTGGAATTATTGTAAGTGAGTCCAAGATAAGCAATCAAGAATATTGTAAAGCTTTAGGCATTCTGAAAATTCTCAAAATTTGGGTAGCTATCGTTAGTAAGAGACTTTAATCACAGTGTCCTCCTCCTCACTCCAAACCGCTACAGATCACCTTGGAGAGGAGAGCTAACATCAGCTCCAAAGACTGACCCCCAGTCAGCAGCTGTAGCACCAGTGCAACCCCCATCTTCGAGGGACCTAACAGCCCTGACTCCCCATCAGATCAGCAAACTTTTTGTTGCTGCCTTAACAAGGGTTAGACACGGTTCTGCTGTCAATCAGGAACCCGCTATGACAAAGGCACTTGGGGGTTTGGTTTGGCACATGAATTTGAGCTGCTATAACTGCCAACCAAAAAGCAGTCAGGGAGGCAAGCAGGAAGGGAGTCTGGCATATTGACCATGAGATGCTAGCTAGCTAATTCTTTTCTCATTTGTGGTCTGATAAAGAGAGAGAAAGGAGTGGCTGAGCGAATGTGCTGTGTGCAACTGTACAATAAAATAAAATTAAATAAATCAATGGTGGGAGAGGCTTTGGACAGAGAGGGGAGAGCAAAAGCAGGGTGTATTTTCAAATTCTGCCTTTTAAAAATATTTTGGCCTTTTCTGACCTCTCCTAGCTTTAACGGATTTGTGTAGGAAAACGGATTTAAGATGAGAGATTTGGCGACATCAATGCACAAACAAAATCATCATCACAATAACTTGATTCACGCACATACAGGGAAATGTTTTGGTGACATTCATTTCAGAACAATTTACATTGCTGTGTCCATCAAAGCTATATATAACGGCCCACTTGGGTAATGTGGCTGTATTTGCTGAAAAGATGTGAAAATGGCACAAATACAGCGTTGCTGACGCCCAAGGGCAGCAACTCATGCATACACAATGAACTCTAGTTTGTTTATCATTTCCCTCTCATTTCACTGGTGTAGCTGCTAATGTCCTCTGGGTCTTGATGACACTGCAAACCCTATAATCACCGACTCATACACACACACTCATACATACATAGGCACACACATCACACAGCAAAACATCTCATCCAATTACTGATTCAGCATCAATTATTTTCCCAGACTCGTCAGAAGATACTCATTGCAATTAGGCTCCCCTGCTTTGTTAGCTGGTGGATTGACAGGATGTGTATGCGTCCCTCTGGATACAGGTTGGACTATTACTCACTGGCTTCCTGTCGGGGTTTGAGGTTATGTTGAAACTGCCATGCATTTCCTGTCATGGCCGTATAGACTAATGGTCAGTCATTGATCTGTGTGTAAAAAGTTATAAAAAAGTCAGTGCAAATAAATTCTGTTTGATTCACAGAATGTTATATGTACTGTAGGCTTACACTGGCTGTCAAGACTGTAACACAGATGTCTGCATCGCCACATTGTCAGAATAAGCAATAAACCATAAAACACTCTAAAATAAGTAAGATATTCATCCATGACATTTTTTTTAACTGAACATGGCATGAGATGATATGCACACCTCCCTAAATGCGTCACCCCACTGGGACATGAACTAGCTGCATGTGTCAACAGAACTATTATCATAACAGTAAGACAAAGAGAGGGATGTTATCAAAAATGGAATCTGGGCATTTTACAAAGAATGCTAGCCCTGTAGCATGTTGAGTTTTACACAAAGTCAACAAGATCTGCATGTACACATCCTGGTATTAGTGAAAGTATGTTTTTTTCTTCTGAAAAATTAATACATTTTTACTGTCACCTGAATCCCCCATTACTGTATAAGAATAAGTAATATTAGCTTAGAAATTAGACCAGTTATACCAATTAGACCAGTTCTCCATCAGGGGTCTGCATTCCCGGTGTTCCTTGATATGAGGCAGTTCTAGGGGGTCCCCAGAAAAATTGAGGAATGGTATATTTTCATGAGGGCTGTCAAACCATTAAGTAATTGCAGAGGTTAAATAGTTAATTGTGATTAATCACATTTTTTTTGCAAGTCTTCAGTTTTATTATTTTGCATTACAAAACAGTTATCAAGTCCATACTGACTAGGTGAAATATATAATTTTTAAATAATGCGTTATATACGGACCTTAATTACATCGCGATTAATGCATTAACGCAGACGGCCTTAATTTTCATGATTTAATTTGCTGTAGAAGAGAGCCTAGTGTTAGAGGGAATCATTAGAGTGTCTATTCTGATCAAAGGTTTCACTTCCTCCAAGACTATCACCTCAACTGATGTTTACAACAAAAGAATTCTGATCTAGCAATGAAAATCTTTTCAGATGAAGGTCCCTGAAGCAAAGTCTTATGAAATTGGGGTTTGTAAACTACTGTATATCAGTTTAGGGGTCTTTGTCCAAGAGGGTAAAACAACAAAACAAACTCATAACTCACACTATGCAGTATCACACACTTTCAGGGGTAAATCATGGCCATTAAAGGTCAATGCTTACGACGATAAGCAATAGCAGGTGAGACAAAGGACAATCTGTAACGCTTTGTGCTGCATTTAGGTAGGCTAAACCTCTGCCTTGATGAAAACATCTAAAATTAACATAGAGGGGATTTTGAGAGTGTTAGACAGTCAACTGAGCTTTAGAGATGACCCTTTCTTCATACAGATGCTGGAGGTAATTAAAAGTAACTCCAGCGATCTTGCAGCACATCTTGATGATTATTAGACAGTGGAGTGACATGTAATGATACAGTGGTTGGTTTGTCGCTGGAAGAAGATGTTGCAAATGCAGAACCAATTGGGAACAAGATGAATCTGCATGCTCATGACTTATCCTCTGGCAGATATGTCTAGTTCCCCTTCCATTCAGACAGATTTCCAGCTGGTCAACTGTTTATCTGATATGTAACGCGTTTGAGACCATTGCTGATCACTTGCAGAGCTTCTCTCTTTATGCTTATTATTTGATTACATCATTTTTGGCTAGTGCACCCTTTTGCCAGGTGCAGGCATGAACTTAGCTTAGTAGAAAGGAGTGCCATTGAGGCATTTTCAAAAACAACCAAGATAGCTGCAGCTGATGTAAAACTTTCTGTTGAAGTACTATTTTCAAATTCGGATGGCTAAAACGGCGACACTTGTTCACAGACATATTGATGTTACACAATCACAGCTCATCTCTGCATGCTGTGGTCTGTGTGCAGTGCTTCATGTTTTGTTGCTGTGAATGGTTGTAGGTCTTTTGCATCCAGGGGCATTTTTTTTCTTCGGCTGTTTTCTTGGAAACTGAAACTGAAGAGGTTCACAAGTCACTCACTTTGGCGATTAGGTCTGGCGATGTCAGGCTAGAACCAATAAGCTGCAGTGTCACAAATGTCCAATTTTGTGGCTCTTACAGACATTTTCTGAAAAAACCACAACCACAAATGTGTCAGCTAATGTTTGAAGAATTTAGTTACAGTTTGGAAGAAAAAGTTATAATGTAATGTTTGCATGCCTCCAGTTTTGTTACCAGACAGACTTTTAGCCTAACCTGTCAATCTAGAGTCATCTATAAAGAGTGAATTGGATTACAACCTTTTTAAAACATTTTTTTTATAAGCACATATGAAAAATATTAACAATCAATAAAATACTGTATGACTGCAGCTGTGATTTTTGATAAGGTCACTAGTTACAGTTTTTCTTTAATAGCACAGTTAGAAAGGCACAAACTTTTCACAAGAACTTACAGCCTCAGCCTAACTCCAGCTTTCTTTGCTCTGCTTCCTTTTCAAACCCTCTGGATCGATTCCTATATTATAATTGCCTCTTAACAATAGATAATGAAGCAATTATGAGCTGTTTGGTTTCTTAACACAGCCTGTAAACCACCATGTAAGGCCGCACATTAACTGGAGGGGGTGATGCAGAGGAAGCTTCTGCCATGTGGGCACATGCCAGCACTTAACAGTCTGGCTTGCTGATATGCGTCTTTGGTCAGGGAGTTAATAAACAATGGAACAGACCTCCAGCAGTGATAAAATCCTTTCTCACCCACTCATTTCCTCTCAATATCTTCCCTTTACTTATGTTCTATTTGTCAGAACACTGACCTGGTTAGACATACTGTATCTGGTGACCTGGTTAAATATATAAATTTGGGCTGGGTGATATGATGGTATATTCCATGCAGTGCAGTCTACTGTCCACCAGTAGAGATTTGACGATATTGCTTGTGCCGTGGGAGCTGGTGGGAGCTGATTCTTGTGATCTTGCAAATCCAGCTGCCTGGCAACAGGATCTGCACAAACATGAAAGATGAGAAAGTTCTAATTACAGACACCTGTAACAATTATAATTATTGCTCTTGAAATCTTAAATTTTACAATTTTAAAGACTAATTTAGCAAAGCTGATACACTGTTAAATACACTTTTAACATTATACAAATATTACAAGGTCCGGCAGACTGTTCAAAAATGACAAAGCAGCACTTAAAGATATTAATAATAGGCCTACAGAAATATTGCAAGCAATATCCCACCTTACACATTCTCCTCCCATCTCCTATTCTCTCAAACACACACACACACACACACACACACACACACACCCTGGAGAGTGCCACAGCGTGCAGTCCAAACTCTGTTTGTCCTCGTCTCAGTCTTCAGTCTGAATGTGCAATATTTTGTATGTTCAATTTATTGGTGTGATTTGGTACAGCTCATGCTGTTTTGTTCATATGTTTATTTTATTGTGACTGAAGGCATTTATGGGTGCACACGCACACAAAACTTTCATCATCCATTGGGATGTTTTGCTGTGGAAATTGTTACATGTCCTTTGGGTAGACATCGCCCAACCCTTGTGTCATCACCTGGTGATAGGATGGAAATGAAGGTATGACTTGTTCAGCAGCTTCAGAGGCATCAGTGTGTAAAACATGGAAAGAAATGACAGATATTGAATTTGGGATGTCAGCAACATGAATCTAAGAACACTGGTGATGTGAAGGCCTCTGAGAATCCACATTGACTGACTGCTACTCTCAGTTTGTCACTGATAATACTGTAGTAATGTAGGAAGTATAATTAGTGCTGAAACCATTAGTCGAATAATGGATTAGCTGATCTTCAGAGCGTTAATCAATGGCAATGACGTGTGTTGACTGTTGACGTCATTCTTATAGAATTTCTGCTGAATCTGTGACATGGATTATACCACAGACTCCTCTGAGGTTTGAAATGGGTGCTTTTACTGTATATGCCTCAAAACCCAAACCAAACAAATCCAAACTACTGACTCCTGTTCTGCGCTCCTTCAGTCTGTGTTTCTTCCTCTCCGTCTCCATTTTTTTTTCGGTGCATGACCAAACACACTCACACGGATGGTTGAAGTTATTGAATGCAAAGATCAATCCATTACCACAGCAAGGACTGGTTAGACACGGTGGCTGGAACCTAATATTAGATATTTCACTGATGACATTTTATGCAAGCACCTCGGAGGAATGTGACTGACAATCAGGTGACTAGCGAATCGTCTTAAGCTGTGAGTCATGCGGACCGTGTAAACATAAAAATGTAAATGTAACATGGAAAGCTCCTCCTGCTGCTGGTTGCTGATGTCATTTAGCTGCTCTTGCCCCCGCAGGCCTCTGTGGTTCTGTCTTTAGTGGTTTTTGGAAATCACTCACATGCCTCTTAGTTCTGTCTTTTTTTTAATGCTGTTGAGGCTGGGTGGTTGAGTGAGACGCTTTCCATTACAGTATTTTGTCACCACACAGCAATTTTTGATGCCAGGCAGATTTTTCCCCTCGCTATAACACACGCGAGGATGAACCAGTAAGAACTAAGAAAATGCCAGTGAAGTTGATGAATAGCCTTGGCAGAAGGGTCATGCCTTTTTATTGTCCTTAACATGCATAATGTTAATGCATTTCTAAAAAAAATAAAAATAAATAATTTTATAGACTAATACAAATCAACACAATTACGTCCAATTTTAGACAAACTGTAAAAAAAATCACAAGCCTCTGTTCCATAAAATCAATATATATCTCTGTTAAACCCCTGCTCTTCTGCTAGCATGAGGCCTGAAATTCACTTACTAAAATTTTAGGTTTTGCCCCTCATTAAATGTTTTACATGGAGGGTTTAGGTGACTTTGATTCACTTTGTCGCTTTATTTAGGATTCTCTGAACTATATACATTGCTAATTTGCCCTTTTCTCCTCCTCTTAAGTGGTCATCATTTTAAACTGCATCAGTGTCCTTAGTAGTGGTGCAGTGTAAGAAAATATATTTACACAAGTACTGTGCTTAAGTACAGTTTTAGTATAGTATGTACAGTAAGTGCTTGAACTTTACTTGAGTATTTCAGTGCTTTTGCTGCTCTATTCTACAATGCACTGCATTTTAGAAACCATATTGTACTTACTTCTACTAGTTACTTTGCAGATTGATTATTAAGAAGCCTAGAAATATAATAAACAAATGAATTACTTTGTATTAAATGGACAAAGGCAAAACATTATTGATTATTTGGTGAAATACACAACCTGCCCAGTATTGTGGAAACATTACACCCACTTTTACTAGCTGCAAAATTAGGATTTCAGTAATTCAAATATTAATAATATAGTGGCTTATTTTATATTCTTCAAGTGGGCATTCTACATAATAAGTACTTTAAAAGTTATTTTAAATTCTGTTGTGTGTGTGTCCCTTGTTTTCTTTTATCACTCTGTGTTTCCGTTCTACATTCCGTTGTTTATGTGGGTCCATGAATGCTGCGCAGGCGAAACTCTTCATGACTTCTTTTTTCATCAGCAGCAGTGATCCATTCAGAGCTGATCAGATCTTATCAAATAATGAGAGATGAGAGAAATGAAAGCAAAGTTTTAGGCCCAGCAGAATGAATGCTTAAGTACGTTTAATATGACTGTTGTTTTGCTGCTCCATCTGCACCCAGAGTGCACTCTTCACAACAAGAGTGCGGTGCATTGAATTACCAAACTGTATATACAGTGTATTTCAACAGCACTCCTAATGAAAGGCCCAACTTCAATTTGTCTTACGTTCTGCCTCTCCATCTGTGCCCAGAGTATGCTCTGTGCCCCTGCTGCAATGAATAACCCAACATTATATATATATATATATATATATATATATATATGTGTGTGTGTGTGTATGTGTATGTGTATATATATATATATATATATATATATGTATATATGTATAGATATATATTTATATATATTTCAATTGTGCTTCTAATGAACGGTCCAGCTTCAAAAAATCGAATATCAGTTTGTAGCAACACAAGTTTTAATCGTGGCAGGCTGCCACAAATAAATGAATGTGTGGGAAGCCCTGCTTATATCTAAGTTAATTTCCTCTCTAGATGCCAACAAAGATGCAGCAACCTCAGAAACCAGGACATAATCTTTACCTCCAGCCTGAGGATATACATTGATGGAAAGTGCTTGTTTGTTTTCCAGAATCTTTTTGGAAGTACCTCTCATCATAGAAATATCACACTGTCCGTGGATCATCCTTTAGGAAACCCCCTCATTTGGAAATGGAGGAATAGCTAATTATCCTGGAAAACTGCATTTGCAGTAACCATGTAATTGCAGTGTTTAAGCAGTTTACCCCTGCCTGTCAGGCTTGGCCAGAGGTGTAGAATATCCGACCCAACATTTACCTCCTCTTCATGAATCATCATCACGTGGAAGTGTGGTGTACTGTCTAATCTATAATGTTCCACTCTTTAAATTCAATGCATGATATTCTTCTCTTACCTTCAGCTCTCCTGGATTTTTGTCCTCTATCCCTCTACTTACTCTTTCTCACTAGCATTCAGCCTCCAACCAAGCTGGATTTTATATTCATTAGTATTGATTTGTATGTGCACCCAAGAGTTCGGGCTGTTTTGGAGAAAGGTGGAGGGATAGTGCGGTAAGTGAAGCTTGCAGGTCAAACTTCTGCTCCAGAACATGTTGTAAAGATTTTGATCAGTGACCCTGCAGTGGTTAAATGACATTGTATGTTCTTTTAACCTTTTATTGAACACAGTGGCAGAACAACATTGTAGTGGCACTTCTTTGATGCATAATGTATTCGAGTCAGAGCAGCTGTCACTCAGGTTAGCAGCAGCCCTCGTGTCCACCTTTCATGTACTTTTACATTTTTCATTAATGGCATTTAATTGATGCTCTTATCTGCAGAGAGAGCGAGCTGGTGGGGGTTCAGTTAATTAGTAAGGTTGCTCATGGATACAGGTTGCTGTAGCTATCAAATCTGTGACCTTTGAGTTGTAGGATGGTGTCTGTAGCTCTTATGATATCCTGATTGAATTCTCTGGGGAGTTGTCTTTCACTCAAGGAGCCATTTCTTTCAAACCAAACATAATTGCATACATGTACTTTGTACATACAAGTATTTTTCGTATGAAATCTCAAGCATATTGAGATGGCAAATCCTAGGGTTGGGTTTTAGTAGGCAATTTCAGTATTGATGTTGCGAGTATGGTTTCTTTGGTTAGGGTTAGGATTGACATTGAAAGCAATTAATCAATCTGTTGACAAAAAATAAATTGATAATGGCAATAATTGTTAATTTTTGAAGCCCTATATTGCATCAAAGTTGCCAGATTCTCCCAGTTAAACCTTTAGTCACACCATATTAGCATTTTATGCTTTCTAATGCAGTAGTAAGACCAGAGACCGCTTGTCTTTTTCATTCAAGTTGTATGATTTGCTGCTTTTCGGCAGTGGTATCTATCTTCACTTTCTCACTCAGTCTATGTTGAAAGCTCACAACTTCTTTCTGTTGAGCCCGTCTGCCCACTCCATTGTACATCTCTGCTGATTAGCCACGGCCCTCATCTGGCAAAGATACCCAGCGAGCAATTTGTCCTGACCCCAGGTCTGCAGCCATATTTGCCCAGCCACAGTGTGCGTTGGCATGCTGGGCTGAGTACCATATGTGACAGGATGTTTGTAATAGTGGCCACAAAGCTCTCCTCAGCCATCTCTGGACACTATTTATAAGGCAACCCTGTTATTTGGATGTGTGTAGGGGGATCGTTGGCATCAAGGGGTGGAGGGATGAAGGCAATTTGTCGTGTTTCCGTACACTCATCCCACTCTGGTTTTTTTCCGCACTGGAAAATCGTGGACAGCAGCCACCTCTTCTGAACAGCCGGTCCAACCTAAGGCCCAGGGATCAGAGTGGTCCAAAGTGGCAGCTTTGCTCTTGACTTTCATGTCCAAGTCCACGCCTCTCTTGAGGCATCATTGCAGAGCCAAAGTGGAATTCAAACAGGTGCTGTTCCACAAACACTGTCCTGAGAGCTTTCTTTTTAATGCTAATATACCTCTGGGAGCTTGGACTGCATTGGCTTCATGTTTTTTCTGCTTAAAAGTGGCCCCCTCGTGTATTAGTACTGACTAGTTCAACATGTGCTCTCTCCCCCTGAAGTGCGTCAAAGCTGTTGGAAACGTCGTAAAGCGTCCACAGCAAATGGGCACTGATTTTCCAATGAAACGTGAGTAATGATGACATTATCACCTGTCCGTCACAGTGACGCTGTGGCTCATTCTGTGGTTTTCACAGCTCTGCGTATTGCAGGGTGGTTGAACTTTTCACTCTTTTATAGTGCTGGAAACACCTGCCACATCCACAGTATATTTTTAACATCAGTGTGGTATAAAAGTTGGCCAACAAGGTATTACAAACACATGGGAAACACATGCTTCATAGCAGTGTGTTGGTAGGATTTCTTTGAAATTGTGAAACCTGGGAACAACAGAACGTGTTTTTTAAGGTGTATTTTTATTGTAATAATTAGCCCATGTGGGTATCTTACTTACAGTTTAAAACACTGACTAAACTCAATTTTTTTTTTATCAAGATCTGGAAATAGGCTTTACAGTCAGCTATGTTGCTTCAATATGCACACATGTATGTTGTTTTATTCCCTAAATGACGAGGAGTACTTTAGGAGTACACCCATTTTGCACTTGATTGGTTTACTAGTTGATTAGTACTACTCAGCGTCTGAAGCCAGTTGTATGGCTTATTTGGCTCTCGATAAGCTTTCTAAAGTCAGAAAACCATAATGCTAAGTTTTTTCACAGAAAGAATCAGTTATAAAGTGGAGGCATACATTTTGAGAAAGGTGCAAGCCCAGCATCAAACAAAATTAAGTTGCTTGTGAAGATTAGCCTCCTTTCCTCTGGACAAAAAACCCCACTAAGGGCTTGATTTAGACTTAGTGATAGCTACATATATGAACATGGACAAAGCCATCTGTCTCCACTCTGCGTTCATGATATCCATATTTTTAAATGTTTTCTGAAAGCTTACAGATTCAGACCAAACAGAGCAGTACCACTAAAGAACCTGGAGGGCAGCGCAGCGTAGTTCAAGCAGGATATGGCTGTAGGGGACGATGAAGACATTGACGGAAATAAAGATGGAACGTAGCAAATTGATAATTAAAAAAAAAAAAAAAGGTAGATACCAATTTTGTTAGCTTAGTTAGTAAGCTTAAGTATTAGCTTTTCCATTACAACAAACATTATGTTCCTACAATTATAGCTTGACGTGTACATTAGAGGTCAACCAAGATTGATTTTTCAGGGCTGGTACTGACACAGATTATTAGCACTTAATGATATTTCTGTTGACATGTAGAATTTGGAATATAACAAATCCCAACACAAAACTTTGTTTAATTGAAACTTTTAACATCATATACAGCAAGTTCCCTACAACGTTTTTGTTTTACAAAGTTGAAGGAAAATTTAAATAAAAACTAATAAACAGTAGACTTACTTATTATTTTATATCTTGTTTGTTTAATCCATAACAAAGTAAAGTAGAAAAGGAACAATGTGGAGTCTTGGCACAATTGTAACTTCACTAGGCAACAAAGCTTAACCTTTTTTTTACACAGTAGATGTTCCTCCCATGCTGACACTTGCTTTGCATGTATTGTAGACTGCCTTCCCTGTTGTTGGTTTTATCATTAATTGTTTTTATTGCTGATCATTAAAATAAAACACAGATACAGATAATTGGCAAAATGCTAAATATCAGCTCTGATAACTGGCTATGCTGATATTCTGTCAACCCCTAGTGTACATACAAGAAGTGGAGGGAGGAGGGGCCGAGTTTGAATGTTAGATTTGTAAATACTAAAGGACAAATCCTCAATAGTATACTGCACCTATAAGTTTTGGAGATCAAAACTGAGCTAAAAGGTAATTGGATATTGGATATTCGTTAGGTGGCCAGAACTATGAATGAAAGCTAATTTTGTTTGGTGTGAACAGGCCAATGTTTGCCGACACATTTTTCATATCAACTTTATGAGGTGATAATATGTCGGTGCTGGGTTTACAGCTTGTTGCCATGCCTCCAAGTGTGCAAAAATGAGTTAATCCAGGTTTGTAATAATTTTTATGACATCATTTCAAGTGAAAGAAATTAAACACATTTGATCAGTATTCACACGTATGTATATAGGGGTGAGATTTCCATGCCTCCTGTGGCTCAGTGGGTAGTTTGGCTCCACCCAACACTCTCCAATTATCTTTCCATTCCTCCCACAAGGACGGAAAATGCAATCATGGCACAGTAAGGCGCTTTGGATAAAGGCATCCACCACATGGCACAGGGGAGCTGTATGTGGCCAGTCTCTGATGATCAGTCTCGCTGCAGGCCTTTTTTTTGCAGCTCATTAACATAAGACTGTTGACAGAAGAGAAAAAAAAAAGTCCATCAGCAAATCCAAGGCCCCATAGCAAGTTATCTTCCACCCCCTCCCTTGATTTATTATCTGTCTGTCTTCGTGCATTGTTCTGCCTTTTCATTTCCAACATCTGCTAACCGTAACCTTGAGATCCATGTGGAAAGCAACAGGTTTTTGCATTCAAGTAGATTTTCACACCTGGCAGAGGGAAAGGTGAGTGTGGACTTACTCTGAGTCATGAAATGGTAATAAGGAATATAAATGGTGTGTATGTGTGTGTGAGAGAGAGAGCTTGGTGCTCCATAGCCAGAAGGTAGGCTTTTTGTAAGTCTGGAGGTTGCTATGAAACACAGTGATGTAATCGCTACCAGTGAGTAATCTGCGATGAGAATGACTTCATCTCTGTCTTTTTGGAGTGGATTGTAAGAGTTGGCTGCTAAATCTGATGGCACAGTGAAGAAAAAACACAGTTCTTGGGTGTCTTTGGCTACAGCTGATGGTGAATTTAATCCTGAATCTTTCTTTAGAGAAGTGTGAAGTACACAAGCCATTGAGAGAATGGTTATGTTTCTGTGCATTTCTGGATATTCTGATAGGTTCATGGAAAGGTTAAAGAAATCACTTGTGCTGTCGTAGGAGAAAATTGATATTCAGCGCTTTACTTGAGCTAGACAGAGTGCTGATGTTTTTGATTTGCTTCAGACTGAGGTAAACACAACTGCAATGCAAAGGAAGCGATCTTGTGATGGGTTGACCTCATGGTTTGGGAGAGCGGCCCACTACCAGAGGACCACATGTTTGTTCAATACTGTTCAATTCATTTAAAAGATGCTGAACCAAAACAAAACTGTAAGGAGTAGTTTGACATGTTGGGGAAGCAAATTTGTGAATGCTTGGATACCTCACTCTTCCTGTGACTGGCTAATACTTATTTCCTTTGTTGGTTGGATTGACTTGGTTAGTAAAGAGGAGTGAGGTTGGTTTGGGTTAGAATAAGAATGTTCGGGTCAACCAATCAGAGGCAGAGTAAGGTGGGTCACTACCTACCATACAAGGATTCTCAAATTTGTGTTGGGGAAAAATTGTTATTTGCATTCTTGCAGAGAGTTTGATGACAAAATTGATATCACTATCTTACAGCCAGGGGACATTTTTCTTAGCTTGGCCTAAAGATAGGAGGCAAAGGTTTAAATTTGAAAAAAAGCTTAAGCTTTGTTGACTAGTAAAGTTACAATTGTGCCAAGTCTCCACATTGTTCCTTTTATATTTTACTTTGTTATGGATTAAACAAACAATATATGAAATAATAAGTAATAAGCTTCACATGTGCTGGTAGGTGACTCCTTTAGGCCAAAGCTGGTTAGCTCCTTCCCTGTGCTTTTATTCAGGCTTGAATGGTACAGTGCATGCAGCCACATGTGGAATACACGGGCTGCACTGAACTTACACCTGACCGTCTTTTCTTACAGGGTATTATGCTGCGTTTATGTGATGTTGGAAATGTCTTACTTTCTGAGTTGGGAGGTCATTTTTCCAACTTTGTTATGTTGATGAGCTTTAAGGGTCGTAAAGTGGGAACAACATGGCAGCTACAAAGAGGATGGGTTGCATTTTGATGCTAAAAGAGTTTAAACAAGAGGTTGATTGCTGTTTCCAGTTTATTTATATTTTTATATATTTATGTTTTAAAATATATTTTAACTATAATATTTTATATTTTTGTATTTAATCTAGGTCACTGTACATGGACAACAGTTAGGATTAATACCATATTACACTTTACATGTGATCAAAAATTTATATTTAAAAAAATAGTGAATCAATAGGAAGGTTTATAACCACTGACCAAACATTGACTTTTGCCCATCATAATGTAAAATGTTAAATAACTCACCTGGCTCACCTGTTTTATAGTTAAACGTTTGCTTGCTTGCTACAGCTAACAGATGCATGTAGAAAAAACCAAACTACTAAAATTAAATGATAAATACTAGGAACAATATAACAAAATATAAAAATTTTACCACCAATTTTTTACACTGTTTCTATGCTTTCCACCATCCTACTAACCTGAAATGTCATGCAACTGTCACAACTCGGCAACTCGGGTCTCATCAAAATTTCCCAATTTCCCACTCGTAATTATGACTTTGGAGGGATAATCATGTGCTTGCAACTGTTAGTATGGTAAATACGATATTTCCGAGGAGCACGTGAAGGCAACATTAAACAGACAGGGAATTTTGTGTACTGTTACAACCCTAGTTTCAAATGTTTTTAATATGAGCTAAGATACAGTTAGTTCTTCTCATGGGGTAAGAAAAAAACCCAACCTCATAATGTTGAACTATGTATTTAACTTGCTGTTTACATTTTTCTTTCAGTGATAGCCACTCAATATGTCTACATTCAGTAATTACCTTTCTGTATAGTACTTTTTATTGCTTTGACACTGGTGACTGTATCATGGTGACTGTATCATGGTAGTGTAATGCTTTTACAAACCATGAAGTCACTCCAGCACAAGGCCACTTCCTTAACTTGGTATTTGTCTTTACTTGTTTTTGAAGCAAATTGAAAACATCAGCGCTGCATGTATGCTTCTGTCTCACCCACGTATAAGCACTTCAGTTTCAATTCTCCTTTAGGAAAGCACAGTTGATTGAGCATAATAATGCAATTTTAATTTTCTCCATTAATAATCATTAAATGTGGGTAAAGAATTGAACTATCGTGGAATAATCAAGGTGTTGTGTGGTTAAATTGTTTCTTCAAATGATTATGATAAATCATTGTGATTAATAACTGCTAAATTGTACATTTTCCACTATGATGATTCTTGTTGTTCAGCGCTAGTGCTTTTTCCTGATGAAATAAAAAGCTTGGATAAGTGCGCTGTAGCCTGGTGGTATCACAGTCTGCAGACACGTGGAGCTTCGGCATACATTATGACATCACAGCAGCAGAGCTTGTTACGCCGTCATGCTCCACACATGACATAGGATTATGAGTAATACTAGGCACTTAGCAATGATAGTGTGTGCCAGCGCTCCAGCAGCAAGCATTAATACCCTGTAATTGCATTAAGTGTGATCTGCATTTTTATAAAAGCGAGAGAATGGATTCCTTTTGTAATGAGATTTTTTTTTCTGTGCTATTTCACCTTTTATAGTCATTTTTTCAGACTTCATTTCGTTAGTATTTGCAGCTGCAATCACTTAATTTCATCCTTTGGATCCCCATGGGAAATTTATCTTAACCAGGCATGAGCCATACTAAGTGTGGAATTATTTGTCCCTATGTAGGATGAAAAATTACATGCATTTTAAACGTTAACAATAACCTCTTTGTGAAAGCATACTGTAGCAATTTGTGTCAAGTATTTGGGGACTTTTCAGCTCTGATCTAAAGAAGCCAGCAGTGGACTCTCTCTCTGATGAACCAGCAGACTTGTCTTCCTTTTCTCCGAGGAATTTAGGGACGTATCGTTTTAAAAAGTCTACCTAATAACCACTGTCACTCCTTATAATTGACAAATCCACAGACTGTTCAAAGCCTTTTCCTCCAAAATTCTTGTCTGGCCTAATCAGCACCAATTTAGTGAGTTGCCTCTAAGTAAAACCTGAACTTCACCTTTCTTTATTCAAACTACACTTTTGTTTTAGCTCCCATTTTTCACAGGTTAAAGTTTAAGATCTAAGACTTTTTTGTGTACTTAATAGATACAGTATATTTCTGTCAAATTTTGGTTACAGATTTGTTGGAATCTGTGTTAGTGAGCACAGATAACTGCAGGAATGTCAATATCACCTGTCTGTGAACTGAATGTTCAAATAACTGCCATAGCCCTCTACAATGTCTTTTTTCTGAATTTGGCAGTACATCCACCCATCACAACCACACAAGTCGATTATGATGGCAAAATTCTGACAGGTCAAGACCCTGGTGAAGAGGATAAGCATGCAGATGAGCTTCCCTGAGATGGTTTCTGATCATGTGTGCAGAAATTTTTTGGTTGTGCAAACCAATTGTTGCACTAGTGGCTGGTGTCAGATGACCTAGCAGGTGAACACGCTGGATGTGGAGATACATGTAGCGCTGCAGACACATACATTTGCAGCGTATACGACATATCCCTACGAACCGCGTCCATCACCATTACAAGAGAACTCCACACCTGTCGCGTGGTTGGATTATCTTGGAAAATGAAAAGTGCTCACTAACATGGATTTTAATGCATTTGTGGCCAGAATTTGAGAAATGAGATCTATGGAGTAATGAAATAGAAAAATATATCTATGGAAAGCATTAAAAAGTCTTAGATCTCTAATTTAGCCAATATCTGCAAAAAATGGGAGAAAAAAAACAAAGGTATTTCATTTCAATTTTTGTTCAGTATATGTAACCACTAATGCTCATAGCCTAACATCCATGGAAATCCAGAAGTGTGACACACTACATAATTGCCATCAAAAGCACACTGGATACAGGCTTTTCTTTACTTCGTTTCCTTTATACTCTGACAGCTTTTCCCAAGGACGTTTACAGTCCTTTGTGGGCTTTCCGCTAAACATATTACTAACGTCTGCAGCCACAGAGGAGCTTTTAATGGATTTCTCAGCACGCCTCTGCTGAGATTGGAGGCTTGCGTGTCGTTGGTATTGCACCACAGGAGCTCGGGCACAGAAATCAAATCCACTGATCAAAGTGAAACACTTAGTTATAGACAGGAGAGGACATCATCTTTTAACCAAGACCTGTAGTGTCTTTATGTTTGGCTCCTGGGGTTAGGTTTCAGGGAGTCTTAACTGAACCCCTCATTGATTTTAGTACATGTTTAGATTTCTTACATGTTGGTAGACAGTATATGCAAGAGATCCTTTTACATTTATTCTCAGCTTTCCTTACAAAAGCACAGTTGGGTTTAAGCATGTCAGCCTCCATGCTTGCATTGCAGGTGACAATCCATGCAGGCTTTGTGCCTACGGAAGGTTTGAGCCACAACACACACATTCTGCTATCTTTGTGAGGACTTAATGCATTCCCTAGCCCCTTACCCTAACCGTAACCATAAAAACTAAATGCCTAACCCCAACCTTTACCCTTAACCTTATCTAAACCTAATTTTAACTTAAACCTTAGAACCACATCTTAGCCCTCTAACCAGCCTGAGAAGAATTAAGGACCAGCCCAAATTTCCTCACTTTCCAAAAATGTTGGTACTTTATTGGTTAAGACATGGTTTTAAGGTGCAGGTTTCAATAAGGATTAGGTAAGAGTAAGGTCCTTTCTATGTAACAAGTACAAGTATACACACACATACACTCACAAGGCTCTGTTTGCCGCCTGCCTGCCAAGAGCCCTGAAGCCTCGCCGCTGCCTCCTAATAATGCCAGTCTGGTGTGTGTATGTGAGCACATTTGTGCCTGTAAATGTACACGCTTGATTGAGCATGTTTGGGTGTGTTTGAGTGTAGCTCACTGCTAGCTCCATGCAAGTGTGAAGATCCGTGCAAGTTCGTGCACAGGTGTCCCCTCTCCTCCTGGAGGGATAAGAGGGCAGCTCTCTGAGGTGTGATGACTCGCTCAAGGCCGTGACTTTGAGCAAGGGCACCTCCCCTACAACTCAAGGGAGCTCATTCACATTTTAACACATGCTGGACTATAGGCAGGCAGACAGACAAGCATGAACTCATGAGGAAGACATGTCATGCCTGCAGTGTGTGGATCTGCCTATTTGTGGAGCTGACATGTACATGTTATCCCAGAGCTACTGGCCCTCCTCACTGGAGAGCTGTCCTTAAAATGACACACATTAATCTACTCTACATGAGGACAATTGACTGGAGAATTAGGCCAGACACTGTCTCAGATGCTGGCTGAGGCATTGCTAAGTATAGATGCCAGTGAGATAATTGTTCTGTTCCCTAAATGCAACAGGAGCTGTTGTTTTTCCATTGTTTTGGGACCAATTTATTGCCAGGCTTTGATTTCCTTAGATCTAGTAAGAAATTAGATTTACGCAGTGAGTTTGGTTTATTCATTTTTTTAAGCAAGCACAAGAAAAGACGTCTTTTTGGAGAAGAAAGAAAACCCCATTTTTCCGAAGAAGCCATTAAAACAAGCCAGTCAAGCATGGACAGCGAATCGGGATGCAGAAATGTGACAGACCACTTTCAACATCCCAATTGTCCTCCTTTTGGAAACGTTTTTGTCCTGTGTCTGCAAGGCTTGGAAAACATACAGGGAAAGCAACCGATTATTAAATCCGCCGGCTGAGGCTCGGAGAACATTCTCTGATCCCGTTTCCCCCTGGAGATTGATGTGAGCAGACCCAGAGCTGCCTTACCATGCTGGCAAGATTTACTGATTTTTTGCGGTAATAAACATCTTCAGTATGGTTTTGCCCTTTATTATGCACATGACTGAGCCAATGACCAAGCCTTTAGGTTGCACTAATAAATTTCAGAGCTTGTAATGAGGTTTTGGACACGCCTTTGTGCTGTTTGACAGGACTTATGGAAAAGGTCATGCTCAATAGGCCAGGTACAAGCAGTCAGATCAGAATTTCAACTGAGTAATTATGGAGCTTCGAAGATATTTCTGGCAAAGACCAAAAGTGGAAGTGTTAGAAGTGTGCCCTAGATGAGTCTGGGTCCTGCATATTTCCTCTGAAACACTGTCTTTGTCCAATGCTAAAACAGTTGGCCAGTTTTTGAGAAGGAAGACAAGGGATAGAGTTTGCACAGAAAGCAGAATCACCATGGTTACTGCCAATCTCCATAATCTTTTTGTTTCTCTCTCTACCTTCATATCTTTCTTTCACTCTCTCTTGCTCTCTTGTCTCTCCTCCAGTTTGTCTGACTCTTTCTCCCCTCACTCTGTGGGTGTGATGTCTGAAGCTCATCGAGCGTTGCCAATGATTTACGCCATGACACGCCACCGCTGAAGGATAGCTGCATTACTGCCAGACGTGTCACACAAGACGAACTGCGATGGTGGCCGTTACTGGTTAGGGTTTGGGTGGTGTGGGGTGTGGAGTTGTCTTCCAGAGTGGATGAGTATGATGCCAGGGTTAGAGGTTGTGCAGCTGGTGCAAAAAAAATGACTTAATTAGGAAGGCGACCTATCATCTCTTCTACAGTGTACTCCCAGTTCAGCACTGGTTAGGCTTTTTAATATCAGTGATTAGATTTGAAAGCAGTGGGGGTTGTTACACCGCAGGCAGGCGGAATCAGTTGATGATGCAGTCATCAGAGCATGTGGAATAACCTGCTTAGATAGTAGCTCTAACCCTCTCCCTGTCACAGAGAGTTTGCATCACCAGAAATCGCCCCTCAAGGACAGCCTTCGTTATATGATGAATGTGCACAATAAGTTGTCGGGTATCAAACAAATTAGCATTTTATCACCTGAGATCTATGCAAGAACCATCCAATTAGAGCATATGATTTGATGCTGTGTAACAATGGCTCAAACAACCACAGCCACTCAATTTCCTATTTGAATTTGGGAAATGAAATCACAGCAGAGATGTTCACATGCCTAATAAGGAACAGTCTTCTGCACTGGATCACAACACTATGCTAATTTGTCAGTGTTTATCCCGAGAAGGTCATTAAACCAAATAGCTCAAAAGCAAATAAGGACTGCTGAAAATTGTATTTTTTAGTGAAACTCCATTGATTACTGTGTGCAGAAATTCGTTTTCTCACACCCTCATCTATAGGGGCTAAGAGTGATAGAAGAATAAGTCCTAAACTTGGTAATAAGTTAGCATTTCAGCACTCCCAATTCCCTCGTATAAGAGTCTGTTTATTTTTTAAATTGGGTTTTGGTTAGATGCCAAAATAAGGCTTTCAAGTTGTGTTCTATGACATGAAATACATCAGCAAATACCCTACTCCTAAATTTTGAAGCTTTTAGGTGTTAAAAAAGACGTTTGCTAACAAGCGGCTAAATGAGAATACAAAGCATCATCTGGCCGAACAGGGCATACAGCCTCGTTGTTGTGATGAAATTTCAGTGATGTGACTGATGTCGTTAAAGCCTAACATTAGCCTTTTACTTCTTGTGATTGCATTTATGCATCTAAAATCATAAAATGGTGTTCATTTCTGAAGATTATCTTGTTGATTAAATGCTTGTTTGTCACAGAGCATATTTTCAGCATTAATCTAAAATTCGATTGAAAAAAAACATTGTCTTTTTTTGTTAAGGAAACCTCGGCAATGCTAACTTTCATGTTGGCCTACAAATAAACATTATCCCTGCAGCACTCTGTTGCCTTGAGCTACAGAGCAGCAAAATGGTATGCAAGTTGGCATCTTGCTATTAGATTTGTCAGCAGTGTTGACATTTACTGCCATAGTGGTTTCAACCAATATTTAACATGAAGGAGGCTTACTGTAATCCCCATGCCACACTTCTGCCCTCCGTTTCCACTTTAAAATCACAAGACGCTTCCCGCATGACACCACAGGCAGCTCCACTGCTGCCTGTCTTGACCTCTGACCCCAGAACACACGGCTCCTGTCACACTGTTGGATGTTCATCTCTTATATGCCCATGGGGTCACCGCTTGCAAGGTCCAAGGTCATTAAGCAGATGTGTGAAGTGGGGAAGGTGAAGCGCTTGTCCCCCTCCCTCAGTGCGGGATCATCTGATGGACTCCTGCTGAGAGCGTGGCTGGAATTATCATTGATCTGACTCGCTCATGTGCTCGCGTGTATTTCTGGACATGAGTGTGGTTCATGTTAGTCTCAACATGGCCTAATAAAATGTATCATCGGGGGGAGGCAGATGATTTGGAAGAAAATACTAAGCAACATGTTTCTCATTGGCTAATAGCACAACAGATTATTGGCGCTTGACAGCTCTATGAATGTTTCTTTTGTTCAGCTTTACTTGTATTTTTTTTATTGCACTTCCAATTAATGGTGAAGAAGACTATGTTGGGGGGGTTGTCTACTAACGCAAAAAGGGTTAAACTGGATTGATAAAAAAAGGGATAAATTAAGAGGATAGATGATTGGCTTGGGCAATATCTATTTTTTCATACTTACATGCCCTCCCGACATTTCACCAGGGTTTATGGTATGTGATGGCATTTGTAATAAAAAACAACTAAAACTTCAAATCTGAGCTGTTGGTGATTAAGGTTATCATAACATGTATGACATTATCAAAGATACAATGTAGGTTTGGACGAAATATTGAATATTTCTAACTGGCCATCATCAGCCTTAGCTTAGCTTCAGCTGGGAGATGTGTTCAAGTAGCAGGTTCACTACATTCCGCGAGTTCAAATGTCAAAAAAAGGAAGTACTCTTAAACCTTTTTCCCTTATTAAACAAGACAAAAAAAACAAACAAACAAATAACTGTGTGCCCATCTGAATTCAAGTTTCTCTCTTTCACTGAACTAATGTTAGCTTAAATGCATTGTTAACCCATTTTAAACACACTTTCAAAATCAACAGAAGCAAAATAAAAACTCACTTAAACCATCTTGGTTTGTCTTTCCATTGTTTCAACAATGACCAACTTTGGAGGGGTCAAAATATTCCCTTAATTCACAGAGTTTTCGTCAAGTAAAATGTGAAAATACACTGGCTCTTTTACATTTTTCCATCTGTCTCTTTCTGCTGTTGCTTGCCCTTTTACATTTCTTTTTTACATCTTTTAACATCATCCCCACCACTCACAGATGCCATCTTTCTAAGCTGCCTATTACCCCCAGTAGACACTGATCTATGTTAGTGCATCCTGGTAACTGCAATACATTACCTCAATACTGAATCTCTATATCAGTTTAATAGAAAGTTGAGTGTCTGTATTTTCAGGATTTCTAAATACCCTGGTACACTGTAATACCTCGATACCGCCCAAGCCTCTAAGCAAAGGTTTGCTCCATCCTATGGTACAGGATTTTATCTGCCTCAGCACCAGCCTCCTGTGAAGTCAGTCCTGTGCTGAGCCTGATGTCCCGCTAGCTCAGACCCAGATTGGATTCTTGTCCAAACAAACAGCTCAGATAAGACAGAGGTACTGAAATGCTTCCTTCGACAGATAGATTCAGTTTATTCATGGTTGAAGAAATGTGGGATAAACGATGGTGCTGAGAGTGATAAGAGAGAGTGAGAGTTGGCTTTGTTTCAACATGTTTTTCAGGTTTCACTGAGCATTAACTGAACTCCTTAGTATAGTGCATAAGGTGAGTGATATGTCCTTATCAGGCGCGTAGTAAGCATAAGCTTTGGAGGATGTATTGTTTGTTACTGATTGGTGCCTATTTGCATCCAACAAACCTCCTTTGTGGAGAAGTAAAGCACTGGCTATTTGACAAACTTCCTGGGTTATTCTTGTGATTAAACGCAGACTGAACTGTTGATTGTTTGATAAAGCGGCAAAATCTTTTCTTGGCTCGTCCAGTATTGCATGTGCTGTCGAGGCTTGGCTCTATCCCACACTATTTTGGTCCGAGTCCCTCTCAGATCACTGTGAGCGGGACTGGACTCTTGCCAAGAAACATCAATACTACACTGGCGCTTTCATAGATTGGTCTCATTGCACTGGAAAACTGTTGATTACAGTAGCTTCAGCACCGTCACACCCCTGCATGTGTTCACACATGACTGTCAAAGTGTAAAAATAGTTGGAGCTGCTGAAAAAGGGGGTAAAAGCCTCCAAATAGGCTCGCAAAGTTTGGCTCGTTTTCTCTGTGTGTGCATGTCGGTTTAAACAGATTATGCTGGAGCCAGGGGCGAGACAAAGTGTTTGTGGATAAGCACAGACTTTTTGGAGATTACATTTACATTTTATGCATGAGCTGTGGCTTTGACTCGCTGTGCTGTTCTGAATGATGGAGGTTTAGTATCTCTCTCGAGGACACATGGCTTTTGGGGAAAAAACATTGGCCATTGTGGACATCAGACTGGTAAGCTTTGATGATTCCGCACCTTGCGAAGACAGCCAAGACATGACCATCAATGATCGTGAAGAACGCTGCAGGCAAAAACATGTTTGTCTCACAAAAGAGATGTGCTTTATTCAACAAGTGTCGCAGGAATTTTGATCTCTTGAAACAATTTTCCTTGTCTATGCACCTCATGCCAACCATACACTTGGATACTTTTAAAAGCCTACTGAAAGACTGAAGTCTGAAACACTCTCATACCTAAAGACAATGTGAGTTTTTAGTTAAGATTTTTGTAAGATTTTGCAAAGTATGGGGGTCTTGCAGGGTCACTATTTGGAAGACCACTACATTACTTTTGAAAGTCTTACTGTTCACGGTTTGTCTTACTGTTTACCAGTTAATATGTCATATTTCAGTCCCTGAAATATGACATATTAACAATTCCTTATATGTCTGCAAAAACATAGAACTCTAGTTAACAGGAATTAAAAGGTGTCTCATGTCAATAGCATTCTTTTTCAATTCAACGTCAGTATAATCCATAAAAATAAACTATATTTGTGTAAAAACCTTACATTTTGGATTTCCTCGCTTCAACTTCTTTATCAGTTTCTGCAGGTTAGCTGTGCTATCTTAGTGGGAGGAGACCAAGATTCCTCATGAACATTGGTTCGTGGATAAGGTACATGCCTAGTTAAAAACAGACTGACATAAGACAGCTTGGACTTAATTGTATGACCACCTTGTGCCAAACAATCTCTCTCTGTGATAAAAATTGCACATACTGTGTTTAGTGAGGTAAAAATCACATGGTTTTATTGTGACACTGGAAGTGTACCTGCTACAGTGAGATTGCTTGAAAAGTACTTTGGTGTAAGGCCGGCACTAGATAAAAAGGTGACATTGTGCCAGAAATATGTTCTTGCCCTAACCATACCTTAACCATATTTGGGATCTGTCCTTAGCCTTGCACAGAATTTGACTTGACACACAACACTTTCATTGGATTGGATGTAAACAATCTAATTAGATGTAATACAGACTTAAGTTCATTTGTCCATTATCAAAGTTCTTTTCTGGCAACAGGGCTGTCCTTTCTCGCAATCATTTACGTTTTATTCCACAGAAAGTCCTAGGTGAATTAACCATAAAATAGCTGTGTTACGCTTGAGTGCCTCATCAAATTTGGTTCATTAAAAATAACTGAAGCTGTATTATTCCCATCTCTACTGAATGATTCCTAGCTTTTTACCTCCAATCGATTGAGGTAAGATTGCCAGAATTCCCACAATATCTGACCCTCAAGAAATAATTTTTGTGAGCTCCTTCTGTGCCTTCTCCGCTCTCCTTAACTGCACACGCAAGGAGAGGACCGAATTGGACCGGTAACAGTGATTTATCTCCAACGTGCATTTAAATTGTCAGCCACAGCTGACGCTAGCCTATATGTCAAGAACAGAAATGTCAAGGCCCTATCCTTGCGCCTTTTCTATTTCCTCTCAGGTTTGACACTCAGTGAACAGCCCCGGATTGTCTGAAATGGAGCGCTAATTGGATTGCCATATTCCCACACTGGGGAATACAAGTGAGCGAGAAAAGGGCTTCACGCAGTGGCCTTGTTTGACTCCCTTTTTCTCCTCCTCAATCCCCTTCTTGGCCCGCTGAGATTTTTTTTCCATGCGACCAGCCGGAGCTTAAGCCCTAATCTCCTCCACAGTACATGAAAAGAAACCGTCTATCGCTTCTTTGGTTTTCTTCCCCACTCCAATTCCTAGCAGATCAATTCACTCCCTCATCCCAATGCCAAACCCCCTCCACTCTCCACTATCGGGAGAAGCTACTGTTGCATCTGGAACACCACGGTGCCGTAAGTCATCTTTTACAGCTGCCTGGAGGGCCGTATAATCTCCGCCACCGCCCTTCTCTGGCAAACACACACACATAGACAAATGGACAGTGGAAGGTCAGGTCAGCAAAGCAAGAGCAAAAAAGAGAGAGGAGGGGGTGCTGCCAGGATAACAAACGTCGGAGTCCACTGGGACATGGGCCAGTGCTGGTGTAAATGCTCTGTTAAAGGTACAGGAAGAGGCAAGGGGGAGGATGAAAGTGACTGCAAAGATTGAGTTGTTGCTTTTACTGTACTTGTTTTACTGCGAATTGAAGTGATCATACCCGTTGTAAATCACCGACAGGAAATCTTGTTGCAAATTAAACCAAATATTAAATTGTGGTCTTAAAATCACATTGTGGCAAAGCCTGAGGTTTACACCCTGAGTCAGCAGCTTGATGGGACATTTCAATTTGATTTTTTTTTAGTCAGAGAAAAAGCCTAAAGCCTCTTCAGATATACAGCTGAATATAAAATACTCCCTCTGAAACACAGCATAACTTTTCTAGCTCTGCTTGTATGCCTCTGCACAACCAATGGCCATGGCTTTAGGCATTATGTTTTTGGGTCCCATTCTTGTGTATGTAATATCTCCAGAAAGCTCTCTGGGGGAATCTCTTCAAATTTTGGCACAAACATCCACTTAAACTCAACGATGAACTGATTAGATTTTCATGGTCAAAAGTTGAGGTCACTGTGACTGTTTGTCTGTACCATTTTTGTGAAAGAACCCTCAAGAACCCCTTGAGGGAATCTCTTCACATTTGGCACAAACGCCCACTTGACCACAACAATGAACTGGTCAGATTATCGTTTACAAAGTTCATGGTCACCATGACACTTGTCTGTTGCATTTTTGTGAGAGCAATATCTCAACTCCTTTGCAGGAATCTCTTAATTGGCACAAATGTCCACTTGGACTCTAGGATAAAAAAGATTTTGATGGTCAAAGGTCGAGTTCACTGTGACTTGTGTCTGTCTCATTCCAGTGAACGTGATATCTTAAGAATGCCTTGAGGGAATCTCTCCCTTGGACTCAATTTTTTATTGTAGTTAGTTGTTCTGCAGCTGAAAGTTGGCACTCATGTGTCCTGTCAAGTGTAATCTATGGTGCCAAGCAAAAAATACCTTGTGAGGATGAAAAGGCTATTTTGTCTGAGGAGTATACCTTTCTGGTCATGTGGAGTTGGGGGAGGGTGACCAACATGCTGTGTGGGTGGAGAACACCTTCTGGGCTACATTTCTGCTCACTGAGAAAGTCCTCACCACATATTGTGCCTCTTACCTTTTGAGGATTATCGCGCATCCCTTCTCAGCAGCAGCAGCACTGTAGGTGGGAGGACACGGCATTACAGGGAAGATAGCCGGGGTGAATCTCATCCTATGTCAGCGAAAGGACTCCTGGTAAGCCAGACCTGACAGTGAGTGCCAGAGGAGGTTGATAGGGAAGTGGGTGCAGGAAAACGGAACGATTATGAGGTCTGGAGTGGACAGAGGTGGGGGGTGTTTTGCCTGCTTCTCCACAGGGGCTGTTATCAGACAAGAGCAAGACTGCTTCAATTGCTGGGAGATTAAGATTAGTCCTCATAAGTGAGGAGGACCACTGCTTGGCGCTGAAGTGTCCTTGAGCACAATACCAAATGCTCTTCAGTAATGTTGTCAGTCTTATTGTTTTGTCCCTGACCTTAGCCCCCTATGGAGAGGTCAAACACAGGGCTGCCATTTAATTTGGAGAATACCTTAATCCTGTCTGCACATAGAACTTTGTAAAATGATTAATAGTGCAACATTTAAAGTGAGTTGGACTCATGACCAGTTATCCATATTTTTTGGAGTTGCATCAGCACCTCAGCTTTCATTTGGCTGCATTTGCTCAGTGGTTTAAAGGAGTGTGGCAGTTTACATTGAACAGGCCATGCTTTAACAAGTTTGGTTATCAAATATTGTAAAACTGTATGGCATTTTAAGAGACAAAATTATGTTATCAATATGGTACGATTGGCTGAAATTTGTGATATCAATTCTGTAGACTTCTTTTGAAGTAATCTTGGGGAAAAAAACAACTTAATTAACAATATTAACTACAGCCAAAGCCTAGTGTGCTTTACATGGCCATGTGGTTATGCTATGTGCATCAAAATTTAGTTAGTGCTTCCATACTAAGCAACTTAAAACAATTAATTGACACACCCAGAAATGTGTTGGAAGTAATTACAGTTTTGGTTGTCAATTATGAAGTAAAACTACCAAAAATGTGTATGTTACAGCTTAACTTTTGCTAAAATTGAGGTTTATAGCCTATTTCCAAAATTAGCATGTCTATGTTGGTTTTATAAATGCAGAAAAACTTGATAAAATAGGCAGTAGATTCCTTTACCATTGCCAATAGACCAAAGCTGTGCACATGGTTCTGCATCAGAGTATGCTGTTCTGTTTTTTTTTTTTTCTGGTGTCACATTAAGCATCTCGAACAGGCCAGACAAGAGGTTGGTAGAAAGCAGCATGGGGGCAAGTGAAAATGTTATGGTGGTTACTTTGTTTTAAAACACTGCTGCTTATCTAGTCTCTTTCTGGTGTTCAAATGCTGCTTGGATGGAGTACAGGTAGTATTTGTAGTTTCATGTCATTGCAATGCTCTGAAAAAGGCGCAAAAATTGGCGCATCCACCTGAGTATCTTAATTCCATCAGGGCTTATTGAAGCTAGAAATAATAAATACCCATGACTACAGTAGAGTGTTTTAACCCAGGAGTGATTATCAGTTGTAATCTTTCCTACAAAAAACCAAAGCCAGATGTTTTTGGGTGTTGGAAAGAGGCTTTGATTAGCAGTTGGCACATCATCAAAATAGCAGATATTTGCTTTAAAATAAAATATTTAGAAATGGCCAACTTGTTGACTTCCGCCGATATCACAGAGTGATAGTTTTAGTTTACGGACATGACTGAGGAGAACATGTACAAAACATCAACCGTATATAAATATTTTTCTTTTTTTGCACAATGAGTGAATATTACATAAAATAAAAGATATTGTATTGTCTCCATCTGTTGGTGGGCCACCATGATGATATGTAGTATGCGTAATATGATGTCAAATTCAACTACAGAAGATACTTGCTGATCACTAAAGTTAGGTGGGGAAAAAGTGGACTTATCAATATTGGTATTATTTATTGGCCAAATGGGCTGTTATATATCAACATGTTTGATATCAGCAAAAAAATCCAATATCGTGCATCCCTAGTGGTTTGGATAAACATAATACATTTTGATGAGAAACACTGAAGGTAAACATCACTTTCATTTAACTCCACAGGGCACCTTTTATGTAGAGAGAATTAACCACATAAGTTAATTCACAACTGGAAGAGCACTCATAGGCCAACAGAGTCAATAGCCTGATGCAATGCAAAACACAAAGTTAGAAATCAAAGATATTTAAAGTTGGTAGAGGCTTATGGGACTACCTTATTACATGTGCAAATTAAGGAAGCTAATTTAAGCAAATGAGTCCCAGTTCTTCCTTTAAGTTTAGGGCACATTAGAGCAGTGAAAGAGAGACCTGACTCTCACTATGATGCATGAATAAAACAATATTATATCATACATGCCTAAGGCTTTGTGTTTTCGCTACAACCTGCAGGGAGGATGTTTATCATTGTGTTTGCACCAGTCAAGTTTCTTTTTTCAAACCTATAGTTGTGTCATTGCTAATAGCTGATAATATACTGTATATGCGATATATATATATGTTTGTGTCTTCAGTGATGAATCAGGTAAACATGCAGTTTTGGCAGATAAGTGTGAGGGAGACAGCGGTTCTCTAATGTCCACAGGCCGCAGACATGGGTCCTGGCGCTGCACACAGGCCTAATCAATGTGCTCATGGCTCCCTGCCTGCTGGCTAATGAACAGCTAATGCGCTCCTCTCCCGCTGTTCTGAAAAGCACCCACTTTCAAATTGCCACAGTGATGATTACCTCCTCCATATTGCATGAGTTTGGATGTAAACGAATTTGCTACACCCGTTGCGCATCCATCTCTCTCTCCCCTCCTGATGTGCCCGTGCCTAATTTCTTCACACGATCATGATACTTTAGGGGAGCGGATGTAATTCCTCTTTCCCCGTAGACTTATGGGAACTGTCATGCTGCGCTCAGTGCAGTTTGCGTTAGTAACAGTGTCTCTGTTTTCCTACAACAAGGCTGCCCTTGGAGGACATGAGCCATGAGCGCGAGCCTCCGTGTTCAATTTCTCGAAACATGCTCTTCAGCTGTTTTGACACTGACGCCGGTGCTGTTTTCCAGCTGCTGCACTTGTTTTAGCATCACTGCAAACAGACTTAGCACTGACTCAGCACCAGCACTGCTTTTAAATGCCTGCGAACATCCCCCTGAATAAACATATACAACCACATTGTTTATCCAGTAGGCTAATTAGCTAATTGTTTAACCCCATGCAACTCTGTCTAGTGTACTCAGCAATTCCAGTTGTTCATTAAGTCTGCCTTTGTGCCCCCCCCCCCCGGTCTGTAATCCACATTTCCATGCCACTGCCAGCGCTGCAATAATTGCGGAGCGAGATAATTGTTTACATACTGCAGGACACATGAGTTGACAATAGAGCTTGGACGCCTGGAGCCTGTGTCACGGAGGAGAAAGTGCTTTTCTTGTGGAAGCCTGGTCCTCAGGCGACCTCAGAGGAAAGTAAAGAGTTCAGAGGGGCCACACAGCTTATTGGATTGATGACAGATGATGCATTAATGACTGCAGCATGTGACTGTTTTCTCTCTCTGCGTGCTCTGTGTTCAGGCCTTATGTAACAGTAGCAGCCTCAGTCAACAAAGGCAAAGGTTTGCTTTCTGTACAAATTGGCTCTCTGTTATGATGCTGTTCTGTTTGTGGAACAGGGTTTGTCATGGCTGTTGTGTTTCAAAGAGCTTATGTCCTGCTAGGTAGGAAAGGAGTGAACATTTTGGCTGATTGTGGGCAGTTTTAGAGCCACAGATTGCATCTACAGTGAGTCAAAGTCTTGTGATTTCGAGCAAGTAAATCATCTGTTTTTCACCAGTTTGGTATTTCCTCAATATTTGCCCAGATGAGTTTGATCGGACACATTGACTTAACCTTAACCCTTTGAAACCAAGAGTGACATGGGTTAAGACCTTTACTTTTGGTAAACAATGATCCTGATTCTTTAGCTCAGTGTTGTGACTGCAGCATGCATTTGCTTTGACTGCATTTGGTCTCATCAAGGTTGTGGTACATAATATTAACAAAATGTTGAATGTTAATAATGCATATTCTTTTCTATGCAGGCTGAACTCTGAAGTCATCTGTTGTTGTAACTGAAATCATTATACAGGCCAACGTAAGTGATAATGCAGCCCACTTTAGTGTAATCACCCTGTTAATTTAAATGGCTGCACACTGAGAGTTTATTAGTGTTAATGTTTTTCAGCACTCATAATCAAACGTGAGGATGGACTAGTATGAATTTGGGCAAATGAGGCTGTAGTTTCAGCATGTGCGCCTGGGTTTCCTAAATGGTGTTTCCATAGCAACAATGATTTCCCCCCTCACTGCAGGTGATTATTCCGTTGTGGCCTACCTGGGGTTGGGGGGGTTTTGACAGGGGGCAGTGAGGTTGTGTGTTCTTCCATTAACCTTTGTTTACACAGGGTGGTCCGGTGAGAATTTTCAACTCTCATTTAAACGCAGTAATAAAAGCAGAGATAATGCATATTGAGTAAATTAAAACCAGACAATAAGAAGGTGATGTTGTGCTGTAAAAGTGCTCCAAGATGGAAACCAGACGTCAATACAGAAGTAGCCAATTTACAGACTTTAATGCAAGTTAAGACAAAGATTAGTAGCCCTATTTACATGAGCATCCATCTGAAACAAAACCTTTAAAAGCTTTTTCGTTTAAAATCAATCCAAATATGAGATCAGAGACTGCTTACACATCAATGACCAGTGCTGAATGTGGAATCCACCTTTACATAAACGACGCAGACACCTCCTTTTGTTTTTATTGACCTGATGGCGGACAACAGCGTGTCTATGGATTAGTGTGTTCATTATACTTTGGCTCAAAGCCACAGGAGATAAATTACTGCCAAACAAGGATGTTTAAGTAGACCTGATTTGGACTTGATTGGAGGAAGTGTGCAAGACACCTGAAATACCTCACCCAGCGTGCAGTTATTAAACTGCCAATGACTGTCACGAGCAGCAGAGTGATTGGCTGTGCTACCTAGTAAACAACACTGTAGACTGGCCCAATATGTGATTGCAGAGCAGTGGGGTTGCCAGCAGGACAGAATAAATTTCCGTCGTCCCATTGGACATCTCCCTTCTTTGGGTTGAATCCAAACAGGCCAATCAACAACAACCTATGAGTGCTAAATGAGACCTATACATCATAGATGAGCAGATTGTGGGAATTAATTTCAACTTGGGTATTGCCACTTATCACCGCACAGAAATAAATAGCGCTGAATTACACAGCTACTAAATATAAACTGTGTATACTATGGTATAATTTGATAGGAGTGTGAATTTTTGACACATGCATGGTTTTGACAATATAACAAAAACACAAATTGCCACCTCAGAAATGATTATAAAGCTGAATTAACACCTTTTATTACAGTCCCAATAAAAAAAAACAAAACACAGGTGTTTTCACTCAGTCTGGCTAATTAGACTTCTGCCACAGTGGAAGGAGCTAATAAGAATGATAAAGGTGTAAATTCTCTGTCATTAACAGGTGCAACAAAAATAACAGAGAGAAATGTCAATCAAATACAGATTGTATTTAGTCAGTAATCATAATATATCCTGTATACTGGTTGCGACACAACCACTCCAATATTCAAGTAAGCTCAAAATGTTCCTACCAGTATATCTTAAGGCTTCTTTTTTTTTTTTTTTAAAAAAAAACCCCAAAAAAAACAAAACCTTTATTTGATAGGACACAGCCTCTGTAAATGGGGTGCCTGCTCTATCCACTGAGCTGCCAGGTACCCCAAAATGTCTCTACCAATATATTGATAAAAAATATGAAGAAAGAAATGCTCTAAAATGGTCAGTTAAGCTGTTCATTTTCTTTAAAAAAATAAAAATAAAAAAATCCAAGATTAATGTTTCTTTTAAAGCTAATATAAACCGTTAGATTGCAGATTATTAATTGAAAAGGTTTATTTAAAACAAAAAACCTTAACAAGTTTAACCCTTTAATACCTGAGCAAAGTGGCTTGATTTCTTTCAAAAACACGGGGAGAAGTCAAGAAGGAATTCAACAAGGACTAGCCCACAAAATAGCAAGAAATTAGTAAAAAGTTATAAGAAAATTACCTGAAAATAAGAAAAAAAAGAAAAAAAACAAGCCCTCAAGAAAGTGCTTTTGTTTTTCTTCTTTTCTGTAACATAACTTTCTGCGACATATTCTTGGTTGAGCTCTGGGTTAGGCTGGCTTTGAACCCACAGAGTGAGCAGTAACAGAGTGAAACTGGAGAGGGAGATAATGCAAAATTCAGACTTTTTAAAAAATGTGCTCTATCCAAAATCCTTCTGTTAGTTCTCCGCACTCATTAGCGCCCAACTCACATCATTTGTTTGCAAGGTCAAACAAGAACTTTCATGCTTTCAGTACATTATGTTGTAAGGCATTCCTATTATTTATTATACATCCTGTGGTGCAAAAATCAGCAACCATTAAAGTAAACATTTGGGTCTGAGCTGCCTCAGTTATGAGGCTTGTGAACTAGTCCTCACATTTATCTTGTATCTGCCTCACATCACTCTTGCAAACAACTCAAACTATATAAATATACATTGCGAGTCAAAGCTTTGAGTTTCCTGTAGCTGGCTGCTTTACAGCCCATCCCTCACACTGTCAGACAGCTGAACAGAGAGCTAAATTAGATGTTAGCCCTCTTGAGGATGAAGTCCAGCAGTTTTTTTTCAATAAGCAGACATTATAAAGTAGGACTCATCCAGTGGCTACATCTGTACCCCCATGTTGCTAACAGCTTGCTGCTAGGCGATGTATTTAAAGTTCTTAAGCCTTTAGGAGTTGCTCAGAGATTCTGCTCGTGGTTATCCATTCATCATGTCTGCAATGTCTGTCACTGCCTGTTTGTTATTGTGGGTCTCTCCATCCTGTACGGGGAAAACTTGCACTCTCACTGCACCACACGCTCATTAATCATGGACCTCCTTTGTAGCTTCCTGTGTCTAGGCAATCTCTTAAACACGAGAAGGCTGGAAATGGTTAACAGTGTTGTTGTAGCAGTTGGTTCCACTCAGGTGAACAGGTGATTGCTCAGAATGATAGTAAAATATGTTGAGTATTTTGGGCTCTCTGAAGTAGGCCAGCCTTCTCTATAATTGTTTGGACTGGCCTCTTTTCTTATATCCATTTTAAATGGAAGTGAAGGATACATTACTACTACTACTACTACTACTACTACTATTGTTGCAACTGTTTATACTGCTACAACTTAAACTGTTACAACTCCCACTAGCCTACTATTGTAATAAAAACTCAAATTAAATCTTCGAGCCAACCCTTAGATTATGGGAATCTAGCAAAACCAGACATTCTGCACATCACAAATGACTCAATAGTACGACTCACAAAATACAAAATACGAAACAAAAAATATTGCATGCATTGCATCAACAGCAGCTTTCCCTGCTTATTTTTCTTAATTTAGCATGGGGAAAAAAGGACTAAACACTGATTCCACCTTTCCACCGAGTTAGCTCTGGTTCTTGAACAGGTTCTGTGCAGGATTCTTGGGTGCTATCTAGAGAACCCACCTACGTTTCTACCAATGTTTAGCTGAATCTTTGTAATCAAGGATGAATAATCAACTGAGGGCTTTGCACAATGCATAATGTGAACTTTAGGTGTGCCATGACCTGGCACTTAAAACTAATGGACTGATTAAAAACTGTTTTTTACTTGAAGCTGATATTATAATCTTAATGAGAATGTCGGGTGGTGACCGGATCCGAAGGGAAGTGTTCAGAATTGAACACGACACATTGTCTGGTTTTAGCTCTTGACTGCCAACACTAACTGGCCCAGACTGGAATGAAAATAGTCCAACTGGGTCAAATCCATTGTGATGCCCAAACATTACTATAATCAAGTTGGCAATTGTAATGTGAATCCTCCCCTTGAGCAATTGAAACAGTAATTAAAGCTGGTATTTGTCCAGACTGAAGTATCTTAACAATAATCGAATGAATTACCATGAAATTTGGTACAGATGTTCATGGTCTCCAGAGGATAGTGATCTCTCAACTTTACCTCTAGTGCTGCTGAATTTGAAGCCAATTTGACACAGTAGCGAAACACGGAAATACAACCTCCAGGTCCATCTTGTGATGCCAAGGGGACCAACAATACTTTTACCTGTAGACTGACATTATATAAAAGACATCTATAAATGAGTGGATGAATTTTTTTAACACCACAACCCCTATGGAATTACTCATTTTACTAACAGAATTTAATCCTTTTGGTCTGATAACATTCCAAAAAGTCTATAAGAAGGGCATAGTTAAATCATGTTTATCCTTATTCTGGTCTAAACTGGAAGTAAGCCGCTAGACTGACAGAAGTCCTGAGTGTCCTTGCCCCATGGGCCCCAAAATGCAGAAGATCCGGGTGATTTCATACCATTGAAATCAAGTTTGTTTTTTTTTTAGCTCCATGTGCCACTGCACAGCTTTTATGGGAATGAATGGTGCTCTGCCTCCAATGCTTTATCCAGTTCTCCTTATATGTCCATAGTCTCAGCAACTATTGGACAGACTGCTATGAAATTTGGTACAGACACACACGTCCAACTAAAAATGAATCGAAATTACTTCATCTGACTTTTCGTCAAGTACCACCATCAGCTTTGATTTTTGACCAAATGCCTTCAAATTTGATGACATTCTCTTCGGCCTCTGCTGTGCTTTATGCTAATTAGCAAATGTTAGCAAGCTATCTCACAGAACTAATATGGTTAACATTGTAAATGTGCTAAACGCATTAGAGTTTGGACTTGATCTAAAATAGATTTTTTGGAGAATCTACACTGCGAGGAGTTCATGAATGACATTTTTTTGTAAAAGTATTCGAGGATAATTTGACCTAATCCATATACGATCCACCAACAATGAACAAGCAATGGCAGTCAAAAATAGCAGCACTACATGCCACTTTTCCCAGCACTGAACAGTTTTTAGTCCTGATTTTTCCTTTTCTCGTCAGTGTTGATGGTTTGTAGGCCTGGATCCAACCTGGTTTTAGACATATTGACACAAAGTCCTTAGACTAGTGTGAATTTGGACCAGGTCGAGACCTCTTAGGGTAATGGGGAATGCGGAGCCTATCCCAGCATGCATAATTGGAAGTCGGGATCCACCCTTGTCACCTTGCCAATAAAAATGGTTATTATCATAACAGAAACCACTTACCGCTCACTTTTACTCATGCTCGCACAAAAAAACCCATCTGTAACTAAAAAAGAAATGTTAATTACAGTCATTTAGGGCCATAAAATGATGTAAGTCTGTAAAAGTGAATGCTGGCGCGTAAAAACAATCAGACATGCTTTTTTCCTTCAGTGAGAGCAGCTACTTTAAGATGCTCCTCAGACGAGTTGTTCCCATCTGGAACTGCAGCGGTTTTCAGTGTGTGAAGTCAAGAGTTCACGTTGCGCCCAACCTGCCCTGATTAGTTTAGTCTCTTAACCAGTTATGGCAATGATCTCTCATCACCTGCCCATCAAAGCCTCTCACTTCCTCTACTCTCCTCCGTGTTATTTGCTGTTGGGCAGAGCGATGATGGCTCCGTAGCCTTCTAATAGGTCATTTTCCTGCCAACATCCCGGAATGGCTGACTTCATCACTTGGCACGCCTCGATGTGACTTCTCTTATTCCAGTTGTGGTGAGTTCTAAGACTCACCACAACTTTGCAACTTTGATCTTTAGTTTTTTTTTCGTTGTTGTTGTTTTTTTCCCACTGAGCCAGAGACTTGAAATTGCTTTCTGGTCACATTTTTAGGCAGAGAGCTCAGAAATGCTCCAGAAGGACTCTGTCAGCACGTCTAATTTTGAGTGCTAGCTTACTGTAATGGAGAAAGAGGGCCACCCTTTGTCAGGTCTGTAGAGGGAAAGTCTGGTTCTTGACTTCACCCTTTAAAATCAGTCATTCTTTCTCTGAAGAACCTAAACTTTGTTGTTGCTTTGCAAGAAAGAAACTATGTTTGAATCACTTCAGCGGTTGGCATGGTTCAGAGCAGACTGCAGCCCCTCCCACCTTTGATATCCTTTGTGAAAATGTTCAATAGGTCCCATATTTCTTCCTGTACCTTTTACCTCCAAACAAACACTTCAGAGGGAAAACCGGAAATGAATGTTTTCTACATGCTGTTGACTTAAGGTTGGGATCTGAGAGGAAATTGTTTTAGTTGTTTCACTTCTTTGCCGACTTTATTGTCACTGATAAAAGTGAAGTATTGATGTATGAGGCTTCTGTTTGAATTTACGTCTGCTGAAAGCTCTGTTTGTGGCCTCCTTTTACTGCACCGCTTGGCTTTATGTGGAGCAGCTGTGCTTACAGCTATAATCAGCTTGTAAACTTTGGCAAGATCGTGAGGTTGATTTACTGACAAATGTCTAATGCCTTTGGTCATTATTGCATGTAATTTAATGAAACAGCTGAATGAGTGAATAGTGTGGTTCGATTGTCTCTGAGTGCATGAGAGGTACGTATACTCTTTACATTTGTGTATGAGCCTGTAAGTAAGCCTTAGAGATCTTATTTGTGTTGTGTCATCATCAGTGAATACTATGACAAAAAATGGACAACCTTTTTCTCTGGATGAATATATAAATTGCGACATCCTCCTGCAAATGGTCCAGAATGCAACAACACGTGGTCTTCAGAAAGCCAAAGACAGCTCATGTCACTCCACTTCTCATTACTCTCTATTGGCTCCCTGTTGCTGCTTGCCTTTCATTAGTCTTCATTTCATTAGTTCAAGTCACTAATGCTCAACAGAGTGGCCACTGGCAAAGCACCAACCTACCTGAATTCCCCTCTTTTAGGTTTATGAGCCTTTTCAATCGTTAGGCTCTGCAAATGGAAAACAACTAGTCCTACCATTGTGAGGCAGAAAATTTCAGGCATATTGCCAGAATAATGTTGATGTATGTTTCTTCAAAGCACACATATGTTACATATGTTACATTTGTATATAATTGAGCAGATACATTGAAAATTACCTTTAGGTTTCAACCATGCTGTGGTTAATGTGTGGTGATGGTTATGAAAAGATGATCTTTTAGCTCTAAATACCTGGTTTCGCTGGCACTATCTCTGGTGGAATCAAACAAAAAACCATGAATGTTTGCTGGCTTTCAGGCCGCTGGAAAAGCAGCAGTGACTCACTAAAAATCAACTGTTTTTTTGGATTGTTGGTCTCTGAACAGGTCGGCAGCTTGGAGAGCATTGTATTACACCACACCTCATCCTCTCCACTAGGGATGTATGGTGTTGGAAATTTTTTTGCCAATATTCAATATGCTGATACATAACAACTCGTTTGGCTGATAACCGATAGCGATACCAATATATCTATTTTCCCCAACCAGTTTTATTGATTGTCAAGTCTGTAGTGGGAATAACATCACATTATGCATATTCTCATTGTGTCATTGTGATGGCCCACCAGCAGATGGAGACAATAAATACAGTGCTCTGTAATGTATATTATATATATTTATTGTGCAAAACAAGAAAAATGTTTCAACTTAGGGTTGATGTTTTGCAAATGTTCACTCTGTCAAGAAAAACAATTCAACTAATTATCAGTTTGTCAGATCGGCAGAAATCAGCCTTTGGCCAAAACCGCTATTTCACTTTGAAACCAATTTTAGCCGTTACCGATGATGTGCCGTTATTATCATGTACCCGTACCCTACACCTCCCGATGAAGAAGTCAGTTTATACACCATGTCACTTCAGAGACACTGATATGATACCATAGACCGTATAAAATAATGGACATAGCTACTGTGTGTCACCCATTGGTTTTTGGAGCATTGCTGTCTTTTTTTTTTTTTTTTTTTTTTTTGAGCCAGAAAAGACAATATTTGGAGGGGAAAGCTGAACTGTGGAGGAGTGAGGGATGGATCTGACTCAGAACTCTGAGCTGTAAATGATGAGATGTCAGTAAGGTGTCATTAAAGTGGCCATGCCTCTGTAAGAAAAGTTATTAAAAGTCTTAATAAAATCTAAATCGGTGAGTTATATAAAAATAATCTTGATTGCAGCTGTCATGCATGTTGAAATTACTCTGTAGAGACCAAAACCATTTTTCTTTGTACTAGGCTGTAAACATATTTATTTTTGCTGCAAATTTGAACATTTTAGCATGGGGTCTATGGTGACTGACTGGCTTCTGGAGCCATCCCTTTGATGATGGACTGAGCTACTGAACTCAATTTGTTCTGTAGATATGACAAAAATGTGTATTTTTCTTGATCATTTTTAAAAAGACAACGACTAAAGCTAAATACAGATCAGGCTCTGATATGAACACTCTCAAAAACAAACCCAACCATTATTTCTTAAAATGTACACTATGTGGTCACATAACTGGCAAATCAAGCGATGCAGACTATAAGTCTCATGCATAAACAAAGTGAAAGTTATTTATTTTCCATTTTATATAGGACATTCCTCTTCAGCTCACAGATATTCCCTGGTCAGTTCTCTAGATATGCGGCTTTCTATCGTCCTGTTTTGAAGCTGGGCATTTACAAATTGAGATGTTTTCTTCTCACTGCTTTTCTGTGATGGGATCAATAACTGGCGCCTTGCTTTGTGACTGGCACAGCATCAGGCATTGTATTCACTTTGGTTTGATGTACTGTACAGGGATGCTGCTCTCTCGACTCCTCTCATGGTCCTTTTGTTGTTGGCTGAGGATGAGCCCCTTTGCAGCAAAGGGCTGACGCCGGCACATGCAATATGCATGAAGCTGTTGGACAACGGAGGAGAAGGGTGAACACGCGTAGTGCATTTTGAATACAAATGCTCATGGAGAGTATCAGCTGGATATGGAGCACTTAGCAGACCACCCAAGGCTATTGGAGGTGTTTCCTGGTGACTAACTGATTGTACTAAATGATGATCTCTATGATTCTGAGCACTGGCAGTGCTTACAGAGTAGATAATACCTACTGGAATAGAAGTGTGGGCTTTAAATGAAGATATGCCCATTTCTATCACATAAATGCCTCTAATATTTTCATTTCCACATCCCATGAATAGGTACACGTGAGCCTGGTGTATTAATGTATCCTCATACAGCAGTTTGTATGTAATGCAAATACAGTGGTTTATATGATGTCTAACAAAAAGGCGGACAATGAATTAGTGCCCACACCGGCATGGTTAGGTTTTAGAAAACACTCTAAAGTTAATTGCATAATGTAAAGTTACATAGATTTGGTTTAGGAAAGTTTGGTTATATCTAAGAAAGTAAAGTTATTAAGGTTGGATTTTGGAATTTAAAGACCTGTTTTCACCAAAAACTTTAGGTATAGTACCTTTAGAAACAAAATTAACCCCTATGGACATGTACCTGAACTGTAAATCCATTTAATGTTTCCATTGCAGACAGAACTTCTAAATGTGGGCGGGGCTGTCACGCATTGCTTTGTCCAGTTTCTGCTTTTCATTTTACAGGTGATACAGAGGAACATCTGCAACTTGTTTATTTTTTAGAACAAAAAAGAGCAGGCTGGAGTGAGCAATTCTCTTGATGGGATGTTTTACAATACCAGGTTTTCTGGATTGACTTCTTGTAATGCAAAAATAGGGGTTTAGTGCTGCTGGAGTTCTCCGGAGCAATGTTTTACCAAATTTATTCTCCATTATAGGAAATACAATGTATGCCAGTTGAAATTCATATACATATCATTACTAAAGCTTATATAATTGAAGAGAGTGGACTGCATTGGACTGCTTCTTGGAAACAAGGCCTGAAACTATGAAGGTTAGGTTTGGGAAAGTAAAGATACTTTAGTTAAGTTTAGGAAAAGAAACATGGTGGCAATGTACCCCAAATAACTCAAAGTTCACTCAGTTTCACACACGAACACCAGGGGAATTCCCTGGGGAATGTCCTGTGTCCTGTGACTCATCCACCACCCCAGTCTATATGCCTCTTTATGCAGACTATTTATACTACTTTCTGTTTTACTTCTGTTATCACATTCATAACAACATTGCGGCCTTCCTGGTTACTAGTTAGATAAGAATTCTTGTGCAGTACTTTTTAAAGGTATACATACAAACAGTGCAGAACAGCTTGAATGTGTAACTATGAGAATTTAGTCCTATTTGTCTGAAAATTATTCCTTGTTGGATTTTATTTATAACATCTTTTAGCTCAAGAAGCAGATGGATAGCACTGAGCACATTTTGATGTTCATGGACATCCCTGGATCATTCCACTAATATCATATCATTGAAACAACAGCTTTAATTAATCATTGCCTCGCTTGTTGCTGGGCAGCCCTGTTACTTGTGTGATTGCAGTAAGATGTATCAACAGGGATATGGGTCAGACACCCTCTTTTAATTAGCCTGTTTTCCTCTCTTCAGATTTTTCCTTATGATATGAGTATATCTCTTGACCCCTCTGCTCCACACTAAAGCTCTGCTCATTTCCCCGTCTGCAAAAGTCCACAGGCACTGAAGGACTGTGAAAACAACATTGCATTGTGCCTATGGGCTGTCGGAGATATTGGACTACAAGGGTGTGTGTGTGTGTGTACACAAATGTGTGTGCATGATAAACAATAATCTATCAGTGACGTGACTGTCTGTACTCTTTTGTTTTGTGATTTGAGTGTCATTTTTGATACAATTTAAGTGCATTTAAGCTTGAATTCTTGTAGCTGATTCTGTCATGTTTTGTTAATATCTTACAAACTGCTGCACCATACTCTTAGAGGAATGAGACCTTGGTCCACCTCACTCCAGTTTCTTAGCAGTGTCTTCCTCCCTGCTGCAGTGTATGATCTAATTGGACATGGAGCCTCCAGGGTGAGTGTGAAGCGAGTACGACCCAGACAGGGCAGCGTGACCCAGAGCCAAAAGGGACCGCTGATGGACATATTGGTGTGTCTGTGTGTGGTTTCTTAGCAAAAGGTTGCAGTGTCTAGATTTCTTTCCATTTATACCGTGCCTCAACTCTTCCCATGCTCCAACCCCGATATTCTCAAGGGACTGTCTCTTTTTCCTCTCACTCGTCCTCCATACCACCACCACTACTTCCAGCGCCGCCACCGTCACCCCTTCGATTTATTGCTTTGTCTGCTTGGGAAATCTTGGCTGACCCACCCCCTCAACAAATCAAGCAGGCGTCCCCCCTCCAGGCAGGTGCAGAGGTCAAACAATGCAGAGCCTCATGTTTTTTATGAGGGAGGTGGAGAAGACACTGGGCACACTCACGTTCTGGAAGTGACTAGGATGTGATAACGTCTGGCGAGGTGCCTCCGGCTATACGACTTTGTACAGCAATACTGGTGAGATGAGAAATTTCACACGATGAGATAAGATGCACTTTATTGATCCCTGAGGGGAAACTGGGTCATTTCAGCAGCAAATGTTGAAGGATGAACTTTAGATTACACAGTGAAGGAGTAAGGAATGAATTTTGAATTTAGTTTGATTAATTTTTACTAATTTCTCGTATTTTGTTTTTTAATGTAGACTGGCCCAAAATTGCACGCCCAGCTTTTACTGAGATAGTTTCTTACTTCAGCCTAATTTAAGCATAGAACAGGCAGAAGTTTGCCTATACCTGCTTTATTTCCATTAAGTTTTACTTCACTGTACATGGGAGTTTTTTCGATTTTTATAACTAGACGGCAAAAAAGGTCTGTTGCTTACTCTTTTGCTAATAAGTGCCAGATCCCACTAAAGCTGCTCTTGTAAATGTTTTAGTATAAATAATGATCAAAGAATTATGTGAAATGTGGAAAACTAATCTTGTAGTAAGCAACCTACAGAGAATTATCACCACCTTTACACAGCTTTTTAAAATTTTATTTAATTTTTGTATTGCTTCTTTCAGCTCATTTTTTAGGTTTTGTGGACCACAGCTTTACTTAGCTGTCAGGAAACAGAAAATTTGTGACAAGCTGGTGAACAGCATTACAAGAATTACAACTTCAAATGAAGGATAATGTTGCTCAGAGTCTGCTCGAAGTGTAAAAAAACTCACCGTTTGCTAAAACAGTCATTAACTTGTGGATGCTAGAAAACTTGAAAGGAACTGCATGCAACATTCTGAGCATATATAACCAATGATTCAAAGTCTGAGCCAGTATTACCAACAAACGGCTCTGAACATGGAGGTGGCTGAGCCAGTGTTTAGCAGCTAATGATGCTAACAGCGTGAACAGTGCTAACAATGACAACGGCTCTGACAGAGCCAGTGGTGTTAAACTGGGGGTAACTGGGTGGGCGCTCCCCTTCTGCTTCTGCCATTGTGGGATTGCAAAATCGATGATAACTGCCATATGTGGGCAGCGCAGAGTGGCAGCATTTAGCTAGCAAGTAAGATGCATACATAGGGACTTACATGCACTAACATGCATGCACAGCCGGACCAGCTACCAAAACAAAAAAACAGAGAACCTCAGATCACAACACTCAGAAGAATGTGGTGACTTCATTTTTTTCTATCAGGATGCCATTATTCCAGTACATATTTACATTGCAAATAGTTTTTTGCTCCTTTAAATACTCTTGGGTGGCACAAAAATCCTTAATGACAAAATCCTGTATGCATTTTAGATAATTTGTTATTTGTGTATATTGGTCAACACTACTGAGACCTGGCCATACCTTGTGGATGTGCACATGCTCTCAGTTTCCATCTTTATCTTCCTGCATCGAATCTAGTGAGCCCATCCTCCTGTGTTCACTCCTGCACAGTGAGGTGATCATGAAATCCAGCCCTGCTGATGCAGAAATGTTGGCTTTGGCTTCATGGAGGACTGCCAGCAGAAATGTCATATCCTTAGAGAAATAGAGGAGGGTTCATAGAGGAGGCTCGAATGCACACAGGACTCTATGTTCTGCCTGTTGTATTCCTTACCTCCTCTCTGCTTCCTGCATTCGTGCCTTGTTGTTTCTCTTTGTGTGTTCCGCCTGGTGGTGGTGGTGGTGCAGAGGGGGGAACGGTGCAGCCTGAATGGGACACACGCACAGCTCCAATATGCTCATGTTGGCAAACTGGGTGAAAACTGTCGCCTTTGTCCCCTCTAATTCCCTTATCTTGTGGGCAAGGTGTTGGTGATGTGCCTCTCAGCGCGGCTGGCAGCAGCAGCAGTGATCTCTGCTTATCGGAACTGTGAGTTAATAACTCAGCAGCCAATTCTCTCTCAGCTCCATCCACTATTGTCTTAATCCTCATGAGGACCAAACTATTTTAAGAATGGCAAAACCATGATTCACAACATCTGTTACGGATAGTATCTGTATGTACCACCTTCAGGAATACATATACCTCTCTGTAAACTTATTACAGAACTGGAGGTGGACAAGATAACAGAAAACACCTCACAATACAACACAACACAACAGCATTCAGCGTGATGTGTCTGTATGTGTTTCAGACAGAGACACTGGCCTCTATGCCCTTAATACATTAGAGGACATTGACAAGCCTTTTTTAAAGACTAAACTCTGAAACCCCCTCACATCTGAAGACAATTTTTTTTATTCACGCACTATAAGATTTGCAAAGATTGATGATCTTGCAGGGTCATTAGTTGCACAAATGCAACTAGATGAATTTCAAGATTATTTCTAATCCTGCTCCTGGCGGGAAATATTACACCAAATGGGGCTATCCTTTAAGAAATATGACATACTTTACAGTTCCTTACATATCTGCAAAAAGATATAACTCTAAATAAAAGGCATTGTATTTTGACAGTATTCTAATGAATTCAATATAATCTAAAAGAAACTGTATTTGCATACAAACTTTACATTTTGGATTCTGTCACCCCAACATACTACCAGCCTTCATTAGTTAGGTGTGCTCAGTGGGAATTCGGGCTGTGTATCAGTACTCAATACCTTTAGGTATTGATTGAAATAACCCAGTGCCCAATAATATTGAAACTTCTCCAGTCAGTTGATACCTGCATTCCAATCCTTTTTGTACTGAGATCTAGACAAAAAAGACTATTTGACTATTTGCTTGCAACCAATCATCACAATAGTTCTTTTATTTTAATGCAACACACTACCCCAGCAGCTACAACCCATACAGTCTGTGGTGAAGTCACGCCCGGTGAATATGATGGAGTTGGCAAGTCAAAGTGCCAAGAAGGCACCAAAATGTTCAAAAGTATGGCAATACTGCATGCCTTTGTGGCATCTGGTGGCATCTCGCACCACTTAACGCTACCATTCACATGATGGCTATTGAATGGAGTACTTAATTGGCATTGGTATCATGTTATGGAAACTAGTATTGGCACTGGTATCGTAAATTTCTAAATAATGCCCAGCCCTAGTGAGAATAAGAGGACAACTGTTCTGTGAATAATAAAAAAAAGAATATATTTGAGAAGAAGGTGCTGGTTGGTGAATCAGGTAAACGCCAAATTTAGCACAGACTCTTGATTACTGGATCATGCACAAACTTAGGTAAAACTGTTTTTCTGACACAACAAAATGTCTTCGGCAGTGAAAAGGTGTAAGTTGCCCCTAGCTCTGATATCTGTTTAAGTAGGCACATGAAATGAAGAACAGATTTGTCCTGAAGAGATCAGACTCCATCTTCATCAACCTTCTCAGAGTATATTGCCAAAAAATCGTCAGTGACACATTTTTGATTCGACTTTTGAGCACTACAAGGTAGGCTATTGGATATACTTTTATTACTTGGGAAATCACGCCTTTCTCTGCTGATATGTAAGTAACTCCAGAGGTTTCCTAACCACTAAGGAGTTGCAGATTAGGCAGAGATTCAATGAGAGCAGAGATACTTTGTGAGTGCTTGTTGACAATAAGCTCATTAAAAGATTGTCTAGACACAAGAACAAGAACTCATGCTGTTTCTGCAAAAAAAAGACACATTTTATGATAGAAAACAAGTGAGAAAATGTTTTGGGGGAGCAAAATATAGGAGATAGAAAGACAGAAATGAAGTCATCCTACCTGATGTGAAAGTGAAGTCACCCTCCTCACATGGGAGATATGTGGCTGTGAGGAGATGCCTGTGTGTTTGTGTGTGTGTGTGTGTGTGTGTGTGTGTGTGTGTGTGTGTGTGTGTGTGTGTAGATGCCTGCCTGTGTGCGTGCACCTAGTGGAGGAAACGTGAGGAAATGGTGAAGTCATCCAGCTTCTCCAGTGAAGCATGAACACTGCTTGCCTGCAGATGCAGTGCACCAACTGAGCCCCCACCTCAGCCCCCCCCCCTCCTCCTCTTCCTCTGCAACACAACAGTGATCACAATGACCTGGGCAGACAAATCAGCCCAGTTTCTCTCCTAACTTTGTCTTCTGCAGCATTTCATCAGCTTTTCACAGCATACATTGATATTTAATACCCATTTGCACACTCTGTCTTTTATTGAGTATCTGAGCTAATGTTTTTTTTTCTGTATTCTATGTTGCTTGTATTTTCAACTACATTTTCTAAATTCATTTACATTTTCTTCTGTAATTGAATGCATCCTCCTTAACTGATTGTTAAATTGTCCATCTGTGTTGTAGAGAGTTGTAAAAAGCACAAACTAGACATTTGTTGTGGTTGGATGGACTCTCCTCAATTAGCTATTGATAAATGTTGATTGGCTTGTCAGGTTTCACCTGTCCTGTTTGGCAAAGCCAGTAAACTGTTGAGAACAGAGCCAATGCACTGAAAGAGGCTCATTTCATTTTCAAGTTCTTTGTGGAAACTGCACAGAGAGCTAGATATAATGAGGTAAAACATGACTTTGGTTGCATATACATTATGCAAAAGTTGACTATATCTAATTGAATGAACACCTGCAAACAGAATGATGCAGCAGTAACATAGCAAAAAACTAGTCTTCCTGTGGGTATTGTTGAGGTTCGGTTGGTTCAGTTCTCCCAGATAATATTTTTGTAGGCTCTTTTATTTCTTTTGGAATTTGAAAACCTCAACATCTCGTCATACAATAATTCATATGATATCTTACGAAATGCACATGCAACAGTTTATATGACATTTAATGATGTTATGTACTAAACATAAAGTTAGTTAGTGAATGTAAAGTTACATAGATTAGGTTTAGGAAACAAACATGGTTGTAAAGTTATGTCAAAGATTAGAAAAAAGTAAGGTTCAGTAGGTTAGGTTTAGGCAAGTAAGTTAAATACTTGATGTAAAGTAATTTTAAAAGTTGCGTTTAGGCAAGTAAAGTTAGGAAAAGAAACATGGTGGAGACGCATCTTAAAATTGCTCCTTCAGTTCACCTGCTGTCACACAGTTCCAATCACCAGTCTCCTGGATGAAAGTCCTTTGCTTTTTGACCCGTTCACCAAATCAGCTTGCCCAGAATGCGGACTGCTTCCTTCTTTTCTCTCATTAGCGCAGCGGTCACATGATCTCAGCCTTCCAGATTTCATGGGTTTTACTGAATTACTGGCTTGTGATTATGTGGGATATACACAGTTGTGTTTTTGTTGGTATCCCCATGAACACTGTATGAGAAAGGCCTGCAGACCTATAGTTTAATTGTTCTGGTCCAAATCAGTGGAAGGACAGGTAAACTCCTTGTGTTCACCCTCCTGGTTTAGTTTTAACTTCACCCAGAAAAAAATCCAATTCTAACAGGCATCACTAAATTTAGTTAGATGTGTCTGGAGTGGGAGTGAGCACGTATGAATGCATGAAGGCTGACCCTAAACAAGATCCATCTGTTCTAATATCAAGGGGAAGCACCTTTGCTCCTCGTCCAGGTCAGACCTCAAGCTCCTTTCAGGTTGTAACCCCTGACTATCAGCTTCTCAGGACTTGGATGCTATTATTTGTCCAGCCTGCACATGAAATCATTCTATGAAGTTAAGGATGGCAAAGATGGACTGTTAACGGTTACATTTTCACATTTTTAGTGCTTGAAAACATGTAAGCCTTTTCTGTTCACATCAATGAGAAACACCAGCTCTGAAGACTTTTTCCTGGCAGCACAGCACTAGAGTTAATCTAAAACACCTCATATTGGTGTTTGTTAATTAACCTGGGCCTGCTGTATAAGTTTGAATATTATATGGAGGGAGTAATGGAACAGCCAAGGGCTTGAACCGCCTCCTCCTGCTGTCTAGGAAAGCCTGAATGGTCATTTCGCTGTAGATAGCACAATATGTGGCTGCACTACTCGCTTTCTTTGCTGCAGGCGTTTTCCATCACAGCTGGTTGCTCAGACAGTTCACCTCTTGCTTGTTTGAATGTTGGCTGGACAATTCTGGCCCTGCAGCCTTTTTCCTTCCTGTCCTCCTCCTCCTCCCCATCATCATCATCCTCTGGCCGGTCAGACTGGACAGAGGAAATGAGGACCGTCTCATTATCGCCTCAGCTTCCTCCTGGATCTATTCCAAACTGGAGCCGGTTTGGTTTGTCTGGATGCAAGCTGGAAACAGTCAGCTGTCACCTCCGGCTGCATCTGGCTGTCTCTGGCTCATCCTGTCCTCTCTATAGTCTGTCTCACTTTGCATGCTCTGCTATGTAAATATGTCTCTTCCCAATTTCCTTGTTTGCTTGACTTATTGAGCTTCATGAAAGTCCACTGAGCACAGCTGGTTTTTGTTTTTTTTTTGCCAGCATGCCCTACTTAACATTCACATCGCATCACACATTCACACTGGGAGCTGCCCAGTACAGACCAGTTTGTGTGTCTGCCTTAAACCAGTGACCTTCTAGTTACTGCCACCCTCTGAGGATCTGTCCGCTTCACTCACCTCTCCCTGAACCTGTTTTCTGATTTTGTTTCAACTTCCGATCTTACATTTGTCTCCTGTCTTAATTGTTTTTCACCCCTTCTCTCATTGCCTCCGTCTGTCCTGTTTTTCTCCTTTTCTGTCTCATTTTCTCTCCCCCTGCCTGGCTTTTCCTCATGGTCTCTATCTTTCTCTCTGTCAGTCTCTATGACCGTCTCGTCTCTTGCCTACCCTTTTTGTCTCTCAAACCTTCCTTTATAATTGGCTTTGTTTTCTTTTGGCCTGTCTGGTTTCCTCTGTCCTTCTCTGTCTGGGTTCTCTCTCTCTCTTTCTCTGCACGAGGCTCTCAGGCAGAGTCAGATATCTCCTTTTAAACCGTGTTATCCCTCTTACCCATGTGCTGGCTATCCACCAGGACACTACAAAGGGAGATGCTTCCCATCTCATTGATCCTGGATCATAGCACATCATTAAAGCATTAAACCCCAGCACGATGAGCTTCACAGAGATTCTGACAGTCATCTAGTTAGTACAGTTCTATAAATTAAAAGGTTTCTTCTAAGTAAGTGCACACATACAGGCTTATAAACTGACCTCCGGCTGGTAATGTTAGTAAAAGTATTAAAGAAGATGTGTCAAAACGGGGTTCTCCACATCTTCTTGCAGCATGCAACGAAATCAGGTGCCTCTCAGCTCAAGGACAGCGAACTTCCAAGGAGAAGAAGGGACTGGAGCACACTGATTGATTGCAGCTTTTAAGTGTGCAAAGAGACAAGATTGATCCCCTTTAAGAAGCTGTATGCAACATTTTGAACATCAGTGTAGCAGCAAACCATGATTTGCTTTGTAGCCGAGTTATGGTGTTCTGTGCCTGTAAGTCCTGTGTGTGTATCCCCCAGCCCATTCTCAATCCAAACTCGCCAATAGCACCGCTCTGTCAGTGCTTTCGGTGTACAAGCGTGACGCCAAAAGCCACCTTTGTATTCAACCGGAATGCGGCTGGATGGTGACCGATGGTGGTGGTGTTGTACGCTGGTAGATGGCCAGAAGGCACAAGGCGTGTACACATGCAAGGTGCATGGGCAGAATCACTTGAGAAGGCAGCTGGATAGAACCGGTCGCATGTGCATGAAATGTGAAGGACCGTGTCAGGTAATAATGCTGCCAGTAACCACGTAATATAAGGAGTGTGTATGTGCTTATAGGGTGGGCGGGTGGGGAGGTGGATGGATCCCACAAACCACTAACACTTGTTTGGGAGTTCGGGGTTCACTTCCTATGTGGATGTTTTTTTTCCACACCTTACCATGTGCGTCTTTTGCCTAAAACTAACCATCCATGACTTTGTTGCCTAATCTTAACCATCGTGACGTGACGCTGTTGTGCAAACGTAAGGACCAAGCTACTTTTTATATGCTGTGGCATCATGGTAACAGGCTGCATCATCCTACCTACCATCATCCCACCACATGCATTTGCTGACATCACCAAAACGACATCCTGGAATGTAAACAGCTGACGGAGATGTATACTTAAAACCTCATAGATTCACATGGAAGGTCCTGACAGAGCGGCAACAAGCAACGAAATTCGGAGTGAGAACTTGTTGGTATCCCACTGGCTAAGTCATTTTAGCCGTTGCGCCCTGTGCTCATACGGTTGTTGGTTGACTACCAATATAAGTTAGCTAAGATTAAGCAAGGTTATGCTATTGGCATGACTCTTTAACATAATTTAACTGGTTTCAAGTCAAGATTTTGATATCCTGCTGACAACACCAACTGAAGACATTTTTTTCACTTTAGTGGTAGTTTTTGAAACAGATGTCTGAACATCTCCTTATCTGTAAAAAGTAGGAGAGGTCACCTAACTAGCTTTTTAGACTGTTTAATTACATTTCAGGGTGATTTCAACATCGCATAGACTTCTTAAGTAAATGAGTTGCCCTAAGTGTTAGGGGAACTAAAAGTGTAATTTTAGTTGGGTGGGGTACTTTTGGGTGCCCAATGGGTGACTCTCAAAAAAGGTGATTTGACGGTTAATTGTGTTTAAGTTTTTTTTTTTTCCTGATCTGGTTCTTTGTGAACAAATGAAAATGTTGGTTGGATTGCAATATACTAAAGTAAAATGAGAAGATTAATAATTTGATATGTAATCTTCTCATTTTCTCAAAATGTTTTAACATTTTAATTCTCAGACTACTGACTTTGTGTGTCAGCTCTGTCCATGGCACCATGGTATATAAGAGCCGCTACAATCAGTTGCAAAAAAACAAAAAAAAAAAAATTGGATTGTATTTCCTAAATTACCTTCGTTTTAATCATTGTTATCTTAGTTTCTGATGTATAAAATGTCAGAAAACAATCTATTTGAAAGTTCTTCCTAACAGAGTTATTTGCATAGGACATGCAGTTTCAAGTAAGGCCGGGGATCGTGCGTCAGCAGGTTGTGTCGGGTTGCAGAACTAACTGATCATATGTGAGGATGGTAGAGCGGGTGCAATTTTGCAAGTTACAGTTCCGTTTTGGGAATGGGTCTTAAAAATCAGACCCATGCAAGACTCTGTTTGGTCATATAAAAACAGGTGACTGAGAGAAAAAGGCTGTACATCTAGTCTTGGTTCAAGGATGGATTTGATGATCTCAGTGGACTGCTCTATTTTAGTTTACATACTAGCCTATATTTCAGTGACCTGGGTCGGGTCTTGTGACTGGAGCATGAGTATCTGGAACAAGCTGAACCTCCATGACCTGCTAACTCTCCCCTCCCTCTGCAGCAACTTATTAAAATTGCCCTTAAGCAAGGCACCAAACCCTGCAACCACTTCAGTGGAGCTAATTGCAGGGGGTAGCAGATGTAAATGTGAGTAATTGTGTGAATACAAAACAGACTGGTGAAAGAGAGCATACGTGCTGAGTCGATTATTGGCTGAATGAGCTCCGACCAGACAGACAGATCTGATCTGCCTTTAGCAGAATGCTCTTGATTAATTGAGGCGGTGGCTCGTGTTGGTGAATAGTAAACAAAATCTCACTGCTGTTCTGCTTTAGCTGGGTTTGACTGCTAACCCGAGCTGTTGATTTATTCTGTGACTCTACAAAGCGTTGCTCTCATGAGGGAAAGACTGTGAGAAGCATGTATCTGTCATCAGAGGTTGTGAGGTGTGGTTACAAAGATGGCACACAAGCTTTCTCTCCTCGACTTTCTCATCCTCACTCTTGTCGTTTTTCAGCCTCCGTAGCGAACTTTTTATCTCCATGCCTCCAAGTTAGCATCCATCTCTTTTGTCACACTTTCATCATTTCTTATCTTTGTTTCTGTCTCAGAAACACTCTCACATTTCTGTCCCTCCCTTGCTCATTCTGCGAGTCGCTCCCTCAGGCCCTAAACCATGTTGTTAGCTGTGTGCGTGAAGACAAAAGCATGCGCTGCATCCCCGACCGCAGCTAACAGCCACCTCGCACCAACAAAGCTTATCTGCTTCTTTAGCCGTCCTTGGAGAATAAGTGAATAGGCATTTATATTTTGCCTTGGAGAATTCTTTTTTTCTTTCTCTCCTGTATGGAGGGCAGTTGAGCTGGAGATCGTCCTCGGTGATTTGCTGCCTGTGAAGAATGAAGATGTGCAAGGTCGGGCACACTCAAGGACAACTCAGGACTCTAGCTGCTAGCAGTGGAGGGGGACCGTGTACACAATTTTATAAAAAGTAATGATAATAAAAATAAAACAGCCCTTGAACCCACAGTAGGATTGAAGAGGAGAAGATATGACAAATTCTGTAAAAATTAAGGAAAAAAACCCAAGAAAAATTAAATCTAGGACGATAAATCTAATCTACAAATCTAAAGAAAATAAATCTGATAGAAAATGATTAAGGCTAAACATACCCTCTTGGCTTTGTTTGCCATTCTCACCTTTCGTCCAGATGAACACGTATGTAGAAGCTGAATAAAGACGTATATCACACTCCTCCACAGGCTTGAATGGGGTTTTTCAGGAAGTGTGAGTGTGTGTGTGAGAGAGTGCATTGAGGAGGATCAGCAGTACATCACAGGCCGGCTAATGGAACGCTGCACTCCTGAAGGGTCCTCAGCTCTGTCTCGTCCATCACAGCTCCCTCATCCCTTCACAGAGGATTCTGGGTAGACTGTGACACCTGAGCACACCCGCAGGACTTCAGTGCTGTCTGTACCTGTGAAGTGCTCTGCTTGTTGTGTTTCTTAAGTATTTTCTCTACACATCAACATTGAATATTCTTGACTAAATAAGCAACAATCAAAGTTCAAAGTTATGGGGAAAACATCCTTAGTAATTTGTTGTATTGACTTCAACACTAAAAAAGTGTTGCTTTATTAGAAATAAGTGTATCCCTGTCTTCTAGAAATTATGTTAATTTCTTTTTTACTGGGAAATATAATTTGGTGCTTGATTAAGTAAATTAAAGTTAATGAATGAGTACCTTTTCGTACTGCAGAAGATGTTGTTTGGAGGAGTCCGGGTGGATGATGGACTTAGACTTAGTGGACCTTCTCCAGCAGGGTGCCACCATCACAAAAACCCAATCACCAGAGTAACTGTTGGCATTGTATGTTTCTGCAAACCACAGATGAGATACATTTTTTACTTCTCATTTGAAGCTGATATGTTGAGACTTTGCATAAGATTCAAGCACAAAAACCACTCGGTCAGGGTTAGAGAAAGATAATGTTTTGGCTTAATATACTCAGTTTGTTCACCACTAACATGGCTGGAAATGTCCCGATGTCAACTTAAAAATAAATGGTTTGATCACTACAAACATAAAGATAAAAATGTCCTGATATCCAGTTAAAAATACTCTGTTACAACAGAGCTAGAAATGCCCCAACATCTCATTTAAAATATCAGGGTTTGTTGCCACAAATGGGCCTAGAAATGTCTCATAAAAAATACATGTTTTTTTCACAAACACAGCTGAAAAAAAAATCCAAAACACAACTGGTAATGTCTTGACATCTCGTTAAAAAAAATGTGCGGTTGTGACGCAACAACCATGGCTGGAAATGTCTCAGCGTTTTGTTAAAAATACTCAGTTGTGTTGCCACAAACAGGACGTATAGTATCACCTGTCTGGAACCACTGTCTGTTGCTGTCTACTGCCTGGGAGCTGTCTTTTCTTCTCTAGATCTTTAATCCCCTACCTCCTCCTGATGAGAACCTCAGCCTATATATGATTAATCTGAATAACTTTATAAATGGAGATAAGATGTGCATTAAATGTACAATGTAACATATCCATGGTTTACAGAAACATACGATGCCAATAGGGCTACTCACAAACCAGTGAGGAATTTATACTTAGAAGGTGATTGAGAAAGTGTGTTTTCAGTTTGCCCTGTTCTTAAAGTAATTGCATCCAAAGCATCTTAATTCACTTCAAACCAAATCCCTACTGAGCCGAGGTGCAGCATAACATGCTATCGATCACTCTGGGTCACCTCTGTGGTGGTGACGAGCACCATTGAACATTGCAGTGTTTGCATGTGTACCGGCTTTAGATTATCGTACCCACGTGATGAGGACATCTGCATGCCGATCAGTAGATGCCTCTAAGCCTCCATTGATTGCCAATGGAGCTCGGCACTGTAACGGCTTTAAAATCTGATCTCCGGTGTCTGATGGTGTTTGTTCACAGGATTGGCTCTGTTTGCTGTAATTGCCAATTATGCAGGAAAAATGACAACATTACATGGAGATCTGTATTGATTTCAGCATTACAGCTGCAGGTGTATTTAGATAATGTGTTCACCTCGCAGTTGTGAGTATTGATGCACAATGATTTGCTGTTTTTCTTGGATTTAGACAGTGCATTTACAATCCTCTATTTAGCCAGTAAGACTTAAAATAGCCAAGCCCTCCTTATGGATCACCCATCTGTGCTACAGTTTTGATCTTTAATTGTTATCTTTAGATTAAGGCTGTAAATAGTGCTCAGCTGAAATATATGTGCTTGTCTTCTGAACTCTCTGTGACTCAGTTTAAGTTGGTTTTGGACCTTTGGTTGGAAAAAAATAAAATTTAACTTAAAATATATGATTATTATTATATATTTTTATGTTCTGACATTGTTCTAGATCAAATGATCAACTTAAAGTGGGGGAGAAAAAATAGATGAATTCATACCGAAAGTACTGCATTTTGAGCTTTTATTGTGACAAAAAACTGTCTCACAGAGACATTTTATGCTTGGTATTAGTATATGTCTTGGCCGATACAATCACAATGGACAGCGCTAAATACAGATGTAAACAACCACCAAGATGCATTGTAATCTGATTACTCAAACCACTTACCATCTTGCAAGCTGATGCATCTCGAACAATGGCTACATTATCAGTGCAGGGCGTTGTGGTTATTTTGGTGACAGTGCATGAATATTTTATAAGTTGACCATTTTACAACAAGTTGGAGAAAGTGTTGCACTACCGTGCATCATTTTGCCCTGTGGAAGGAGTCAAGTTGGCTTCCACTGACAGTGATATCCTCAGCTTTAGCAACACAACCACTAACATAACTAGGGAGCATGCTAGTGAGAATGTGAATGTGAGCCTTTTGGACTTCTAGCGCAAGTGTAATGTAATGCGAATGCAAGTAGCCATGAAGACACATGACAGACAGGTGCGTAGGCTGATGCATCTCGAATGTCCACTTGTGCTCGGATCACCGAAACACATCTTAGTACCAGATATAAACAAGTTCACAGATGTATTGGGCATTCTGTACTGCAATTTCTCTTTTGTTAGCCTATCAGACATTATCAGGTAATATTCAAATATATATTCTATAGTGAAACATATTCCAATTATGTTCTTGGCTGGGCAGAAAAAGTGGAAGGTGACTATCACAGCTCCCAGAGCTCAAGGTGACATCCTTAAACTGTTTGAAGGCTAACACAACACATTTTTAAAAGTCTATTGAAGGTGGAGTAAAAGTGCAACAGAAGGTCAATAACCATCCAGAGAAAAGGAATGACACCTACATCCCAACATTTATCACCTCTGCTGTGATGGCTCTCAGAGCTGTCAGCTAATCCTGACGGGTCACATTTGGGCACACGCCGAAACCTAACCAGGCAGAACTGGTACATTTCCAAAGCGGGCGGCTCGCACCTTTCTCTTAGCTGCCAGCGACAGGTGAAAGAGCCCGTTCAAAGTCAACAGATTGCAGCAGGTGCGCGGCCGCGGATGGATGAGTGTTTATGTGCTCATAGCTGATTACCCAGGAGAGCAGAGGAGAGGAGCAGACAGAGGGCAGGGAGGGGGCGTGGAGGAAATCACGCTTATGTCCTTTAGTGTGTGTGTGTGTGTGTGTGTGTGTGTCTGAGAGGGATAGGAGAAGAGAGAGTGAAAATGTGTGTGTCAATGTGAGCAACTGGGGGAATTTACTTGTTTTTCAACATATAGAACTGGTGGGATTTTCTTTTTTGACAGATTTATTGCTGATGTATAATAATAATAATAATAATAATAATAATAACTATTATCGTTTTACTTACCACCTTTTTTTCCTGTGCTTTCAGCTCCATCATCATCGACTTCATCTGCGGATTAATTTTGCACAGCTGTCATGGAATGGTTGCCATAGAGATGATTGATTCTTGAGTCTCCTCATGAAGGCCAAGGGATGTGGTTGAAACCTGCAAAAAAGTGAGTAAGTGGACCTTGAGTCAAGTTTTTTTTTTTTTTTTTTTCAAACTGTTATCTTGAAGCTTGAGAATGAAATCAAATGTATTTTTTAAATGTGATTTCCACCCAGTTTCAGAGTATGCTGATTGGCTCATACCAATATCCCAACCCTTTATATTACTAAAATGTCTTTCTCAAATAGCAGGTTTAGAAGTGGTACTTTAAGCTGCAGAAGGAAAAAAGTTTCCCCTGTCTTTTCTTTGCTTTCACAGCTGCTATCTCTCATTTCACCTTGCCCTTTTCCTGCCTCTATCACACTGTAGCAGCCTCGCTCCCTGCTCCCTGAACCTGTCTACCCCCACATTTTCCTTGATGCTGTATCGCTGTAAGATTCTCATTCATGTCACAGCCGCAGCGACCTTGGATTCACGGCTTCACAATACACTTAATCGTCTATAAATTACCTGCACAGCAATAAGGCGAGGAATAATGGCAAACAAGGATGTTTTTCTCACTTTTAAGTGGCGCTTTCTGTGCTTTACTTTGATGAAGTTATACACAGGGACATCAGAGAGCTGCTTAACACAACCACAACCTAGAAGACCACACTAGATTAGAGGTGTAAAAGGGACAAAAATCCAAACTTTCCTCTTACCTGTCTAGCTATTTAACAGTCTAGATTGTTTTCTACATGAAACTGTCCATCACAAGTAGGTGTCGACCGATATTGTTTTTTTAGTGCCGATACGGATCATTAGTAGTTAATGAGGCTGATAAGACAAAAAATATTTTCTGTTGAAATTTATAGTTAGGAATATAACAAATTCTGACACAAAACTTTGTTTAAATGCCTTTAGTTAATGTTTAATCAAAACTATAACTTTCAACATCAAAAATGGCACATTCCCACCAACTTTATTGTAAAGTTTAGTGAAAAATTTATATAAAAAATGAAAAAACAAAAATAGCTCCCCGAAGTTTTAAGTAAAAGATCTTACTGTGCCAACACTTTCTTTGCATGTGCTGCAGTCTCAGTCTGCTTTCCCTTTTGTTGGTTGAGTGTAATACACACACTTTTTTATTAATTACTTCTGTTGGTTATCATTAGATTAAAACACTGATACAGACAATCTCCAAAATGCCAAATATTGGCCTTGATAATCAGCCTGGAAGATAATCTGTCGACCCCTAATCACAAAGTGTGTGGATTATCGTGAGTGATCGGGTCATGATTTCTGGAAAAAGACACTGAGCACCACAGGCCGAGCGCCATCTAGATTCATTATGTAAGAAAGAGGGCAGACATCTGTCCAGCTCACATCTGTTTTTCAATTTTGGGTGACCTGTCCCTTTAATGCTTTTCTCTGAGGAACTTTACAACACATGTGACCTCACGCTGGACATGAAACCACCATTTACACATGCTTTCCTTGGTTTTAAGAAGCCTTCACATGCAGAGGCATCACTTTGTTGTCTCTAGGCAACAACAAATTGCTGCTTTCCATCACTTAGCTTTCATAGGTAATGGCATTAGCAGTGTTGCTAATAACCAAATAGCAAGCAGGTAGGCTGGAAATAATTATGAGCAACTACTTCATTTTTATTGTTTATAGACAGAAGAAAAATCACTAATTTGATTGGACAACAGAGAAATATATGTGATAGAGGTCATTTTTTTTCTGTCTCAATTCAAACACCTAAATATTACTAATTTCAATACTATAACTTAGTCCAATGGTAATCAGGATAAATTGTCATAATCTGGGTATCTCAGTCCAACAGCCGTGTCACTTTTTCTCACCTGCCACATCACACCTCAGTATATAAGTGCTCTCGTTCAGCTTAACACTTAATGTTTACCTGTTTATCATACACCTTTTTCCATTTAGTCTGTTGCATCTAATATGCCATTTGATGGCATATTGTCGTTCTATATCCATGTAAACAGCAGAGCTATCCCATTACTTTCCTTCATGCTGTACTGAAAGCAATTTCCCTTGTCATATTGAAGTACAGACTGTGTTCCGCTCTTTTCCTCAGCAGACATATTTTTGGCTTTGTTGGCATGACAAGATGATGTGCAAAGTAAAATCAATTGTCTGTCTTTTCTGCAACTCGCTATTCAGCTGAGGATGTTTACTCACAATGAGTTGAGTCCAGAAGGAAAATTATACAGTTTCAAACAGAGCATACTCTTTGTGTACCAGAGCGTGGCTTTATGACTATTGACAAGATCCAGAGATGAGGTTATAATGATAGATATATATATGAGAGAAATGTAACAATCCACCAACGTATTCACGAAGTGCATTTTTAATTGACTTTTCATGCAGAATGATAATTTTATTCCCAATGTAATCACATAATCATTGTTTCATTTAATATAACCCTCTAACACCATGTCTGACTTACTGTTATTGTACCGTCAACCTAATTAGGGAAGCAGGAAGACAATTAAATTTTTATTTCCGTTAGTGAGGAGAGTAATAATACATAAAAGAATTCAATGAAAAATATAAATTGCACACACACACATACACACACACACACACACACACACACATGCAATCACACAACCCCCCATAAAATATAGATTTTTACATACATAAAATAAAACAAAGAAATCATAAAACCCTGTTGCAAAATAAGCACATTATAGACCATGCTTTAAAGGAAAAAAGAGCACTTCTATATAAGTTAATCACCCTTTATTACAAGGAATTCATGTGCAAAAGTTTTCTTGCATGCCTCCAACGAACACAGAATCCAAAAACCTACAAGATTCTTAATCAACTGAAAAGGAGTCCGTGCCTAACAATAGTAAAACTATATCAAAACTCCAGTTTACAGACTTACAAAACTCATGCAGTATGATCCAAGTCTCATTTATGTAGTCTTGTGCTCAGTACTTTCTAAACAGACAGCTCTCTGTGACAGGGAACAGAACTAAAAGTGAAAATCATTTGTGATCTCTTCAAAGCCAAACTCCAGGATGGAGCAGTTATTCATTATTAGTTATTCTGCCACTTGGTTGAAATATCTGAACTCCTGGAGAGACTGTCATGATGAACCCTACACTCTTTAGTGCCACCTTTCGTGGTTTTGAGCGAGATGTCTGAGCAACTACTGGACTGGTTGCCGTGGACATTCACGTTCCCCATATGGGAAACTGTAATAACTTCAGTAATCCTCTGACCTTTCACCTAGCACCATCATCATCCAGTCAAAAATTGAATTTGACCAATATTTTGATTTATGGAAAACATTCCCATCAGCCCCAGCTATAGCCTACTAATTTGTGTTTGGTGCTAATTCGCAAATGTTGGCATATTAACACTCAAAGCTATGATGCTAAACGTCATTACAATTGCTACACCTCAGGATGTTTAAATGATATTTTGAGTGATTTTTGAGTGTGTTAGCATGCTGAGGTTAGCATTAACTCAAAGTACTGCTGTGCTGAAGTACAGTTTGTGGCATATATGTAAAACAATACGTTATTTAAGGCTGTGGGAACACAGACACTTCTTAGAATTATCAATTTATTGCTGGTTTTTTATCAGCAGTGAGAAAAATAAACAATATTGTCAGCTTCATATTTTCAAGTATTTTGTACTTCCTGCCCCTGTAAGCAGACAGAGGTGGTGACCCAGAAACACATGTTGCTGTACAGTTTCTACTGATAGCGCACCTTTGTTGATTATAGATGTCACTTCCATTCCTTTCTGCTTTATTTTCTTTCTGCCAGCACGTCCTCGTCTCTGCCAGCCAGCCATGTTGTGTCAAGGTGAATTGATCATAACTGATGCTGAGCGGCACAATTATTTTCCCATTTCACCGCGGTTATTGATCTTTTCCTCTGTACAGCCAAGTTGAGTCAAAATGGATTAGCCATCACATCCAGTCCAAAAATTCTGTGGGAGGGTCATTCAAATAGATGAAGGGTACACATCTTGTGTTCCTGTGGAGTTCGTTTATTCGATCTTCCTCCTCCCTACCCCAGAGATTAGAGAGTGTAAAATAATTTCAGATAGCAGTCTGGCAGCTCTGGATACTTCATGGTATCCATCATGATCTAATCACCACCAGTGGTACGCTGTCAGTCAACAGGGGACTTTACAGAGAGGCTACCAACCTCAAACATTAAAGCCTGTCTAACAGATCCTCTTCTTTGAGAATAAATCATTAAATATCATTGATAGAATTGCAGATTATCAGTTGGGGAAATCATGCATGTATGCAACACCCTTTCAATTCTTCAAGAGCTTGATAACAAAAATTCTCCAGAGAGCAGAACTGCTGGGGGGTTGACTGTGCATGATCATGCAGACATTTATAGATGACTAATGACATGTTTAGACTGTCAGAAGCTGCACAAAACATTTGCAAATGTGCTATAAACCATAATCATCCATCATCTGTGCTGTAAATACATACATGTGGCATACAGCACCACATTACATTCCCACAGAACAACCACCAGACAGGACTACTTGCAACCAAACTGCTAATGCTACTGAATGATCACAGTTGCACATGTGCTAAACGAAATCGCTAATTCGGTCGTCACCTTAAATCACCTCAAAGGAAAGTGTACTCACAGCACTGAAGAGAACAATTACCTTGTTTGTGGTTCACAGCGCAGGTCAAAGTATCAGTGTCCAGTCCAGTGGAACAACACATTGATCCATCCAATAGGGAAACAGTGGAGAGTTAAAATGTAAGTTTATTATGGCTTTAGATAGGCTGTATTATTGTCAAGTGTTATCAGTTTTTATACCTTTATACCCCTCTAAAATTGCAAGTTCTATTAGATTTTTCAGTCCAATAAATCCACAATTTAAACTAAAAAAAAATAAGAAAGGGAATTTTCTTAATCTGTTTTCATATTAAATAGAGAAATACAAGCTTCAGAATTGAAGGTTTTCTGTCATCAAACTAACATTAGCCTAATTGCTTTGTTATAATCTTATCTATTATAATCAAAAACTTCATTCAGACTTGACAGAAATAAATTAAAATTCACCAAAACCATCGTAGTTAGTCTTGTTAGTTAGTCTACTGTTCCAACAATTGCCAGCTCTGGTTTGGTCAAAATTTAACCTTAATGCATTGAGTTAGATGTGAAAATATCCTGTTTTTCCCTGCAGTCTCTGATTTTTCTGGCTGGCTGTTTACAGTCCTGTAACCTCATCCCCACCACTCACAGCTGCCATGTTTTTTAGCCAAGCTCCCTGTTTGCCAGTAGAAGATTAGTTAGATTAGTACCTCTAATGCCGAGTGCTGTGCACAACATACTATACATTCTCAATAGAGCATCTCTATATCTATTGTGCTTAAGCTTTTATTTATTTATTCATTACCTTAGTAAGTCTTTAAAATGGCAGATAATATTGTGCTGAAATGGATTTAGTTTTAGGGGATAGCAAAATTATTATGTATATATGAAAAAGGCCGCATATCACTTATGTCAACAGCAAGTCCATTTAAAGTAGTTAAAAACAGATTTTTGCACATGATAAGGAAAAGGCAGGATTGGTAATATGGAAAGAAAAGGCTATCATAAAGTCTAATAGCTATAGAAAGTAACAAACTGCAAAGGTGTTTTCATATAGTGAGCGGTGGTCACTGCTGCTTCCACTGTTTTCACAGCAAACATGACGACTGCCGTGCTACTCAGGGTCACTGTGTCACCATGGCAACCACAAAAGCTACTGCAAGGAAAACTATACAGGAGCTGAATTTACTGTTTCTGAGTTTCCTGAGTGGTTCACCTCAGCAGCAATGATGTGTGGTTTCAAAATACAGAACATTGAGATTGCTGGCGACAATGGATTGGGCCAAAATGAAACACAACAATACTGATAATAATTCTGTGTCTGTATGATAATCATATTAACAAAAAAAAGGCTAAACAAAGAAATGTCGAGTAAAAGGATAAATTAAAGTTTATTTTCCTCAAAGTAGGACTGAAAAAAAGAGGATATTTTGTGCTGAGCATGTTTCAGTCCTCGTTGTGCCCAATAAGGTGTGGCACTTTACTGCTGGTGTATTTCTGGAATTACTCCTGATTAAGCATGAAGCTGCCCTAATGACCTGACATGTTTGTCAGCTGCAGCCAGTACACAGCACAGCTGTCGGCGTGCTTTAGCTTACGCTGCAGACTCTCGTGCTGAACGAGCTTTGCTGTCTCTCTCCATCCCACTTCCTGCTGTGCAAGTCTTAGACTCGTGGGATCTAACACCACTGACCTCCACATGTTGGACAGTATTTATGTCTACAGAACCTGTATCTGATTTTGAGTGCAAGTTGTCCCATTGGCCCCTGAAGAAGGGGTCCTGCATGTGTGGGGGGGGTCTGTGTAGTGGATGGTTGGCCTGGATGGAAATGGAAATGGACAGAATCATTACCCAGCACTTTATACTTCGCTCTCATTCCCAGTTGTACCCTCTGACAATCCTTTCAAGGACAAAGTGAAGCTAACAGCATAGTGACCCCCTCCCCACTTCACAGCCACCTCAGAGCTGCTGCTCAGATCAATGGCTGTCAATCTGGACATCACTCCTCAAGATATGATGTTGGCTCCCACAGTAGGAATATAAAGGGTGTTCCTGTGTTAGGCAGTTTCTGACTGTCTCTCCTCCAGTCTCAGCAAAGAACATAGCACCATCTGTGCAGTACAGTAGGTGCATCAAAAGGCTATAGTGGGTATAAAGAGCTACACAAGCTAAAAGTTTCCACTAAATGTCTCCAGAATGAGCAGATATCTAATAGCAGAGTTCTTTAATACCTGCTTTTTAAATATCTGATGATCAAAATTCACTGCTTGGACAGTGTGATGCTCTGGGCACCATTTAGCATCTGTCTGAGATGCAACAGAGACTCCGACAACTTCATTGCAAACCCATCTGTGTCATTTTTGAGACACTCAGAGCGATGGATTTTGTTCAAAGAGCCTGAAAATATGCTCAAAATGCACAGAAGGGGAGGTGCATAGGTCCAACAAACACAGGACAGCAGAGTGATGTTCAAGGCAAACAATCAACAACAATAGCTGCAGTGTTTATGGCACTCAAAGCCGGGTGTTTCTTAGTAATACATCTTGATGTTATTTAATTAATCCAGTGTTATCAGGCATTATATCTGCTCCTTTCAAGCAAAAACCAAGCTGTGATCATGATGGTGACAGCTGTAGACTCAGTAGAAGATATGAAATCAAAAATGTATGAATGAGACAAAAGAATCCCTGAGCAAAACACGACTAGAATGTCTTTGCATATTAATTTTTTTGCTAAATAGCTAAAAATTGACAAACTAATGACATTTTTTATCAAAAGACTGATGCAACAATCAATAGTCATGACAACAAAAAAATGTTGTTATATCTAGTATTGCTTATAGTATCGTTCAAGTGGAATAAAGGTTGGGGTAGTGAAAAAAACTGCAACGCAACACGCTGTCAACATTATTCATAGGGAATTACCTCTTCAGTTGGAAGTATTTGCAAAGTGAACCATTAACAGTGAGTCCCAGGACATTGTTCAGTGCTTTGAGCTCCCGAAACTAAATTCCAGTAAAGATGACTTATTATGCTCATTTTCAGGTTCATACTTGTATTCAAGTTTTCTACTAAAACATGTTCACATGCTTTAATGGTCCAAAATACTTGATTTTCCTCAGTGCTGGAATGCTTGTATTCCACTTATGTTTGAAATGCTTCACTTTAGTGCCCCTTCTGTAAAAGTCCAGTCTGCTGTGAATGGTCAGCGTTTCCAGGTCTCCTGTTTCTTGGCATCTCTGCTATGTCTTTGCAACCAAGGAATGACAGTGATGGATGATCAGGGAAAAATTTATAACATAAGCATCCAGGATGACACATTTTACTGATGTTTGCATGTAGTTACATGCTGCAGTAGTTGCAGTCGGAGAATGTCTGTATTGAAGAATAACAGCATTTTTTTAATCATGAAAAATCACAGCTAAAAGCTTCTAAACACAACCAGATGTTTGAAATCGGGAAGAAATTAACATCTGCATCCAAGATTAGCCACCTAGTTTCTCTGACATTAGCATGTAGCTTAATTTAGCAGTGTGGGCCACGGAGCCCACTGCCGGGAGCAGATGACCATATAATGGAATCCAACATTCTATTGTATCATATTGTAGCCAGAATATTGCTCATGTTCACAGTTACCGATGCACACTAATGCGCAAATTTATCTAAGGGTTGCTTGGCTTTGGTGGCTGCTAAACCTGCACAAATGAAAGTAAAAGAAAGCATGTACAAAGGGCGAAATGCACCCTCAAAAGCACTGCACAGCAAATAACATCTCAGTGTTCTTGTGCTATTTGCAAGTTTTTAAATTAGGTACTACAGTATGCATGAATTTGGTGCAAAATTGGCCCCTTTCAATGAGCCTCATTTCCAAAACAGTCCAATTCCAGAAGATCAGCACTAATAGCCACATGCAGTTACAGTATATTTTTAGATAATTCAGAGAGTGTTTGTGTGGGACATTTACAAGCACCTTTTCTGACCCCAGAATGTTTTTCCTCTGTCACATATAAATTCCTTGCCTGATGTTTTGAGGAATGCCTCTGCACCTCGCCGAAAATTTTGATTTTCTTTTTCCCTTTTCGCCATTGTTCTACTGTGATCTTTTATCCATAGTTTACCATGTGGATAATTGCATCTATCTGCAAAACATTATGGACATGTTTCACTTTATGCTGTCAGTACAGGAACTGTTGTGAATTAGACATTGAGACAGGGCTGTTAGGTTCAACTGATACATAATTCATAGTTCTATCAGCAACCATGATTCATTCTTTGTGAATTCACCTCTGAATGTTATGGGATGCCCCCACTAATGCCTTGGTCATCTTCTCTCTTTTAGATTATGACAGAGTTTAACTCCCTGCCTACAGGATGTGTGTTTATGGATTTGTCAGTCAGAGGGCGATGTCCATTAGGACAAAGCCACCTGGATTTGGTAATGAATCCCTGATTGGGAGGCGGTGTGGTTTAACATACCCTTGTTGGAATAAGTAGCATCAGATAAGAAGCTTAATGTGTTGTCAGACGAAGGATCACAACAATACTACATGTTGGCTTTATAATAAATCACTATCTAATGAAAGATTATTCCATTTTCGCTCAAGTTGTTCAGCACCAGTGGCCTTGAAATAGTTTAATGAACGCATATTTGTTTGCAGGAATTATCTCACCCTCGCAAACACTCATCGTTTGAAAGAATCACAGCAAAAGCCTTTTCCATATTTTAGCCTGTGAGCCGTGACATTTCTCCGGCGCAGATATTGATGCTTGTGTCCATTAATTTGCTCATTTGGAGGCAATTACGCTTGATGCCATTTGTCAGCGTGCGGGCGTGTGCATTTCAGCGAACGCGCTGCTGATTTGCACTGCTGTCTGTCAGAGTAATTAAACCACAACGAGACGTGGAGCACCTGATTGATTTCTTGAACCTATTTTATGTAGAAAATGGCTCAAATGGATTTTTCAGTGACATCAGTGAAGCTCATATGTTGGCATTCAAGACATGCACGCACACACACACCCACACACACCCACACACACACACACACACACACACACACACACACACACACACACACACAAAGCAGCCGCTCTCTGACCAGTCAGGAGGCTGTCACACTGTCAAGCCATTAGCACTTCTTGAGCTGATAGATTGTTGCAGACAAAGACAAGAAAATCTGCTCCAATGTGTGAAAGCTTGCACAAAGTGTTTTTTATTTTGTAAATGTTTTTAATGCACATGTCTGCCACCCCGTCTTTCTGGGTCCTACAAGCCTTCCGTGGTGTCTGCTTGGCTTTATTTTTGGTGGAATTTGAAGCGGTGCAAGGCGGTCACCAGGGAACCAATTACTCTTTCAAAGATTGCCTGGTTTCATCTATTTTTTATGGGAGGTATGGAGAGGCTTTTTCATACCAAAGCCCCCTGTCGTTATCTCAGACCTTCCATTCAGAGGCAGCCCTCCTCACTATCAAGAGTGCCACTTTTCATGACACTGGTAATGATAATAAGGTTTTGTTGAACACTGTGCCGAGGCTGAGAGATCTGTTGGCTGCTGTATCTTACCTTTCCTTCCTCTCTTCTACTGACTCGAGGATCATTGTAAATGTTTGAATTACAGCTCTTATATTTGTGTTTGTGAATGCTGGTTGTCTAGCAACTGCATCTTTTTCTGCTGTTGCCTTAAATATTGCTTTGAAGAGGAATGAAGACAAATTCCATAAAATGCACTGTAAATCTAAATAGGGCTGACTGATAACATGTTACATTATACCCTCACTGCTAAGTAATTGCCCATGCCTTTGATGTCATGCACTCTGTAATGTAAGCTTTGGGCTCTATGTAAACAATCTGTAGTGCTAAAGTGCATGACACAAGAGTCCAATTTCACTTTCGCTGGTTAAACGGCACATAATCTGGGTGCAAAGTGAGGAGCAAGGGGCAAAGAGGTTGTATTGGGTTTCTTAATCATACATGTGTTTTGGGTGTAATAGGAATTCAACCAATCAGAGCGTCATCTCCCATTCCCGTTTAAGCCAGGTGATGCTGGTGCACCACTGTTTACATGGTGGATTCAGCAAATTATTGGAGCAAGTGGTTTCCTGCTGAGAATAATGCAGTCACAGCAGTGTCACTGCAGCAAATACTGTGGGACATTTAAGCAGCAAAACTAAAAACTGTATGTACTGTTTTAAACTTGACCAAGGAAACAGAACTTCACTTTTATCCTCTGATGATTAATGAAGTGATGCTGCTTCTTGTGTGTAAATAAATGCAGCAAATCCTTATTTCAAACTTGTCAAGTACTGCCGCTTTTGCAGTGCTTTCGGCATAAGAGCTGGGTGCAAAAAGCCACCTTTTGCGTCCACATGTTATGCTACTGGATAGCATCAGCTGAGACTGTGGTTGGACAAAGCTGTTCCTGGTGTGCATAGATGTCCCAGGCCGTCTATACACCTACTGTGGCAGCATGCTGACGGTTGGTGTCACTTGAATATGTGGCTGAATAAAACCTGTTGCATCAGCATGATATGCTGCTGAATGGTGCCTGGTTGAATCAATACGGATGATAATGTAATATAAGGAGTTCAAAGGGCCATTAAAGGGGAGGGGTGGTGGACATATCAAACAAACCCTGGACTTTTATGCAGACATCTGCTGTTTGCCTCCCGCCTAAATGTGATGCTTTTTTTCTTACTATGTGCCTCCTTTACCTAAACCTGACAATCTGTGGCAACATGTGTGCTTTGGTTGCCAAAACATAACCATCTGCCAAAATACAGTATTAATCAATTCAAGGGATATGTGTACACCGTGGAGTTTTTAACCACTAGTAGTGCTATGGAGCAGTGTTTTTAAGGAGTGGCTCAGTGTTTGTTAGTTTTACATGCATACAAGAGTGACACAATATATGCACTTGGTTTCAAGCTATTCCACAGATTAAACATTTGTGGCGGTAAAGTGCCAATACATGTAGCAATGCACCACTATCAATAGCAACAACAACAAATACCATACAACAAAAAACAACACTTCGTTAGCAAACATTGATGTGAACAAAGTAAAGTAGGTTTGATTCCAAAATAGTTCCAAAAAACAGCACAGTAATTGGTTATAAAAAAAAAAAAAGGAAAACATATTTATCAAGCCTCGCTTAAGCGCATGGTGTGTTTTGGTAAGAAATACTAAATGTTAAGAGAACTACAAAAAACAATTAAAAAAAACAAATAACCTAAGGTGCCTTTAACCCTGATTGCATCATTAGGGTTATTTTCTTAGACTGTAAAAAAGGACCTTCAAAGACATTGTAATTATCAATGATTCATTTGAGCAATACTGATTCAATGATACTGCAAATGATAATTAGTTGCAGCTCTAGATGGAATTATTATCATAAATTATACATATCTGACAATTCTTGGTATCATTGCAGGGCATTCCTGCCATTAGCAAATCAAGTGCATTGGGTGTGTAATGTTTGACTTATAGTACTATGAAATACTGCACACTAACAGCACCACGCTGCAAACTGGAAACTAATGCCCAACAAGGGAGGGGGAAGAAACACGTGTCAGCAAAATGTTAATGTTGTTCCTCATTACTGCTGTGCCGTTGGAAATGGCACATGAAATAAACCATCTCCCTCTATTGTCAACGCATTACGGCTGAAGCACCATGTTGCAGAGTGCAGGGGGGGCTGCTGGGAAAAGGGGCGAGGTGTTGAATTATGGGAATGATCCGTCGGTACCATAGGTGCGCTCAAGGCTCATGTCCCTCTGCTATATATTTCTGCCTCTTTCATCACGGCTCCAGTGTGCGCACCTCATACATGTAAAGCAGCTTTTTGATGGAGCGGGGGGCAAAGAGGAAAAAGAGTGTCAGAAGGGAAGATGAGTGGAGAGGGCAGTGGAATGGAAAGATTGTTTTCATTAATCTTTATTTATTCAGATAACGTTGACTGAGCGCACATGCTCTTTCCCTCTTTTGTATTCACATTTGCACCCATTTACACCTGGGACCTGCCCAGCTTTTTACTGTTAGGCCACTGAGCAGCTCTCTGGAGCTATTGGGGGTTAAGTGCTTTGCACAGGGGCACCTTGACAACAGTAATTAAGGCCGCAAGGAGTTTGTTAGTCACTTCCACTGTCCAGATTTCCCATGCAGCTTGTCTACTCTGTAGACTAGTGCCATTTCAGGAGCCGGAATTTGTTTGCATCAAGAAATTAACTTGACCTCTGAAGGGTTTTCTTGTCAAAGATTTTTTATTTGTTCAGAAAACAGTTTCCTTGACAGCATTTCACTCACAAGTTTAATTATGTAAATGATTTGATGACTGACATGGCTATAAAAGTGCAACAGCCCACTCTTACCAACAAAGCAACCACATAGGTTGACTGTGCAAGAAGCTTATTACGCAAAATGTTAATGTTTATTGTAAGGTGGTGCCAAGTGGCTGCAGTAATTATTATAGGAACAGAGGATGAAATAATGTGACGCAACATAAAAATTGACAAATTCTGCCTACTGTAGAAATATCCAAGAAAGATATGGTGTATAGGTTGAACAAACACAGGATATTCACTTAGGTGACTGGTGTTGGTATCCTGATCTAACAGCAGACTTTTTTTTGTTAGCAACATAGCCTAGTATGCTAGCATGTTTGGCATTCTATTCTAGTGAAATATGTGACATGTCAGGTAGTGTTAGAAAGGAACTACATTATATATAATTTTGGGGCTGGTCATATAGGTTGTTTTGGAAGTCAGCCAAGATGGACAGATGCTTTTGTTAAGGTATGAGAGTGCGCTGAAAACGGCACATTAGGTGATCACAAACCTGCATTTTAGGCATGTTATCTAATGCTAAGTGCAGGAACCATACATGACACCCTACAGCATTGTCACAACATAAAACTGAAAATTCCACTGCATATGGAACAACATATGAAACATACGAATTGAACATGTCTGTGGTTTGCGTAAACATACAATGCCACCATTTATTCTGGCAAATGGGTTGTTTCACTCTACTAAAGATTAAGTGATAGGACCCTTGTATAAATATAATGGTATAGAATGACTTTCCTCCTGTTTATTTATCTTCTAAAATTGTCAATTTTTTGAGATTTCTGTCTCTGTACAGTAAGCTTAAATGGTGAGAAATTAAAATGTTCTTATCCTTTTTCCACTCAAAGCACAAACAGCTGATAAAAATGATCTAACACTATACTTAGAGTTACATGACAGCCATCAAGTTGTGCTACGCACTTATTTAGCAAGTCATACCATTTGTTTATCTATGTGAATAATTTCATCTGCTCCGAGGGCCCTAGAGATAGTGAGTGTTGGGCTAGCGTTAGATATGGAGGACGGTGGAGAGTGGTCAGCAGTGTGAGAGGAAGAGTGTTGGGGCAGTGTTGAATTACAGAGGAGGGGCAGAGTAGTGCCTCAAACAAAGGTCACAGCACATATCTGCCTGCTCTTAATGCAGGCAAAGGTGTGTAATTGGGATGTTAATGGAGAGGATAATGATCCGGTGCGACCCCCGTTGCCACCATGGGGCCCCTCCACACACCAGTGCTCTCCAGTGCTTCTGCGCCCATCCTTTCCGTTAACAGACACAGAAAAGCGAGACCATTATTACATGCAGAGTTAACAGGACCCCAAGCATATCATTATGGTGTGATTGTAGAGAGTTATTACTGTTTGCAGGAGTGCAGCTGACAAGGCTCCTGGCTTGCGCTTTCAGACCGCCAATTTACATTTCTGGTCAGCGCTGGCCGCCCGCTCCCCGCTGGCACTGTTCTCAATTCCACGCTCTGTTGCACATGGATTTCCAGAAAAAAAAAGTATTGACAAATGAAATCTTTCTTGCCAAAATGCAATGTATCCATTTTGGAAAAATGTGTTTTTTTTGTAGCTCAAATTTTTAAGAAAAACACAGATGATAGCAAAATGTTTATGTTACAAAAGCAGAGGATTTAAGATGCCTGATAACGTAAAGGATATTCAAGCCAGCAATCATTTTCTCTTTGAGTTGGCACATTGTGAAATGGTGGGTGTCACTCTGGAATGAGACCTGCATTATTGATTACCGTGTTTCCAGTCAGAGAGAATCTGCAAGACTTTTGATGCATCGATAATTCAGAAAGACAGACTCAGTCTTTTGTTCTTTTCGGTCCAAAAAACCATTGAAACCTTTCTTTTAAACTGTCTAAATCTTATCAACAAACCAGAAAGACTTGATTCTGCATCTCATTTAAATACTAAGTGCACATAGTGTTGCTTTTGAATTTAGCTGGCAGGTTTGCTCCCTTTATTTGGCGAGCGAAGGCAGCGGATGATCCATAAAAACTTGGACCCGGCAGCCACTGTGGCCTGCAGTTTCCTGGCATGATATGAGTGTTGGCCTCAGAGATCGGCTAACACAGGGTGTTGTTGGATTTTATTTCTCCTCGTTTAAATGGCAGGTTAGTTCAGAGTAGTGGCATGTTCACAGCAAGCGTGTTTGGAGCGAATTATTGGCTCGGTGAGATCTGTTGTGCGACACAAAAGGAGAACAAAGAGATGCCTGAAAGTCACAGTGCTCTTCAAAGGGGACTAAAGTGTAGTTTAGGAGTAAAGGGCTGACTGTGCTTCAAAGGAACAAGGTGGTGAAATGTGTCATTCTTCCATGTCAGCTGCACGATAGTGTTGTGCACATGGATGTGCACACAAAAGTTGATGGAAGTAGTTGTGAGAAGAATGAAAAAACAGCACTTGAAAACCTTAGTGCATTTGAACAATCACTGTATTTCTCCTACTGGAATTGCTGTGGGAGTTGTTGTTTACTTGCCCACCACCCCCACTGTAATTTTTTATTTTTTTTTTAATAAGTACGGAGCCAGATAACAGATGCTACAGTTAAAAACTCAAGTGTCTGCTCTGTACAGCAGCAGCAGCAAAGAGTCACAGGAGTCAGATTTCACTCATCACATCTTTGTCGATCAACTCTTTGGTGTCAAAGGGAAAAGCAAAAACAGCTAGAATGAAGCAGCATTAGCATTAAAATACTCAAGTACAGTTTAAGTACCTAAAAATTTAACTAAGTACAGAACTTGAAAATGTCCTTAGTTGCTTTCTACTACTGGTTTCTCTCTGTTAGACTTCATTCAGCAATGTTTCCCTCCCAAAAGTTAGTGTTGTGTTTTTTTGCTGATTATTTTTATTCCCTTAAATGAAAAGTATTGTTGTCTCCTCTAATACAAACATAAGAATTACTGGTCAGAAACACAAAACTCTAACATGAATCTGCCACATCAGCTCGCGGTCGCAGTTCAGACGGACCACCAAAGTAGTGAAGACATGACAGAGGATGAGGCGCTTTGACAGCCTCCCTCCAGTCGCAGTGATCTCATTCTTTACTGGGAGTACTGGCACCTTGATCCACAGCATGAGAGAGAGAGAAGAGTGCGCCACACACTGCTCAACTCACCCCCCTCCGATCCCCCTGAGACCTGCTCCGCATGACGGCATGTCACTATTTTTAAACATGCCGTCATCGGGATCGCTCATGTGCACGCGACCCCCCCCCTCCTCAGGCACTGATGCTGTGAATCTCTGCCCCACCCAGCGAAACTCAGCGGGGTGTCTGACTACGCTTGCATTGAAAAACCAACTCCCCATGAATAATGAAAGGGCTTTTTAGCATGCAGTGTGTGTGTTGCTGGGTTTGTCTAGAGATTTAGAGGGGAGTGAGAAACGGCCTCCAGTCTGCTGGTGGAGCAGTTAACACGACAACATGCACCTGACCGGCTGCTTCAACTGCAAAATCTATAAGGTGCTGGGAACATTATGCAGAGGTAAACAGAAATGAGTCATGTTACATGTGAGTCACCTCACGCGCTGACATATGTTGCATGCGTCTGTGCATGTGTGGGGTGACAATGAGCCATGTGTTTGAGGAATGCTGTGAATGAAAGTGAAATTTCACATCTGAAAGTGTGTTAATGCAGATTTCCAAGCTTTAACTTTTGCTAAATCCTCACAATAAATGATTCAGAAACAGTCAAATTATAGCCCTTGTTTCAGCAGAAAGTTAAAAGAAACGGCATAATAACATATTTGGATCCCCTATTAACAGGATGAATGCACAGAGGGCAGCTAATGCAATGATTTGAGCGTGTAATCCAGGATTAAAAAGTTAAGACCAGCTGATATCCAAAATGCAAATAAATCCTTGCGGTGGCGTAAAGTTTGCTAGAGAACTGTTGCGACTAAACATCTTTTTATTAGTTTTGTTTGGCTCAACACATGTGGATCTACTTTGACTGGCCTGCTGTTGCATTCTTCCGATCTCTCTGTCTGTCTCAAAACCCTCCATCTGTGTGAGAACCAGTAATGATAATCGCGCCAGCTAACAAACGATGCTAATGCTGGATAAACAGATTTGTGTGGTTTGTTCTGAAGATTTACATGTAATTGCAGAATTTTTGCTGTTAAGAGTTGTTCTCACATTGTGATGAATCGTTATAGTGCCATTGTAGTGCTTTTTCCCACATGGCTCTGAATTTATGTAGAAAATGGTTGAAATTAGCTGAAGTTTTTACATTTTGCTCTGTTGATAATGACAGCTCTAATTCTTAAAAAGTTATTATTTGATCTAAAACTATGCTTTAGTAGTGCTACTTGACTTTTCACATTCAAAACATAACACAAAAAAAAACATTTTAGTATAAGAAATTGCCACCAGCAGCTCAGTGGATAGAGCAGACGCCCCATGCACAGAGGCGGTGTCCTCACTGCAGTGGCAGCAGGTTCGATTCCAGCCTTGGCCCTTTGCTGCATGTGGTCCCCTCTCTCTCCCACTTTCACTCTTCAGCTTTCCTATCGATCAATTAAAGGCATACAAAGCCAGAAATAAAAAAAAAGTTTACATTTTGTTACGACATAATATATAATCATAGTGGACTATGAAGCTTAAAAAAGGTGGCTGCTAACAAGTAGCTAAATGAGACCACAGCACGTCATCATGCTAAACATGGCTTTACAGCATCATTGTGGTGGCAGCATTTAAAATATACTTTAAAACTTCAAAAATAAGTCCCAGTTAAATGCCCAGTCCCTTTTACTAGCCTGGTGTGGCTAAACATTTTGACAAATAAATGCCTGTTTCAAACAGAGGCCCGGTTAGCTAATAGCTGCTTAGTTTGTTTCATACAGATATAAAACTTTAAACTTTTGTCAATATGGATATGCTACCCACATGGTTAGCATAAGGTTAGAGAGTCTTAGGAGATAGCATAAGATTCTCTGTAATTCAATCATTTATTTCATTTTGCTGAAACCATGAGCACTAAAGAAGACGTTGATACCAGCATAGTAAACATTTGTGAAAATTGTGTTGCTTAAAAAAATATGTGAGTGTAGAAATAGAAATAGAAATAGACTTTTGTTTGCCACAGAGCTTATTTTCTACAATAATGTAAAATTCCATTGGTTTTTTGACGAGGGAACCAGGGTGCCGCTAACTTTCACGTTGGCCTGCATCAAAACTATCATCCCTGTTGCACTCTATTGAGATTTGTCACTTAAAAAAATAGGTGGAAGCTCACATTGCAGACAGGCAAAGGATTATGTGTTATTTCTGAGGCAGTCCAAGGAGAAAAGTTGCGACTACAGAGAAGCAATCCGCCTCCTGGTGTAGCATTAGCTTGGCTTTATTACAGACTGAAGGGCCCCCAGCATGTGATATAGTTGTTGGTCTTAAAGCAGCTGATTTATGTTTCTCCTGTTGAGTCTCACAAGTTGCTCATCTTCGAGCCACTGTTTGTTTCCCTTGTCACTTAATTCATTCAGTTGTAGCGCCAGGGGAGATCTGTGTTTGCTTTGAAATTCTTTTTAGTAACCAAACTGTGTGAACTACAAGAGGCGCTTTCTGAGGTGCTGCAGAGGAATAACTGGATACCTCTATGAAGCAGCAATTTTATTGGATTATTTGTTTATTTAAAGTCATTAAAACTTGAAACGATTCAATCAAAACTGGATGAGAAGTCTTGAAATTCCTGGAGCACACATTGTAAAACCACCCCATGTAAAATCACCTTTTTAGCCCGTAGCCGTGACACTGATACACACATGCACACACACTTTAGCTGGTGTTCCCTCTGCGGCAGGTGTGTGGGAGCTTGTAATGATGCCCTGGGAGGCTGGCGGGTTTTATGAGTGAACCCTGGCACTGAGCACGCAGCGTGGCAGGCATCACACCTCTGCCTCAGAGTGGACCTCATTAATTCACACCCGGTGACTCTTTTCCTTTTCTTACTCGCCCATCTAATGGCCCTGACACAGATGGTTCACAGGTGAGCTGTAGCCTCGTACACCTCACAAGAGGAGAGCTGGATGTTGCTACATGTTGAAATCCCAGTGCAGATGGGAAGTTTGCACAGAATGTCTTCATCAGTTAACAGTGATCAACTGAGCAATATTTGCAAAATTCATCATTCTGATGTTTTTGACACAGTTGGCCAATGTCAGTTTTGATAAACTGATATTCCCACACTTTCATTAGACTAAATGAAAACCAGGGGTGATTGATGCCGTCTTATATAACTCATTTATAGTAATTATGCAGATGTGACTGCAAAACTGGTAGATTCACTGTTTCTTTCATTTAGTTAGAGCATTCAAATATTTAAAAAAAATGTTGATATTGTAATAAAGTCTTTAGAGATACTTGCGTTAGAGATAGTTGCTTTCAAGATGGCGCCGCAGGTGGCTGCCTCAATGTGTTGGTGCGCATTGTTTTGCCTTTTTTTGTATGTTAATGTTAGTTTTTGCCATTTAAATTCACTGTTTTGTTCTTTCTTTATGTTAACTGTTTTGCACCAAAACACCAAGTCACATTCCTTGTATATGTAAACGTACTTGGCAATGAAACTAGATTCTGATTCTGACACTGACATGTTGTGCAATCTCAAAATCTACTTACTGTTCGTCTGATGATAAACCTCTGGGGGCAACGACCATTATTTTAGAACAATCAAAAGAGCCAGCAGCAGTGGTGGCATGTACCTAAGTACATTTACACAAATACAGTGGTTAAGTATAAATTTCAGGTACTAAATCCCACTTTATACTTTGTACTTTTTACTTCACTAAATTTATATGAAAGCTTTATCAGTTACTTTACAAATTAAGATAATTAAGATAATAATAATTTACAAATTTTACATAAAAAGAACAAAAAACAATGTTTAAGATATGTTTTGTTATTTTTTTATACAAGTACAACTGAAATGATTAGTCGATTAATCAACTAGCTGACTGACAGAAAATTGGCAACATCTTACACATTTTCTTTTTCTATGTTTTCTGAATTGAATACTTTGGGTGTTTTTTTATATAGTTTTGATTTTTTTTTTAATTTAAAAATATTCTGAATTGGGTACTTTGACAACTATTTTAAATAATAACTTTTTTGTTTGTTTTTTTTTTAAAAATAGTTTTTGTTTTTTTAGGGGTTCTTTTTTTATTTTTCTGAACTGGGTACTTTGGCAATTATTTTACATTTATATTATTTTCTTTTTTTTTTTAATAGTTTTGAATATTGGGGTGTGTTTTTTCCCAGCAGTATATAAATATTACATTGATATTGTGGCATAAAAAACAGATGTTGTCTGGTGTCGTAAGTGTTGCCTTTACCTGTTTTTTAAAGGCTGTAATCCATGAAATTGCACCAACTCTCTGAATTTTGCAGACTGGTCTATTATTATACTTTACCCAGTTAGCCATCCACATTATGGATAATTATCAAAAATCTCATTGGGTAAATATTTTTTGAAAGCACCAATAGCAATCCTACAATATTGTTGTAATATCAATAGAGGTATTTGGTAAAAAAAAATGACTTTTGATTTTCTCCATATTATGCAGTTATACTCCTAATCGTCAAGCTCAAAAAATTATAAATGCAGTATTTGGCTGTCAATGTTTTAATCGTGTCAGGCTACCACAAATAAATTGATGTCTTGTTTACCCTGCATCCCGTTTACAACTGTGTTTAAGGGCCATAAGTGCTTCACTCACACAGGCCAAAAAAGGTTGGATACCACTGTTATATAGTTCTACATGTGTGTGTTCTGATGTCATCAAAACAAGCTACATTTCAGTTTGCATTGCTGTGTTCCTTGCCTTTTTCTGTTTGTAAGACCATGTCTTCCTTTCGCCTTTGGTAAAAACTCATTCCTCGACTCTTGGTTTTCAGTTTTCTGTCCATGTGCCTTTGTTGTCTCTTTCCATCTCCTCTGCGAGTCAGATATAAAAAGCTTAGTGGCTGCATCTGATGGGAACACTCATCCTCCCCCTCTGACCTGAACATAATGGGGCACCCTCCACTCCTCCTTTGTCCCGTCTCACCTTCACCTCAGCTCCCCCAACATCAATGCTAGGTGGCTTCTAATAATTCAATTCAATATCAGTCCTGATCCTGTGCATCAACAAGCTCACAGCTTCTGACTTTTGTCGGTTCAACTCTTGAAACGCCCCCCTCCTTCCCGAGGTTAAAGGGAATTTGATCTCTTGCTTTGTGTTGAAAGAAACCAAGATGCTGGATGTGGAAATTGCTAGAGAAATTACATTTTGTGTTGTATCATGTGGGCAGGTTGGGTTGGGTTACAATTCAATGCACGAAAAAATGCTAAACTAGTTTCAATCAAAGACAAAGCCACGAAAATGAAATTACTTTTCTGGGTTTTTGCTTTAATCTCATTCTGTATAAACATGTTCACGGGGTTTCTCTGTCAAACACCCCAGCAGCCATGTTCTTAAATCTGGTGTTAGTTTTTCTGCATTTGCATGGCTGTGGCATGTAATTTAAGATACATGACCATGCATGGGGAATTTAATTAGATTGCTTTTTTAAAAAATGTGAATTCACCCCTCGTTGGAATTTGATTTGCACCAAACAACCCCTGGGCTGTTCATTTTGCATGACAGGCAGACTGACACACATTAGGTGCCGTTCCATGTAATGCTGAGATGGACGTCTGGCATTACCCGTTTTTTGCGGTGGCATTCTGATTTAATTTACTGCCACACTGTACTGGAGTTGCCCTTTTTTTAAAAAAAAAGACAAGTGTTAAATTCACATTTTTTACCCCAGCTGCCCCCCCTGTTTTTTGTGGTTATTGTTTACAGTCTATCACAAGCTGTTGTTCATTCTGTCAGCTTACAGTTTCTGGATATTAAATAAGACTAAAGCAGCCTTTGATGAGGTTTAATACAACATACAACAGCTGCCCATTTAGTCTCACCTACAGATATTTTCGGCTCATTGACCAGGGTGTCCCGTGGGAGCCAGAGATGTTTTGCTCTGGAATATTGATTTCTCTGTGGTAGGTCAGGCCCCAGCTTTTGCTTTGGGGGGGTGGCACATGGAAAACATCAGACTCTGTCTTGCCTCATGTCAGCAGCATAGGTCCTCTGGCGTTCTAAACTGACGATGAAAGGATGTTGTTCCACAAAAGGCATTCATCCATTCTATTGGTAACATTTCTCCTCATAAATCACAACAAAATACACACAAAATTACAGGAAGACTTAAGTCTAAGGCTATGCTAGCTGTTTTTGTTTGGCTATACCAGCAACTCAGTCTCACTTCTAACTCGTCAAATACTGACCCCTGGGCAGCAGCCCTCGGCGTCAAACATTGACGCAACATGGCCCCCTTTAGCAGCGGTATGATACCAGCCCCATTTACACCAGTTTTTTTGTGAAACCATTGTAATCATGGATGTGTCATCAGTGGAGGATGTTGCACAATGCACAACAGAAGTAAACAGTAGTTTAATTGCAGATGAGATTGATGAACTGCAAAATTTGTTCTGTTATTACAGATTATTTTTCTTAAAAAAAAAAACAAAACAAAAAACCAAGCATGAACCAACTATGAATGATACCACTGCCCACTCCTTTTTTTTCTGACGATTTCTCACTTCTCCAACCTTCCCGTTTTCAACCTGAATTATATGACAGGCTGGGAACCACCTTTTTGGGTTCTGAACAAATGTATTTTCTGTTGAAATGCTTGTAGCAGTTCAAAATTAGGTGCAGGAACCAGAATGGAACTGGTTTTAATGTTGGTGGAAAAGGGATAAAAGTTTGGCATGTTGAGCCACTGACCCAAGAGTTGGTATTTGATGAGTTGGAAATGAGAATGTGTTGGCTCTGTGTGGTGAAGTGAAATCTTTGCTCGGTATTGTTAGATAAAAAATCAGAGAATCACCAGAATTACAAGCATTCGTCCTATAGACACCACGGTGCCAAAATATCATGGCATTTTTATCAAACAGTTTTTTGTATGTATCAGTCTGGACCAAAGTTGTGTACCAGCACACTAACATTGCCATTCCTAATGTCATGCCAGAGGCACGGCTAAAAAGTACAAAGAAAAATCCCTCTAAAGGAAAGTGGGGAAAAAAGGCATTGGTGTTTTGAAAAAGAACTTTTCAGTTTTTCTTTCATTTCTGTCTCCAAACACACCAACCTGTCCTCGTTTGCACAGGAGCCGCCATCCAATCTTCCCCTCATCCGGCCAGGCTGTTATGAAACATATCATACAGCTTCCACACAGCCTGCCTGTCCTTTATTGATTGGCTGTTGTGTCTTGAGTGACAGCCAATGTGGTAAGGCTCTACAATCTCCCAAGACAAGTGGCTCTCTGTGTTGATGATAAAGGATGTCAAAGGGCCTTGGGGCCCTAAATTAAAATGGATCCATGGGTAGTGTATCTCAGAATAATGCAATTGATGTGACTTGGCAGTTAGTGTTTGCTGCTGCTTTGAGGTGGGCTGCTCAGCCAAATATACGTGTTGGGTAACACTATTTTATGACTGTGGTGCAACATTCAAGAAAAAGTTGTCTGTAGCAGCAATGTGGTGTGTAGACAGGTTAAATAAGAGAGGAATCAGACAGTAGCTACTGCTGTTAGCTTTCACTGTGTTTGTGATAACAAAGAGATTCTGTGAGTGGCCAACATTTATATGTGGGGCCCATGTGGGCAGAAAATGGGCTGACAAATGGGCCCTATATTGGTTTCCAAAATAGCTCATGTGAGCTGCCCACATGGATGTAGACCCAAGTGGGCCCCACATAGGATGCTCGTTTTGGGCCCATACCGACTGGGTACCTAGGTAGCCCTAGCACAGTTACTCAACTTAAGCTCTCTGATTTTACAAATCTGGACCCCTACAGGGAGCAGGGTGGCCCCCAACCATTTTCAAATTCACAATAAAACGTTTTTGTACACTGAGTATATATAAGGTGCCAGAGTGCAAAAAAACGGCATCAAATAGAGCTTGTTTATCAAAAAACAAGCAAGTTGAGGATTCCCAGTACCCCCTGACAGTAGTTCTAGCAAGTCCCCAATGTCCTGAAATCCTGGAAATGTCCTGAAATCCCAGAAATGTCCTTAAATCCTAGAAACATCTTAGATTCTAGAAATATCCTAAAATCTGTCAAATGTATTAAAACCTGAGAAACATCCTAAAATCAGAGAAACATCCTAAAATAAAAAAAACACATGCTAAAATCCTAGAAATATCCAAAAATTCTAGAAACATCCCAAAATTCTAGAGATGTCCTAAAATCCTAACCCCCCCCCCCAAAAAAAAAATCTTAGAAATGTTCTAAAATCCTAGAAACATCCTAAAATCCTAGAAACATGTATGAAGCTGCTGCAGCTTTCATTTTGCAAAAATGGCCCACACGTTGAGTATCCCTGCACTAGCATAACCCATGTTGGACCCACCCATGTGGGCAATTGGCATGGCAATTATGGAACCCATGCACCATCCCATATTCAGCCCATTTACTACCTACATGGGTCCGACAAACAAAACAAGCCCTCAGCGAAGTGATTGATTGCTTTGGAGAAAGTTCATTTCCCAATTACAGCAAACTCAGTGTGCTTTATCCTGCCTATTGCAAAGCTACATTTGACAGGAAATATTGATTTAAAATTGTGTTACAAGCTCGCAGGTACAAGGTTCCAATAAAATTGTTTAAACGAATGTCAGCAGTAACCAATTCAACTACAAACACAAACAACTGAAGGCTAAGCAGAGTGTAATTGAATATCTACATGCGTAACTTGAGGCCAGAGGTCAAAGTGAGTCCTTTTTGAAGTACGCTGACTTTGTAAATACGCATAAGAGAATAAAGGTGTAATGGTTCTGTTTGTTTTGCAGCAGAGCCACATGTACGCCAACATGGCTCGGAGAGAGGCCAATAAGATCCCCTCCTCCAGAAGGTATTTAAGCTGCGCCTTCAATTATTCATAAAAGCTCTAATCCTCTCCGTGTAGCTTTTATTAGCTTGTCTTATTTATTGTTGTTTTTCTGCGACTCCAGGGGAGAACTCTGCGTTACGTCTATGATTGGTTGTGTGTAATTAATTTCTTCGTCAACATTTTGTCTTTTCCGGACTTTATTCCAATGCCAGGCTAATTAACGAGCAATTTCATCCCGCCCTGTCATTAAAGCTAAGTTTTCAGAAACATGGCTCAATTTTGTGTTACAGGAAATTGCTAGTTGTTTTTTTTCCCTCCATTGCATTCAGCAAAGGCTCTCTGGTATGTAACCCAACCCGACTTTCATTACCAGTTAACTGTAGAAGCGATCGCTTTAACGCACAGGCAGTTTGCCATTTTCCTCTTCATTAACTAAAGGGAGTGCATAATCTGGCTCATAATTTAATCTCGTTGCTTAATGTTTTTACACAGGCGTTAAAGGAATTAGGACAAATAATATGATTTCCAGTGCCGTCATTTTAGCCCTGGATTCTACTGAAGAATTGCTTACCAAGGGAGCCAATTTACCTCATGTGTATGCATTTATGCACCGGTATACTTGCCAGGATTTTCCATGCATAATGGTGGTGTGAAGACCTTTGGAGAGGGAAAGTATGGGATGCAGGTCTCACTGGGAATTAGCCCTCCTGCAGCAAAGCGGAGGATCAACCATTTAATACATTGTAGTGGTCCTCATCCCCTAGGAATCACTTCCCCCTATCACATATTTCCCTCTATTATGCTGTTGTGTTGTGTTAAGAATGAGAGAAGACAAATCACCCCCTTTACCTCAGTGGACAGTCCCTGTTAATCCTACTTCTTTGCCCTTCTTTATCCCTTATTCTTTAATCCTATCATTGCCCATATTGTCAGCACACAATGCTTCTGATTATCCTTCTTCTTACTGCTGCTCTCTTTGACTCTCTTAGTCTAGTTGCACTCATTGTAAGGAAATAAATCACGATAGCGTTGGCTGAAATGTCAGCCAATTTAAGGCAATTTGTCACAGGTGTGAATGTGTATTAAGGGCGCTGTATTATGCAGTTTTTGTGGTTTGATTTTCAGATACACTGCAGTTTGAACACTAAGCTCAACCCCGATTGGCTCATGACGCCATCACCTGAAATTCAATTGCCACTTGAGGGAAGTCCTTTTCAAATGGTGCACAGTAGCCAGCTTAGATGGATTTCAGGTATTCCTTAGTCTGGAGAGGGGTCAAGCTGTGATGGTTTCATCAAGGCACTCTTTCTCTTAACTTTTGTCCTGTAATAATATGATTTTTTTTCTCTTTCTGTTTTGTTGAAGTCGTCATAAGTGGCAACTTTAAGCATCCGCTCCATGTTTTTTCTTGATCTGCTCTTCCAGGAGTAAATTACACTACCACTACAAACAGCAGCATTGATCTTGTACGCTGTTTACGCGTTTGTGCGCAATAATAATTAACCCACACTGAGACGAAGACTTCCCATTCTTGTGGCGCTGAATACAGGGCCACTTCGAAAGGCTAATGTAACCTTACCTTTTGTCTCAAAGTCCTTGGAGAAAACGGTCTACTTTGTAAAGCTACAGCAAAAGCTAAAGCCTATTTTCATATTTTGCACCCATCAGTTTCAATCAACTTCAAAACACTTACCTGAAAAGACAATTTCGGACCACCATTGGGTTTTTGTCTTAAACATTCTGGGTCTTGGATGTAAGCTTTAATTTCTGTACCAAATTTCTTGACTATCTATCCAGTAGTGTTTTAGATATTTCATTCAAAATCATGAATGGCATGGGGTAATAAAAGAAAAGTGAAGTGACCAAAGTCACGTAAAAACACGTAAAAACTTTAACATGTTGGCTGTGATGAGCTAAATGAAATGAAAAATGAAGAAATGAGTAGGTTTAACCTCCAGGGACCACAGATGTCTGTACAAATACATACTATACAAGTGTTTGAGATATTTCTCTAGAAGCCACAATTACCATGGTGGCAACATAAGAAAAGTCAGGGGATTGTCTAACTCATTAGGGTACAGCATCCAGGAACCAAGAATATTTGTACTAAATTTTTTTCTCAGCCCATCTAGTAAATGTTGAGTTATTTTTCTGGATAAGTAACACCTTTTACTTGCTGACAGTGCTAAATAAAATGCTCAGGAATCATATAAATGACAAGGGTTCAACCTCTGATGACCAGGGATGGTCTTACTAAATTTTGTGCCAGCCAATTGAGTCGATGTTGATTAATTTTGCTTGATAAGTAAAACCTTTGACCTTCTGGTAGCTTTAAATGAATGTTATGGGATCACAAAAATGAACAGGGTTTCACCTCTTGGGACTAGGAATGTCTTCACCAAATGTTCTGCAAGCCCACTGAATAGATGCTGAGATATTTTCATCCATTAATATAAGTAAAAATTTTGATCTGCTTGTGGCAAAAAAAATGAAATGCTAGGCAATCTCAAAAATAAGTAGGGTTTAACTTCCTGGGACCATAGTTATATGTAGAAAATCCCATGGCAATCCATTCAATAGTTACAGGGACACTTTTTTCTGGACCAAAGTGATTAACCAAGTGACCCACACATAGACTGTCATTGCCATCTCTTGTATATTGTAGGTTTACCATTTAAACAAAATCAACAATCTTTATTCATTTAATAGGGCCTGCTTACCAACCCTCCACCCCAACACTGTTGACAGTAAGAGGAGTAATCCATCGTTCTCAAGACGCTAATTCTATCATGCGCCCCTGACCTCGACCTGAGCGTATGCTCACCAATGTCACCAAGATGGATCGAGAGAAGATGAGATGTAACAAAACAGGGAGGCAGGGAGGGGTGACGGGGGCAGGATGCTTGATAGGAGTGTTTTGGGGGGATGGGGTGAGCTCAGTCATCTATCTCTCTCTTCTAGCTTGCTGCTCATGTCTGTCCATTATTAGGGTGGCTGTCCTTCATCATGCAAGCCATCTCTACATGATATGGTTATTAATGTGCTTGGTTATCATGCCATTCCGCCTGTCTGCAGCCTGTCTTCATTATGGCGGGAGAGCAGTGTTGAATCCTTCGCAAGTCTGGGAAGTCTGCATGTAGCAATTAATTTTAAGAAACAATCCTGGTCTGAAAAATCAAGAGTATAGAAGAAATATGTGCATGAACACACAAATGAAAAATTTAAATAAAATCTATTAAAAGGTGTCAGAGCCCCCGAGTTCCTTCTATGGCAGAAAGGAGATTTGCTCAACCAGCCAGGATGTTGAGACAAGCTGTCACTCTTGGCTCCACTCCCCCTAGAGAGCCTCTCTGGATGTTCATGCTTGTCTAGAAACAGCTGGGGCCTGGCTGAAGCATGTTAATGGTAGTTAATTAACAACACCAGAGGTTAGTCATGTCCTGGGCATGTTCTCATTCAAAAAGGATGAACGGACATTACCAGCAGGTGATGACTTCCTCTGAGGCCCCTTGCTCTACAGCCATAACTCCCAGTAGGCCACTTTGTTCTGCCACTGTGAGGCTGATGATGAAAGAGCACCTTCACTGACTGAGAGTATTCTTGGTTTGCATTTTTTAAGGATGGGAATGCTAGTTTTGGTTAATTTTGCTTTCAATAAGCAACACCTGTTAACAGGTACACAATACGTAAAATGATGGGAAATACAAAAGGCTTTTTTTTTTTCTGGTGTTGCCTTAGTGAGCTTTAGCACTGCATTTCAAAGCACTATCCATTGAGAACTGGTGAAATTTTAGTGTTTCGTGACATTTGTTTTATCCGCTATTGGCTTTGCTGACATGTGGACACATAGTGCCCACTCCAGTCTCTAGAGGTTAGCTAATGTTAGCCTTGGCCCCTCTACACTCAGCACCACCTTAGTTGGGTGTAGGGTTGCCACTCGTCCCGGGTAATATGGAATCTTCCCGTATTTAAAGGTAAAATGTGGTGTCTTGTATTGCGGCTCAAAATTGAGTCGCTTACCCACTGGGTTGACCTTGGGATGTTGGGTTGGGACGGCCTTACTAGCGGTAATCATAGAAATGGGCAGCGCCGCTACCTAGCTCCCTGCAGACTCAACTGGTACGCAGCACAGTAACCAGAAGAAGAGCAAAATTAACCTGTGGACCAACATGGATAACTGGTCATAAATATTCTCAGTGGTTGACATACCTAGTGTAGGATCCAGCACTTGGTATGTAAATGAATAAACAATGTGTATGTCTTCCTTAAAAAAAAAAACGAAAACAAACTCTTGTTATGAATGAAATCATGCGTGTAATTTCATGTCAGATTGAATGGATGAAAGCTTAATTTCAAAGGACTCTGTTGTCATTCCTCAAGTTGCTCTAGTTTCAGTCGTCCCATACTCTAGAGAGATCCCTGTGACAAGCCTGCGGTGTGTGTGTGTCGTGTTTTGAATACTAAAATGACACACAAACACTGGCAGACGCATTCTATGTTTGTATGGCATCTGTTTCATCTGTAAAATCTAATACCGATGTTAACCTGGCGATTGTTGGAGGATGAAATCTATCCTCGGCAGCTTTCCCGCCCTGACGAGTGTTAATGGAAGGCTGTGAAGATGCCAGCGCCTGTCGTTTTCCAGGCAGTATACTGTACTCTGTTTATCTAGAATGCTGTGTTAAACTGCCTGGAGTTATAGTCCTACCTGTTTTATACCATAGCCATATGGAGCATCTTGGCTTCAATTATATAGCACATCTCCACCAGGGTAAAGATTCGTAGAGAAATTATTAAGCCATTTTCCATGTTTTTATACTGGTGTTGTCAAAATTTCATTATGAGTTGTAGTTTTGCTCATCAGGTTTTTGGTTCAATTGACTGTTTTTGTAGTAAGTCCATTTATCCCATTTGGAGCTCAGTTTGTAATTGTTTCTTCCTTCCACAGAGAAATTTCATGTTTGATACCAAGGTTCGTTTTTGAACAGCCCCTCTCTCTAGTGTGACAGAGTTCAATGTCAAACACACCTCAATAGAATGATCACACAAAGAACAGCCTTCATACCCACTCTACACCACTTAGCTGCCATATAATTGGCTTGCCATAACATTAAAAATCTGTAATAATGATTTTTTGTGTACCTGAGATCAGAAAAACTCTCTTTAGCTGCACGATATTTTAAATTTTAATTTAGGTTGTTGCTAACAACTGTCTGTTGCTGGCAGGGGGATTCATATTCATTTTTTAATTATTTGTAAAGTGTATGTCATACAAGAGAGTCAATGAAAAAAACAAATGGAATGTAAACATCTATGTCTCTCTTTTAGCCTCACAGTGACACTACAGATGCTGTTCACATGTATTTAAAACTTTGAACCGTGAGCAAATTGATGTGATTTCTTTTAGTAGAATTAGAAAATTATTTTAGGGAGCTGGGGGAATTCTGAGAATATAAGGAAAAAAGCTATGGAACAGAAAAAAAAGATATTTATTTATTTATTTATTGCTTCTTTTTTGAAAAAAAATTAATACAACTTGCAGGTAAATTTCTTGTACTTTTTACTAATTTCTTGCTAATTTTGGCTAATTTCTTCTTTCCTTGCTCATTGCCTTCTTTCCATTTTTTTTTAAAAAAAGAAATCAAGCCAATTTTCTGAGGTTTCAGAGGGTTAATATTAAATTGATGAGTGCGACTTTAACATGGGATTTTTGATCAATCACTCAAAAACAAATGTCTTTTCTGTTGTAAGTATAACTTAACAATAAGCATTTCTAGAAATGTATTATTTAATTTGTCATCTCTCACAGAATTTGTCATAGCATTTATAAGCTATGAGCTACCTATCCCTTTGACACATAGCTGAGTGTATTAGGCCATTTAAAGTATTGTTCCTAATCAATGAGCCGGATTGCTCTTTGCAGCACTGGCTTTTTATATCATTATCACAGTGTTTATTATTTTACATTTTTTTTCATAAATGTATTATATTATGATGCATATTAATAATGCAAAATAAATACCCATATGCCAGGATATTATTCACGTGACTCAACCAAATTTTTTGAGCTTACACAAAAAAATGCCTTGTTTGCATTCAGGGAATAATTTCCAGTCTTCCTCCTCTGAGAGCTGTGTATAAAACGAGTTGTTGGCCCCCTTATTGGCGGCCTGCCCGGGAAGCCCTTACATTTAATTGGCCTCCCGTTTGTTTTGAGCTGCACCCACCCATTACGATCCCTCATAAACGCGGTAGTATAAAACCAAACTGCACCTGGGCATCGAGAGAGGGGTGGGTGGGGGTGGTGGGGATTGCCAGACGGAGTGAGAAGAGCTCTGCTGCTAATGTCATTAATCGCCCTGCAGGAAGGACCCCACATATTTCTCTTAGCTGTTGAAAGCCTTATCTTTGAACACACACCTCAGCTCACCCGTAACCGATTTCAATTTGGCGTCTCTTCAAATGTCCTCCATCATGGTCACTAAACCAGGAAGCCAGGGGATGGCCAGTAGTGATAGTGAAGGAAAAGGTCACTTCCTGCAGGAACTTGTTCATTGGCTTCGCCTCTTTTTCCACTGGTCGAACGCTATTTGAACGCATCGGGGATGCTGGTGCTGGTGTAAGAGGGTGTTTTTGCTGTTTCTTTTTGAAGAATGATACCTGTGGTTTTGCACATCAGAACTCCTCTCCATAACTTTCATATTCTTTACATAAATGCTGACCACTTCCAAAGTTTTCTTTTAGATTTATCTTCTAGCTTCCAGACAGCTTTTTCTTTCAGTATGCTATGAAGGTAACATTTTTAGAGAGGTGATTTATCACTGAGAACATTTGGTCTCGTTTCTCTCTATTGGCTGCCAAACAGCAACTTGTTTAAAGCAAGAAATTACCCAATTTGCATGATAATTTTCACACATTTTACTGTCTTAACACATCTCATGAATTCAGTGCTTGTTGACATGTGGGCAGAGCATCCACCAAGGAGAATATTACCTGTAGTTTACGATCTTAACTGAATGTGACACATTTTTTCTCCCCAGACAGCCTTACCTTTTTTTTGGCTCCGTCACTCCCTTTCTTGTTAATGCAATATCTCGAGAACACCTTGAAGGGGTTCATCAAATTTGGCACATTCACTTGGAATCAATAATTATTTGATTAGATTTTAGTAGTCATTGTGACTCTGTCTGTCACATTCTTGTGATTGTGATATCTCAAGAACACCTTGATAGAATTTTTTAAAATTTGGCACCAATGTCAACTTGGACTCAGCGATGAAATAGTTTATAGTTTAAGCTCACTGTGACTTTGTCTGTCTCATTCTTATGAAGGAGATATCTCAAGAATGCCTTGAGGGAGTTGGCACGAACATCCACTTGAACTCAACGATTAATTGATTAGATGTTGCTGGTCAAAGATCACAATGACCCCATCCTTCACATTCTTGTGAACATGATATTCCAAAAATACCTTAAGGGACTTTCTTTAAATTTGGCACAAACATCCACTTGAACTCAAGAATGAAATGAAATTTGGTTTTCAAAGGTCAAGTTCACTGTGACCTGTCAAAACATGTTTTAGGTTATATCTCATGAGAAAATTTTACACAAATGTCTAATAGGATGAAATGATAATCTGATGCCATTTTGCATTTGAAAGGTCAAAGATTAATTTACCTGGGACATCATGTGTAAACTGTAAATGTAACTTGACTGGTACATAGAGGCATACAACAGCTAGGCATAAATTCTAGTGAAGGGTTTTTGGCATCCCGGGAGAAGCTGTAGTGCTCGTATGTCAGACAGTTCATTGTGAATGTTTCAATCAGAACTGCTTAACTTACCTGAAACCCTTAATGTATCCTGTTGTTTATTATTTTGAGCTGTATAGCATTTTCAAGAGTAGGCACCATTTCTTTTACAAATATCTTTGCACAAACTCTCCCAGTGAGACACATCCAGTCTCTTGGCAGCTCTAACCTTGTAAGCTGTTGTTTTTGTATCCCTGGATAGAGGACGACTCACATGTCACACATCGTGGCTGTTCCCATCAAACCCCTGCTCAGCTCTTAAGTGTCTTTCAAGCCTTCTCTCCATGGTATTCCCATCATTATTGACAGACCTCAAACAGCCTCCTTAAAGACTCCACTGGATTGTTTTCTCCTGGATTCTCAAATGTGGTGTTGTTTCAGTAAAAAAAACCACCAACAACTTTAAAGTGGCTCTGCGTGTCTCTGAGACCAAGAGGCACATTCTGAACACTCCGTCTCCCTGACATTGTGTATAAACTCGGCCTCGGCCTCTCGGGAGTTACTGTGTTGGAGGGAAATGAAAGTGGCCTTTAAAACTGAAGATTTAAATAATCATTTTCCGTTTTCACTACTGTTTGGGGGGGGGGGGGGGTAGAGGTGTATAATCCTCACAGGTAATTGATTTTCGGGAACAGTTCAGAGGGAGGATGCTGCACCTTGGTGGGGAATATGAGGGATGAGAACAATTTCCTCAGCCAGAGAGAGTTGACTCAGAGTTTATTGGGTTTTTTCACATGGAGGAAACTTTCCAGAAAACAGTTTCTGTGCTCAAAGTCTCTTTAATGTCCTTCTGCATCGGGTAAACTTTCGGTCACACCATGTTACATTCCCAGTGGGATTTTTGGAGGGGAAACCGCACTGCTCTGCAGGAGGTAGCAGTCGGCATTAAAGTGGATGTGGCTGAACAAATCACTTCAAGGATCTGCAGTATAAGACATCTTAAGCTGTCCATGTATGAGGACTTAAAACCACGGTCCCCTGATAGCCACTCTGCTTTTATTCAGAATGAGAAACTCCACTGTAACTAAACTGAGATGATGACCACTTTTGCATTTTTGAGCTACAAGCCAGGTTAAATTGTAACAAATCCGTTTTTGTCTCATGTTTTTGCAGGACCTTTTTAGTGCTGCTGACTGCTGAGATTAATACTGATGTGTGGTCAGTCGAGGAACAGTGACGGAGCCAGAGGAATCCTGGTTTGATGTAAGTGCAGCCCTCTTTTCAACCATTTATCTGTCTCCCTTGCATCTTTAAATCTGTGACCTGACTCTTTGTCCTGCTATATGCTGGAGGTTCTCAGACACGTTTCTGTTGTTGGTCAGATTCAGATCGGAGGTGTGAACCCGTGCTTCTTGACTTTGAAATCAGTTTATCTGTAAGTCACTCAGGATCCAGCAGGGATTGTCCCTGCGTAAGCTGATTTCACTGGTGTGATGGCCTTTTTTAAAAATCTACAAAAACAGGATTACATTGCATGGAATCTGTGGTGAGATCTACGATGAAGGTAGTCATGCACGGATGCAAGCATTTTTAATATTATTAGCCCATTAAATGACTGTTATCACTACCACTGTTATGCTTAAGAACGAAAAAACTGCACCAACTGGTAAGCTTGTAGGTGCTTTTTGTTGGGTTTTACTCCTACTTTCATTACCTTAAGGCACCAAAACCATGCAGTTTGTGTTAGGAAAAGGTTGTGGTTAGGTTAAAATGAGTATTTTTGATACATAACGTGAAATAAAATATGTGCATCAACTTTGGTTCCACTCAGGACACAAACATTTGTCTATGTGATAGTCTTGTGTTTGTTTAAGCCATCCATCCACCCTGACCTCCTAGCTGTGGGGTCTTTGTTGCTCTTTATACTACGTAACCTGATTTCATAATATGGCCACTAGAGGTTGCAGCGAAACAATAAACATTAATTTATGAGATAGATTAGAGGCAAATCTATGCTCTAAATGACAACTGATAACAGACATTGAATGGGCCGATAATGGTTTTCTTAACCTACTAGTAGGTGTAGCAGGCTCTCTTTAACCCACATGTATGAGGCTAATAACCATTGATAACACTCATTTAATGAAACAATAACACTTGAAGCAGGTGAAGGATGTGCAGAATCCTTCTGTTTATGAGTATCAGCCACTGCAAACCTTAAAGGTCTAGTGTGTCAGATTTAGAGACATGTAATGGTGAGGTTGCAGAACTGAAACTTCTCCTGTGTCCAAGCATATAGGTGAACTATGGTGGCTGGCACAAAAATGTAAAAATGCAAATGGCCCGGCCAAGAGCCAGTATTTGATTTGTCTGTCCTGGACTACTGTTGAAACAACTCAGCTGACTCCTTGGAAAAGGACCTACTCTGCACATTGATAAAACTGGCTCATTCTAAGGTAATGAAAACACAATGATTAATTCAAGTGATTATAAAGTACTGAAAACATACTTATGAATATTACATATAATTTCTGCCAATATATCCCCCTAAATCAACTGGACCAGCAAATGTGCCAGCCAGCTAATTGTCAAACTGTTGGCTTAATACTTGATTATGATGCATGGAATTGTAAACATAGTGCACAAAGTGTTGCCTCCACTTTGCTGGCTCTGTTTTTTAACAGACTTTATTATCACTGTCAACCAGAACAGCTGCAGCCCAGTAAGCTAATCAACATTTCTTAATAGTAGATTATAGAAGGGAGCAGCAATGTTGATTGAGTGTTTTTATTATGCTACACCACACAGATGGCAATATTACCAACTTATTAATTTAAAAAGTTAGAGACTGCACAGCATTAGGCATGCATTGCAAAACCTGGTCAAGAGTTGAGGGGCTTAATTTACCCTGAATTTTACCTCTCAGGTCACGATGTCACTCCTAACACCTTTAGCTTAAATATATGGGAAATGATAGCTTGATCACTAGAATAGAGCTTTCATTTTTAAACCCCTTTTTCTCATAATCACTTCTTTGTATGAACAATGTGGCCCTGCATGCACATTTTTTTTTATTTTATTTTTTATATATATATTTTTCAAAATCAGAGCACCTTTGCACATTCACCTCAGGTATTTCTATGTTTGTTTTCTTGGCTGTCATAGATTTCTGTGCACCAAACACAATGATGCAACATTTGGCATCTGATGGCTTGTTTGTTTATGTTGCCAGGATACTGTCAATCAAATCTGATCAAAGCACACCCACATAGCCATGAAGAAGAGTATTAAACTCCCATTACATAATGTCTTTTTTTATTTAGTCATGAATATTTAATGTTACTGAAAAACCACCTTATAAAGATACTTTGCTGTAGATTATGGACTGCAACTTGGAGCATTTTTGGATTTTCTTCTTTTATAATACTTTAACAGACAGATAGTCATTGCTGATTTTTTAATTTAAAAACCATATTGTACGTCAGCACTTATAAGTCAATAACAAATGTGCAGCGTTGTAAATCCACCAAGGATTTAGGGAAGTTTCTGCCTTTTAAATGCAAATGTGAGGTGGTGCTTATTAGTCCCAAGTTGGAACAGCACTATCAGTCTGTCACTCCCAATGTAGGAGGTGGGATGTTTATGCAACCAGAGGCTCAGCCTAGGCAGACATTTTTTAAATTGATTAATCTGTAAAACCTACACCCTAGTGCTGTCCATCTTTTGACCATGCTGAAATGCCTTATTTTGGCATATGTTTGGACAATGCGGGTCAGGAAAGAGACGATCTAAACGCAGCATTTATGCACTTATGTTTTTAGGCCTTTTCAGCTTTATTGCTCTGTTTAAAACATTTGTAAGAAAAGTCATCCAAAAATAATCAAATGTATAATGTTGCAGTGCTTTGATGAAGTAATTAAATAATAACGTAACTTATTACATTTTTAACAAGGTAACTAGTAACTAACATCCAAAATACTCTACAGGATATTAAAAATGTGTTCATTAGTTACAAAAGTGATGTAGTAGGCCTTTATTTTACATTTTAACTCGGGATTGAAAAATTATTAGCTATTATGGCTGATTATCAGGGCAGATATTTGACATTTTGCCAATTATCTGCATCTGCGCTTTATTTTAATGATCGCTGATAAAATTAATTGATTAAAAAGTGTGCATATTACACTCCACCAACACCAGCGAAGGCAATCTGCAGTACATGCAAAGAAAGTGTCAGCATGAGGGGAACTTTTACTTTGAAAAATCATAGGGAGCTATTTTTATTTATTCATTTTTTAATATAAATTATCACTTAACTTTATTTTTAAAAAGTTGCTGGGAGCTTGCTGTATATGATGGTGGAAGTTTCAGGTTTGATTCAATGTTTTATAAAAGCATTTAAAAATCAGACACAACACGCTCACACACACTTAAACTTTTTGAGACTGGGTGCTGAATCCTAAAAGTTGATTTTGACTGCACGATATATAGACAATATATTTCAGGTTATTGCTGTATATGCCCGTTAATTTGGTCAAGCAATTAGCTGGGAATTTAGAACATAGTTGGCAAGAGTTGACATTTCCTTTTTCTCAATTAAATTTAGCTTTTGCTTTTAAAATACTTTACAAGTGATGTTCTGAAAGCACAAGTGTGATGAATAGATGATGCGTTCATGAAGTTATAATTAAACATTTTTCTTTAGACTTTGATTGGTTTTATTATTTATTTTGATTGTACTCTGCTACACTCTACTCTGCTGTAGTAGACTGGAGGTACTTTGAAGATAGTGTGTTTCCTGGCGCACTTCACTCCTCTCCTCCCATCATGGTGTTCCTACTGGTGTCTCCACATGCTGCCTCTGCGCTCTTTGTTCCACTTCATTGGGGTGTGTGCTCATGTGTGCCTCTGTATGTGTGTGTGTGTGTGTGAGTGTGTGCACCAAGAGAGCATTTTGAGGATGGGTTGGATCTCTGTGTTTACTCCCCCACCCTTCTTCTTCCCTGTGCGATGGGAGCGTGTGTGTGTCAGTAGTGGTGTTTGATGTTGCTGAGTGTAAGCCTGCATGGCATCTGTATGTGTGTGTGTGTTTCTGCGTGTGTGCAAATGAGGAAAGGGGGGAGCGTGTATGTGAATCTGTGCAGGATTGCAGTATGTGAGTGGGAGTATGCTCTGGTGAACGTGCGTAAAAAGAGGGAACAAGATCGGGAGAAAAACACACTTGTATGCTGTGTATGTTTGTTGCATGCCTCTGTAGGTGTGTGTTGTGTGCAGCCTTTACACACACATACACACAACTCCAGGGACTAGCATGTTCATTATTCTTCCTAAAAGAACCATTAAAATTTCATCAGTGCAATGCAATCTGTAGCAGGGCGGGGGGTAGGAGTGTGTGCATGAGTGTGTGTGTGTGCAGGAGAGAGAGAGACTCAGCAGTGTGAGGGGAGGGAACTCGCATCCTCTGCTCATTCACCACTGCCTGCCTCTCTCCTCCTCCTCCTTTTCTTCTTCCTTATCATCTTCTCCTTCTCTGGTGGCTTGATTCCCTCGCTGAGAGCACGCCGATGCGCAGATTACGACTTCTCTCATGATGTGAGCCGCCAGCCAGCCAGCACCCCTCCCCTCCAGCTCCCCGCATCCATCCCACCTCATTCTACTACTAGTACTACTACTACTGCACCTCCTCGCTTGCACACACTGGAGGGGGCTTTCCTCAGGCTACAAGAGTTGGAGAAAAGGGTTAACAAGGTGCAGTTGGATTCTCACAGAGGATTTTTTTCTCCTGGCTGCAAGCAGATTTGGATATGTGATGCACGGAGTCCTGGATGGGACACATTTATAAGATTAAAAGCTGAATTGGAATATGTCTTTGAGCGGAATCTTCCTTTAATCTGGAAATTTAAAGGTGAGCAAGGTGCTTTTCGATTCTTGTTACTGCCTTGTTCTTTGGCACCTAACTTGTTGATTAGCATGGCAAGATCCCATGTGCTTGATGTGTTTCTTTTATACGCAACTTTTCTAGAGTTGCGTGTGGACCCTTAGTCCTTTTTTCTTTAATTAGACTGATCCGCCGTGTTGCACTGGTGTTGGTTTTAAAGGAGCGAGGCTAATTAGCGCTGCTCTTTTTCATCATTGATCAGAAAAGTGTAGCGGCAGCCTTTAAAGACTGCTCGAAGTGAGCACGCTGGGTTTATTTTTTTTCTCCACAGACCTCCACACACCCCGCCACTACTGCCACATCCCGTATGTCGCTTTGTTTTGCCAGCACGAGTGCGAGGCGCCGTCTCTCAGGTAGATCTGATGGCGCTAATTGCGTCCTAATTGGGTTTCCCCTCAGCCATGGAGGTTTTTGGTTTCTGAGCTGCTTAGAGCCACAGATGAAAGAGTTTGTGGGGTGGAGTGTGTGTTTGTGTGTGTGTGTGTGTGTGTGTGAGCAGGAGAGAGAGTGATAAGCTGAGCGCTGTTTTGAGTGTATGAGTGTGTGTGTGTGTGTGTGTGTGTGTGTCTGGCCAATCCTGTGAGTGTATGAGTGAGAGTCTAGAGCCTTTGTGTGTATGTGTTTGTTATTAGTGACTGTGTGTGTGTGTGTGTGTGTGTGCGTGTGTGTAATTCGGCAGCCCATCTGTAGAGGTCTTGTGTGATGGATGGTGACTGACGGAGGGTGTGAGGTGTGTGAAGGAGGAGGAGGAGGATGAAGAGGAGAGGCAGTGGGATGGGGGAGGGTGTCGGGAGGAGACAGGGAAAACTGGTCTCCCATCTGTGTGTGTGTGTGTGTGTGTGTGTGTGTGTGTGTGTGTGGATCTATGTGGTGGGGCAGTACATCACAGAGTGGCTAATGGAATACTGGAGACTTGAAGGGTCCTCTCCTGCTTCTCCTCCATCACCACACCTCACCCCGCCCTTCACATGATTCTGGGCAGAGTGTGATACACTGGAGGGCATTCTGTGGTTTCTGACAGTGTTTAGATTCTACATGTGCACCAGACAGTTAGGGACTGTCATGTATGAACAGCAGTGTTCCTACAGTATATACATGCAATGCTAGCCCTACTTCCAATTCATGTTCTCTTTAAAATTCAGTCCAGGTTTTACAGCACTGTTTAAATGCATTTTTAAAATACATATCACAGAATTCTGATTAAAACTGCACATGTATTGACCACTAGTACGACTGCTACTTTTCAACTACGTCTCTAATGCAGTTGTTAATCTCTGCTCATGAACTACAGTCAGTCTTTCAAACGAGGCAGCACTGATCAATATGAATCAAGATTTTGCCTATTTCTCACCTTATATGTTTTCAGAAACATATTTCAGTGTAGAAAGTTTATGAACTGGCCATCATGTCAGATGCAGCAGAAACAAAGCACCGCCCACTGGCTGGAGCAATCTTTCTCATTTTACAGCTAAACAGTACACTAAAATCTGTTTTTTAGAATTGAATGAGGGTGAAAAAATGGACTCACCATGGGGGAATCGACACATGGCTCTGTTTTAGCTTTGTGAGAGACTGATGATGGCCAATCTAAATGTTTGACATCATCAAAATGTACAACAGCTGTTGAGGAGCAGTTGTTCGGTCCATGATCGATATTTTTTCCCCTTTGTACACTGTACGGCAAACAATGTCCAGTGATGCTCAGATCTGGTTGGACTCTAAAATGTGCTGTTCAAAAATGGGGTCAAAAACTCCATCAAATTGTACAGTTATGCCCAGTTTTAGTGACAAATACAAACATCAGTGTTGAAGCAATCAGAATCCTGTGCAGGACTGGTGGACTAATTGCTGAATATAAATACTGTCAGGGGCTTGTACGTTAAAAAATCTGAGGGATTATAACTGAATAGGTCGAAATGAAAAAATTGATTAATTACTTTGTACTTTGTACACTTAAAAATTACAGGTACAGTGCACATTATGATGATACTGGTATCATTTGAAACTCGGACTTAAGGAGTTCAGTAGTCCCAACCATGTAATGCTAGCTTTTCAGTAAGCGGGCCAAACAATGCGGCAAAGTTAGGCTAAATTATGTTGATGGAGAAGATCCTGGCCATTTTACAGGAGTCTCTCGACCTTTGACCTCAAGATATCTGAATGAAAAAGGGTTCTGTGATATGCCCACTTTCTGATAGTCCAATGCATAGACTGTATATAAAGATGGACAACATGCCAGCTCCCCCAAAATGAGGTTATTCAATCTGGATCGTCCCCTGGTGTCTGACTGCAGTACAGGCCCTAAGACCCACCCCTCCATGTATGTGCTGTTTATGTGCTCTGTTTTCACTAAGTGATTGTTTGCATTATTTTAATTTTCTTTTCTCTTTTGTGCTGCCTTCTGTGTTTGGTGGGCCGCAGACAAATTTCCACCCTGGTGGACAATAAAGATATATTCTATTCTATTATTTTCTAACTTCAGCATAGCTCAGGTAATCGGTGGCATGTCATCCATCTTTATTTACAGTATATGGTCCCATGCAGTTTTTTGCTGACATTTAATTCCTTATCAGGAAAATCTGATAAGATTTGCTTTACTTTGTTAGTAATGACATTAAAGCCGTTTTGAAATGCAAAAAATTGAAATTGAAAATGTGATTAAAAAATGTGAATAATTGTGATTAAGTAGGCGACCTGAAATTCTGTGATTAATAAATCCTTCGACAGCCCTGTTATGTTGACATGCTAAGTAATAAGGTTACATAATATGCTCATCCACCAAGGTTTAACCTATGATGTCCAGCTAATAATCTGCAGCCATATAGCAGCTTTGTGAAGCTGCACTTAGACGCAGGATTGTTTTGAGTTAGATACTATCATCAGCATTCCTGTTTGAAGATAAACAGACCTTCAAATCACAACACAATTTAGTTATGCCACACAAATGTAAATAATGCTTCTATTATTTTATTTATTTATTTTTAAAGATTACACCCTATTTTTTGAAAACTTTGACAAAGTATTGGGGCGAACCGGAGCATCCCGGAGAAAACCCCAACAGTAAATGAGTAGTTTAGGGAAGTGGAACATCCTGTAAAAAAGACCTAAAGTAAAAAAGTTAGTTTAGAGAACTGAAACATCCCGGAGAAAACCCCAAAAGTAAATGGGTAGTTTAGGGAACTGGAACATCCTGGAGAAAAGACCTAAAGTAAAAAAGTTAGTTTAGAGAACTGAAACATCCCGGAGAAAACACCAAAAGTAAATGGGTAGCTTAGGGAACTGGGACACCCTGGAGAAAAGACCTACAGCAAAAACTTGGACATCCCGGAAAAAAACCCAAAACATGAGAAGCGCAGAGGGAAGTCCCCCCCCCTTTTTTTTTTTAAACTTTGACAAAGTTTTCGGGCGAACCGGAGCATCCCGGAGAAAACCCAACAGTAAATGAGTAGTTTAGGGAAGTGGAACATCCTGTAGAAAAGACCTAAAGTAAAAAAGTTAGTTTAGAGAACTGAAACATCCCGGAGAAAACCCCAAAAGTAAATGGGTAGTTTAGGGAACTGGAACATCCTGGAGAAAAGACCTAAAGTAAAAAAGTTAGTTTAGAGAACTGAAACATCCCGGAGAAAACCCCAAAAGTAAATGGGTAGTTTAGGGAACTGGAACTTCCTGGAGAAAAGACCTAAAGTAAAAAAGTTAGTTTAGAGAACTGAAACATCCCGGAGAAAACCCCAAAAATAAATGGGTAGCTTAGGGAACTGGGACACTCTGGAGAAAAGACCTACAGCAAAGACTTGGACATCCCGGAAAAAAACCCAAAACATGAGAAGCACAGAGGGAAGTCCTCCCCCACCCCCCCCACCCCCTTTTTTTTTTTTAAACTTTGACAAAGTTTTCGGGCGAACCGGAGCATCCCGGAGAAAACCCAACAGTAAAATGGTTAGTTGAGGGAACTAGAAAATCCTGGAGAAAACACCTAAAGTAAAATGGTTAGTTTATGGAAATGAAACATCCTGGAGAAAACCCTAACAATAAATGGGTAGCTTAGGGAACTTAGAAGTCCAGGGAAAAAAAAAAAAGTTGTAGCCTTAATTTTTTAAGTAAAGCTACAATACAGCCCCAACTCCCCTCTTGAGCGGAGTAATGCGATCCTCTGTCCAATTGTGGGTTTGTCAAAGTTGATGTCATTGTGCTTTATGACTGAAGTGCTTTTTTGTACAGTCTTAGCATTGGAACACTGAATTTGCCTCACAACAGTGTTGTCCTGTTGCTTTATGGCAGTCTCAGTCTCAGTCTCAGGTATGATATGATGGACTTTGTTGAGCTGAGACCTCATAGCCTCATGTTTAGTTGTTAAATCTTGGACACTACATTGAAGGGCACAATTCTGCATCTTCTTGACCTTTGTTTCCTCTTTCAGCGTGGAATATTTAGACCTCAAGCTTTCCTCTTCTCCAAGCTTTTTCCTTAAGTCGTAAATGTGTTCTTTTAAGGAGTTGTGCTGTCGGGTAATGGCCTCATTCTCCGCCCGCTTTTTTACAAGTTTGTCTTTTAGGTGATCTTGCTCAGAGACTTTCTGGAGGAGGCCTTAACTTCCATCTTCAGCTCCTGATTCTGTTCGATGATGGCGTTATTGTTATTTTTTAATGTCCTGTATTGGTTTTGTAATTCTTCGTTGTCCCTGAACTTACGATTTATCTCTACGATTTCTTTCTCCATAATGTGTCTCTTTTGCACAAGCTTTTCTCTTTCCTCTGCCTCAAGCCGACATTTCTCCTCCAAGGCCAATTGGTTTTTTAGTTGGATGCGGTATTTCTGCAGTTCTTTCTCCAATTTCTCATTTAACTCATTGGCTCTTTTTCGCTCTTCCTTCAGCCTTTTATATTTCTCCTCCAGATCTTGTTCATTTGTAAGCTGATTCTTGAGTTGCTCAAGTTCAGAAGTCAAGGCGCCATTCTTTTCTTTGATGGCAAATGTCTCCCTACAAACCGCATACCACTTGTTAAAAAAATTTGTAGGTACTTGTTCTTTGTCCTTCTCCAGGAGGGGCATGTTGTCGCTGTCAACATTTTGAAAAATTAGCTTTTTGCTCCAAAACATTTTGCGTTCTTTTTTTGTTTGCACCTGTATATTCCTGTATATGATGTGGTTAAAGGAGTGGTCTTGTGGTTAAGTGACTGGCCTACACACTGCAGTAGAACTACGCTTACAACCTGATGTATGACTGAACGGAAACTGAAAAGAAACAGAAAGCTGTGGGTTTTTATACTGCTGTCTTCATTATTTATGATGTCATACATACGGAACAGTGACATCACAAAGGATTATTGAGCCCTGTCCAGAATTCTTACAAAACAGTGACATCACAATATGAATGTGACATCACAATGGAATATATTAGCCTTGTCCAGGATTTTGCTCTCTCCTTGACATCCCAGTGGGAATATATAAGCCTTGTTGATGATTGTGACATCACATTGACGTTACAATGTGGATATATTTGCTGTATCCAGAATCATGACATTATCTTGACATCACAATGGGAATATATTAGCCTGTCCATAATTGTGATATCACAGTGACATCTTGATGGGAATATTATCGTCCTGTCCAGGATTCTGACATCACAGTGACATCACATACCTGCCACTACTGCCCCAGAAACAAACCAGACAATCCAGTTTATGGAACCAGTTGCGTGTGCATGAGGAACGGCAGGACGGCGTCATATTAAAATGCTGCCCGTAACAACATAATATAAGGAGCGAAACGGTGCCTGGAGGGTGGGCGGGATGGGCAGTGTATGGATCCATCAAACCCTAGGAGTCCGGTGTTTGCTTCCCGTCTGAATGTGATGTTTTTGTTAAACATCTTACCATGTGCCTCCATCCCCTAATCCTAACCATCTGTGACAGCATGTGCTTTTGTTGACGTCCCGGTATAGGTTGCCATGTGCTTTTGTTGTCTAAACATAACCTCATGTAGCGCAATCCCACCATGTACTTGTGTTGACATGACGGTGGTGGCATCCTGGAATGTAAATAGCAGATGAAGAAGGATACCAAGAGTAACTTGGTAACATGCTGGCTCTGAGATCCATATAGGGACGCGTTAACTACGAAGCCCCTGCCTTCCTTTTGGAAACAGACTACATAGTTACACATTCACAAAGCCTGGAATTGTAATTATTGCACTCAGAATGATCCAGATTATCTCAATCTGATTTCACTTTTTTTCACATCATCGTTTTGGCATGTGAAAACACCCCTGATGGAATCTGATTGCCACACAAAAACAGATTTCCCCAATCGCTTCCATGCACAGAAAGTCCCCACTGAGGTGTCCCTCCCTCCCTCAAACACTCCCCACCCTTTTTGTGAATAAAAAAAAAAGATGCATTCGGCAATCAATGGTTGTAATGCTGCTGCGTTGTTATCCCTCATTTCTGCTGGGGGCCTCCATGTGGTTTAGTGTGGCTCCTGAGGCTCAAGAGCCAGTATGGAGCACCACTGGGGGAGGGGTGTGTGCGTTTGTTTTGTGTTTAAATGTATGTTTGTTTTCATACTGTGTGTGTGTGTTCGGAATGCAGAGCATGGGAATTAAGTGTCTGTATCTGCATAAAAAAAATGCTTGAGTGTGTGTGTGTGTGTGTGTGTGTGTGTGTGTGCGAGTGTGTGTGCCCCCCCTCCATCCCTCTATTCTCTCCATCAAGCAGCTCCTCTGGGAATTGTGGTGTATGTGTTGAAATGTGATTTTGGCCCCCGTTATTTAGCCTGACAATCTGTTTTATTTAACAGTACGAGGCGCTCCCCTCAACACCACTTTGGCGTGGCGGCCTTTTAAATGGAGCGAAATTGAGCCACGTCCCGGCGCCGGCTATATATCACTTAGGCAATTACAACCTTCACGGATCTATTGGTAATAAAAGAGAGGTTTATGAAGCGCAAGCATGCCGGGCTGGGGGAAAAATGCTAACAGAGGAGAGGTGTTTGGTGTGCAGCGGAGAGGGCGTGGTGAGACAAAGGAGGGGGCTCAGCTGTTTGATTTGTGTCGTAGTTCGTCGTCTCATTTTGACCCCTGTTGGGTTCGTCCGGGTCGCCTTTGTCTGTTTGCTCCGGTGTGTTCAACAGGCAGCAAATTAGCCAACAGACTCTTGTGTATAATAAATCAACCTCCCAAATGCCGCCATCATGTGTAATTGAGATTTCACAGCCCTGATTTCATCTTTCTTTCCTTTTTTTCTTGCTTGGCTTTTAAAAAAAAGTAAAGATGTAACCCCCATTCCATCCTCTACCATCCTCCCTTCTCCCATGATCCACCACAGCCATAATGAGATTTGATGTTAATCCCAACACAATATCACAAGATTACGCGCCTTCATAATGCTCCACGCAGGCAGCGCCAACGGTGGAGAAAGGGTTTGGCGCATGCTGAGGAGGCTTGGCTGGGTGAAAGCACATTAATGTAATCTAAGTGTAATTGGGTGGTAATGCAGCTTGTATGTAGATGAATGGAGGAGCGGGAAGGCGGGGTTTTCTTCCCTCGTTTCATCCTCCCTGTCAGAGAGCCCAGGGAGGCTGAGCAGGCACAACGTAACGCCATTGAGAGAGAGAGAGCGCGAGAGAGAGAAAGAGATGCTGGAAGGTGCCTCAGCCAGACAGAGCCAGACACTGATAGAGAGAGGGCGACAGATTGCCTGAAGAGGGCAAAGGGAGGGGACAGAGAGAGATTTATTTATCTCCAGTCAAATTCCTGTAACAACAGTCGATAGATCAAAGAATGTGGTTAATGAAAGGTGAGAGTATTGGTAAATCAGATGTGGGAGGCATTTTGGATTTCTCAAATAAAAGGGTTACACAAAGAACTTGATTTAAAGCAATTACAGTTCAATGGATTACATTTGTTTAAAAAAAAAAGAATTTCAGATAATAGACAAATATGTTGAAGTCAACTTTAGATTGACACGACGAGATTAGGAAGGTCCAGAGATCTCAGAAATTTGAGTGTAGTGTATATTCGAAAAAGTGAAATTTGAAAATTGGGATACTGCCTGTGAATGTACAGGCTATATAGGCTATGTATGTGTTAGGTATTGTAATATATATCATATTAAAGGACATTTAAATGTTGCTTTACCAATTTTTTAAAAAAAACAACATGCTGGAAGTTAAATGTTTTCTAAAGACTTGATTGTAATATTTGGGATACCTTCTATGGTGATTTGTGATTTTTAAGTCACATGACTATTTATGATGAATTTATGATAAACATATATGCAAGATAGCTAGAAACATTTGCCTAAGACCCACCCCTCCATGTAAGTGAATGGTCATAGGCTGAACTAAAAGGTCAAAGTACACGCCAAATACATTTTTCCCTGTCACTGAAGGTAGTTCTCATCACCCTGGTGTTTGTTCAAGTGTTTGTTTTCATGATAAGTTCAGTTTTAATGAGTTTATAAACCACAGACAGACAATTCCCTGAACCTGTTATGTCAGGTGTCTGAAATGACCTGTTTATGTGCTCTGTTTTCACTAAGTGATTGTTTGCATTATTTTAATTTTCTTTTCTCTTTTGTGCTGCCTTCTGTGTTTGGTGGGCCGAAGACAAATTTCCACCCTGGTGGAAATAAAGATATATTCTATTCTATTATTTTCTAATTTCAGCATAGCTCAGGTAATCGGTGGCATGTCATCCATCTTTATTTACAGTATATGGTCCCATGCAGTTTTTTGCTGACATTTAATTCCTTATCAGGAAAATCTGATAAGATTTGCTTTACTTTGTTAGTAATGACATTAAAGCCGTTTTGAAATGCAAAAAATTGAAATTGAAAATGTGATTAAAAAATGTGAATAATTGTGATTAAGTAGGCGACCTGAAATTCTGTGATTAATAAATCCTTCGACAGCCCTGTTATGTTGACATGCTAAGTAATAAGGTTACATAATATGCTCATCCACCAAGGTTTAACCTATGATGTCCAGCTAATAATCTGCAGCCATATAGCAGCTTTGTGAAGCTGCACTTAGACGCAGGATTGTTTTGAGTTAGATACTATCATCAGCATTCCTGTTTGAAGATAAACAGACCTTCAAATCACAACACAATTTAGTTATGCCACACAAATGTAAATAATGCTTCTATTATTTTATTTATTTATTTTTAAAGATTACCCCCTATTTTTTGAAAACTTTGACAAAGTATTGGGGCGAACCGGAGCATCCCGGAGAAAACCCCAACAGTAAATGAGTAGTTTAGGGAACTGGAACATCCTGGAGAAAAGACCTAAAGTAAAAAAGTTAGTTTAGAGAACTGAAACATCCCGGAGAAAACACCAAAAGTAAATGGGTAGCTTAGGGAACTGGGACACCCTGGAGAAAAGACCTACAGCAAAAACTTGGACATCCCGGAAAAAAACCCAAAACATGAGAAGCGCAGAGGAAGTCCCCCTTTTTTTTTAAACTTTGACAAAGTTTTCGGGCGAACCGGAGCATCCCGGAGAAAACCCAACAGTAAATGAGTAGTTTAGGGAAGTGGAACATCCTGTAGAAAAGACCTAAAGTAAAAAAGTTAGTTTAGAGAACTGAAACATCCCGGAGAAAACCCCAAAAGTAAATGGGTAGTTTAGGGAACTGGAACATCCTGGAGAAAAGACCTAAAGTAAAAAAGTTAGTTTAGAGAACTGAAACATCCCGGAGAAAACCCCAAAAGTAAATGGGTAGTTTAGGGAACTGGAACTTCCTGGAGAAAAGACCTAAAGTAAAAAGTTAGTTTAGAGAACTGAAACATCCCGGAGAAAACCCCAAAAATAAATGGGTAGCTTAGGGAACTGGGACACCCTGGAGAAAAGACCTACAGCAAAGACTTGGACATCCCGGAAAAAAACCCAAAACATGAGAAGCACAGAGGGAAGACCTCCCCACCCCCCCACCCCCTTTTTTTTTTTTAAACTTTGACAAAGTTTTCGGGCGAACCGGAGCATCCCGGAGAAAACCCAACAGTAAAATGGTTAGTTGAGGGAACTAGAAAATCCTGGAGAAAACACCTAAAGTAAAATGGTTAGTTTATGGAAATGAAACATCCTGGAGAAAACCCTAACAATAAATGGGTAGCTTAGGGAACTTAGAAGTCCAGGGAAAAAAAAAAAAGTTGTAGCCTTAATTTTTTAAGTAAAGCTACAATACAGCCCCAACTCCCCTCTTGAGCGGAGTAATGCGATCCTCTGTCCAATTGTGGGTTTGTCAAAGTTGATGTCATTGTGCTTTATGACTGAAGTGCTTTTTTGTACAGTCTTAGCATTGGAACACTGAATTTGCCTCACAACAGTGTTGTCCTGTTGCTTTATGGCAGTCTCAGTCTCAGTCTCAGGTATGATATGATGGACTTTGTTGAGCTGAGACCTCATAGCCTCATGTTTAGTTGTTAAATCTTGGACACTACATTGAAGGGCACAATTCTGCATCTTCTTGACCTTTGTTTCCTCTTTCAGCGTGGAATATTTAGACCTCAAGCTTTCCTCTTCTCCAAGCTTTTTCCTTAAGTCGTAAATGTGTTCTTTTAAGGAGTTGTGCTGTCGGGTAATGGCCTCATTCTCCGCCCGCTTTTTTACAAGTTTGTCTTTTAGGTGATCTTGCTCAGAGACTTTCTGGAGGAGGGCCTTAACTTCCATCTTCAGCTCCTGATTCTGTTCGATGATGGCGTTATTGTTATTTTTTAATGTCCTGTATTGGTTTTGTAATTCTTCGTTGTCCCTGAACTTACGATTTATCTCTACGATTTCTTTCTCCATAATGTGTCTCTTTTGCACAAGCTTTTCTCTTTCCTCTGCCTCAAGCCGACATTTCTCCTCCAAGGCCAATTGGTTTTTTAGTTGGATGCGGTATTTCTGCAGTTCTTTCTCCAATTTCTCATTTAACTCATTGGCTCTTTTTCGCTCTTCCTTCAGCCTTTTATATTTCTCCTCCAGATCTTGTTCATTTGTAAGCTGATTCTTGAGTTGCTCAAGTTCAGAAGTCAAGGCGCCATTCTTTTCTTTGATGGCAAATGTCTCCCTACAAACCGCATACCACTTGTTAAAAAAATTTGTAGGTACTTGTTCTTTGTCCTTCTCCAGGAGGGGCATGTTGTCGCTGTCAACATTTTGAAAAATTAGCTTTTTGCTCCAAAACATTTTGCGTTCTTTTTTTGTTTGCACCTGTATATTCCTGTATATGATGTGGTTAAAGGAGTGGTCTTGTGGTTAAGTGACTGGCCTACACACTGCAGTAGAACTACGCTTACAACCTGATGTATGACTGAACGGAAACTGAAAAGAAACAGAAAGCTGTGGGTTTTTATACTGCTGTCTTCATTATTTATGATGTCATACATACGGAACAGTGACATCACAAAGGATTATTGAGCCCTGTCCAGAATTCTTACAAAACAGTGACATCACAAAGGATTATTGAGCCCTGTCCAGAATTCTTACAAAACAGTGACATCACAATATGAATGTGACATCACAATGGAATATATTAGCCTTGTCCAGGATTTTGCTCTCTCCTTGACATCCCGGTGGGAATATATAAGCCTTGTTGATGATTGTGACATCACATTGACATTACAATGTGGATATATTTGCCGTATCCAGAATTATGACATTATCTTGACATCACAATGGGAATATATTAGCCTGTCCATAATTGTGATATCACAGTGACATCTTGATGGGAATATTATCGTCCTGTCCAGGATTCTGACATCACAGTGACATCACATACCTGCCACTACTGCCCCAGAAACAAACCAGACAATCCAGTTTATGGAACCAGTTGCGTGTGCATGAGGAACGGCAGGACGGCGTCATATTAAAATGCTGCCCGTAACAACATAATATAAGGAGCGAAGCCTGGAATTGTAATTATTGCACTCAGAATGATCCAGATTATCTCAATCTGATTTCACTTTTTTTCACATCATCGTTAGATTAAACATTTTGGAAAAGAGTTGAAATTCCCCAAACAAACAAAAAACCACAAAGCGGCAGATTGGCATCAGTACATCCACTCTTTTGTAAATTCATATTCCATATTTACTGACTTTTAATTCTGTTTTAGTTAGCTTTGCCTGCTACCCAAAGGCACTATGTTGCATTTCTATAATCCAGTGGTGACTTACAGGTTCCTGTTGATACTGCAAAACTCCTGTCAGCTTCCCTTGTTTTTCTTGTTACTTTTTTTGGTAAACGCTTTAAAATTTAGTTTTGTTTAATTGCGGAATCTGACTGCCGGTGTGAGACTTAAATCCCCAGCGAGCAGGGGGTGCTTGGCAGGTTCTGTTTTAAGCTGTGAGGGTCCTGATATCATTTCTGAGTCATTTTATCGTCGCTTTCAAACACTGTGTCATCTCTGGAAACAATAAACAGCAAGATGCCAGCAAAATGTCAGGCTCGGGCAAGCGTGTGGAACAAAACAAACAGCGCAACACTGACACTGCAGCATGCATTCCTCAAGCTAATGAGCTGCCGCTTCTCCTGTCAGTCTTCACCTTCACAATAGTGATTACCCTGTTAAAGAGAGCCAGGATACCTGCAGCGACACAAACACACACATTGCCGCCTTCTCTCTGCAGTTACCCTGACAACAGAGAAAGCCAGGGTCGCATTTGGTGCAGGTCGTTGCTTCCATACCAATTAAAGGTATTGCTTAAACATATTACTACCTGCAGCGGGTCGTCACTCCAGTGATTGTTGGTGTGTAAAATCAGGTGACATTTGCATGAGAGCATTTCAGGTTTGCAAATGATTTTATTTACTTGTTCATACATTTGAACTACCTACCTCGGTTTTCCTTTTATGATGATTTTTTTGTTGCTGGCTTACTGTCACAGTTTTTACACTCTTAGCTTCCTAAGATTTCTCATTTTTTCACCTGCGTTACTCTTTCTTGTTCTCTTGTTTCTTCTCTCTCTGTCACTCTCTGCTCTCTGCCTCCCACTCATCTCAGTTCTCCTCTGTAAGTCTCGCTATTAACTGCGATATGAGGCTGGTGAGGGATCAAAGGTGCTGCTGACAGTCATCTGCGTGGATGTTTACCTGTGCTTGTCCTTATACTCAGTTAAACTCATGAACTCTAGCCGTAGGCTCTTTTGCACATTATTCCACTAAATTGGTCCTGCAGGGAGTGGTGCGACTTGAGGCTTTTTTGCATCCATTAAAGGGATAGCTCCAATTTTTTTTTTGAGGTGGGGTTGTTTGAGGTACTTCTAACCTCCATAGTTAGTGTGTTACCCAGAGTAGAGGTCTGTCAGTACTCCCCCAATTTGGAAAAGTGGCAAGAGTGCCACAATGGAAGCAAAGCGATGCGTGGCTGTGAATGGGGGCCAGCCAGCCCACCTACAAAAGAAATGGGTGGGCGATATGGCCTTAATAAACAGTAATATCACAATATTTCAAGTATGCAATAATTATGTTCTTGACAGTATAATTAAAACCTGGGAAAATTTTTGTAATTTCAGAGAACAAGCAAGGAGCCTGACAAAGATCTCTGATCGAAATGTTGCAAAATGAATTTTTACTGGGAGCTTTTATTACAGTGTAGGGGTCGGCATAAATTGTTTTTTCAGGGTTGATACTGATACAGATTATTAGTTTGTCAAAGTGACTGATAACCAGTATTTGTTGCAGATATGCATTTACAAAAAAAATTTAAATCTGTCAATATAACAAACTCACACTCAAAACTGTAAATGCCTTTAGCAAATGTTTGAGCAAAACTAAAATTCAACTTTCAACATCATATACAGCAAGTTCCCAGCAACTTGTTTTTTTTAAAAATTAAGTCAAGTGAAATTAAAATAACAATAAAAAAAACGAATACACAAAAATAGGTCCCTGAGGATTTACAAAGTAAAAGTTCCTCGTATGCTGACACTTTCTTTGCACTTGCTAAGTAATTAATTTTATCGGTGATCATTAAAATTAGGCGCTGATACGGATAATCGACAAAATGCCAGATACCAGCCTCATTTATCAGCCAGGCCAATAATCAGTTGATCCCAAGTTCAGAGCGCAGAAGCTTGCCATTATCAATTTACAATAAGTGCTGAAGTTGTATATGTCAACATAAATGTAGTTTACTTTCTTTGGTGTTGCTGTTATTCTGGATCATCCTTTGGTTGATTTAGGATACACAAACATAAGCCTTGGGTTTCAGCCTGTTCCTTTTTTTTCAGTCATGGATTAATAAAATTGTGTGAATAATCAGCTTTTCATGATGCATGCAAACCGCAATAAAATTATTCATCCATTATTCATTCAAATATTCTGTAAAAACTGAACAGTTTTTGTACTGCAAAAACTAATTGATATTCAGATTCTGTTTAAAATAAAATTATTACATCAAATATAATCATCAAAAAACACATAAACAGTTGCATTTTAGCGTTCAGCCACACTTGTTGTTACCTCATGACAGTATTGATGCCATGATGTCAGCAAGCCAAATTCTACTATACTATATGGCACACCCCTACTACAAAACATTTATAGCAGAATAAATGTATGCTATGTTGAGATTATTTACACTGCTTTACCAAAGCATTAGACACCTGATTTACAAGTGGTTAATTGTCAGCTTTTTTTTTTTTTTTGTTTTTTGAAATATAATTTAGAGTTTGGGGGTGTTTTTTTTTTTTAATTTATTGACTATAATTTTGAGTGTCATGTCTTTTTTCCTTAAATTTGTTTTTAATTTTTTTTTTTTTGGGGGGGGGGGTCTTCCTCCTTATTTTTAAAATAAGTTGGAGTTTTTGTGTGTGTGTGGGTGTGTGTTCTTAAGATTTTTTCTGCACTGGGTACTTTTACTTTTGATACTTCAAATATGTTTTGCTGATTATAGTCATCTTTACTTTAGTACCATTTTCGAAGCTGGACCTTTATTTTTAACAGAGTATTTTCATAGGATGGTATTAGTATTTTTATTAAAGTAAAGGATCTAAATTCCTTTTGCTTTTGTTGACCCCTCCACAGTAGTGCATTGCTTAGATTCTGTACTGTAGGTAGTACATTGATTATGGATAAGTATCTCATATGATCCCACCGTTAAAAAGTCGGAACTATCCCACTTGAGTTTTAGTGTCTGAAACCAAGGACAATACCTAAAACTCATATAGGAGAGCAGTGCTGGAACTCAGTTATGTATTATTGCGTACTGGTATATGCATGGTACTCGCCTACTAATTCCTTCCTCTCACTTAATGGCCTTTCCCAGTCTTAGAGAAAGAGGTATTCTTGACCAACTACACACAGCATGCTCTGTGTGTAGTTGTTCATTTTAGCTGATGCAGCAAACTGAATTTTAAAAACACTTCTCTTTTTTAGGCCTAACTGTCCGGACCCTGGGAAGATTCATAGTGGTTGCTGTAGTAGAAGCCCCCTCATCATACATGTATCCTGCATTAGGACTGCATACACACCTAGACACTTTCTATACACACATATGGCCTCTGCAGGCTTGTTTATGTTAATTCGACAATGCACATTTTGCACTTCATTAATATTTTCTGTAGCATCTGGTTTCTTTGCTCTCCCATATGGCCCCCATTGCTATGCTGTGCTGTAAATATACCGTAGTATGGTTATTGTTATTCTATAAAGCTCCCAGTTATCTCGTGATGCATTTGAAATGGGGCTGTATTTTGCATCCATCTTTTGTGTATGCTACTGCTGCTTTTTTTCCTTACACCATAATAGCCTTGTTGTACAAACTTTTGACTATGCTTTAATTTTTGGTTACCTGCCATGTTCTTTCATGTGTTAATTTTATGCCTCCGCACTGGCAAAAGCCGTGGCTGGAGGCATAGTCTTTTCAGGGTTGTCTGTCTATCCAATTCTTAAGAACACAATATTTCAAGAGAACATTGAGGGAATTTCTTCAAATTTGGCACAAAGGTTCACACAGAATTTAGGACAAACTGATTAGATTTTGGTGGTCAAAGGTGAAAGGTTAAGGCCACTGTGACCTCATCTTTCTCATTCTTGTGAATGCAATTGCTTGAACATACAGTTAGATTTAGTGATGACATTTTTAAAATTTTAGTGATCACAGGTCAAGGTCACTGTGACCTTGGGTCTGTCTCATTACTGCAGACATGATATCTAAAGAAGGCCTTAAGGGAATTTCCTCAAATGTCCACTTGATAATAATTTGGTGATCAAAGGTTAAAGCCACCGTAACCTGGTCCTTCTCATTCCTGTACATATGACATCTCAAGCGCGCCTTGGTCTACTTGGACCCAAGAGTGAACTGGGTAGAATTGGTAGTCAAAGGTTAATGTGACCTTAAAAAAGTCACATTTTTGGCCATAACCCATGACAAAGTGATGACATTATATATCCAAAAAGTCAAAGGTCAAGTTTACTCTGACATCATACTGTTCTGCAAAAACACCTCTCTGACCATTATTCAACGTTTAGATATTATATACTGCTGGGTTGAAAATGTATGCAAAGCATCCATGTTTTGGAATTTGTAGCTTCTTGCAGCAACAATCATATCTGAAGCATTGTCAGCTGTCATGGATACATATGAGTCTGGATTGACATACATGTAAACTGTAACTGCAACTTGACTGGTTAACAGAGGCATACAGCCATGAAACAGTATTTCTAGTTGATAAATGTTGCAAAATATGAAATGGCATACATTAAAATCACATTAGCTTAATGTAAAATAAAACTCTGGTGTCCACTCCTTAATAAGTAATTTGTGAAAGTGTGCTTTAACTCTTCTGTGGTTTCTACAAGGGAAGTGCCGAGTGGTCAGTTCCGTCTCTTTAATGCCATAATGTGTAGCAAGGGATCCCTATTGCACTTATTAGATTTATCAGTATTATTAATGGCCCATTGTGGGACCAAGTGAAGTATGGCAAGGCTATTACGAATGTCCTAATTGCTGAGAATATTCCCATTACTCTATTTCTCGCCATTCGTCTCCGTACACTGACTCTGTGCTGCCATGCAGATTTGTATATGAGAATATTGCATTTTTATATTCTTTCTTGTAAGAGTGATGTAAATGCACCACACTGCTGTTGTGCAGCTTTGATATAAAAAAGTATACACACAAATAATATGCAGATTAAAAGTGTTGTGATGTGTACTTGTGGCAAACTGTTTCAAAATGTAAATTAGTCATCACAACATCAGATGTGTTTTGATCAGCCTTGATTCTCACTAAGGCTGATAAAAATGAGGTTTATGTTGAAGGATTGCCATTAGAGCATTATAGTGTTTTAATGTGATGGCGGGGCGTTCTTTATGTTTGACCTCCGACCTATTGAGGTGATGATTTACGGCACATGTTCCCCCCCATCCTTCCTGCTCTCCCTGAGGAAATCAGCCTGGATCTATGGCCATCATTTACATCTCCTCGAATTAAAGCAGCAGTGTGTAGTTGCCGCCCCAGGCCTCATGAATCAAACTTTATTGACCACTTGGAGAGTTACAGACACCCGTTGAATACCAAGTGCCGGTGAAAGGCCACTGGGTGGGGGGAAATGTCGACCAGCGGAAGAGATTGAAGGTGGGATCACCAGCACTACACACCAAGCTGTGCTGAAACTGCAGCGGCTGTTGCTCATAAATATGGAGATTTCACTTCCAATAAGATTCTTTATAGCCAAAGGGGGTTAAAGCGAACATTAATATTCTCTTAAACAATAAATATGAGAACATGTTTGTCAAAGATACTGAGCATCCTGATTAATTCTCCTTATGATCTTTTCAGAATGTTGACTTGGACATTTTTTGTATTGCACTAAATGAATGTTTCTGGTTCCTGTATGGATAATACTTAGATAATTAGTTTATAATTATTACACACAGTCATAGCGATTATTATAAAGCTATTTGTAATGAGCTTTGTTAAAACTGTTAATTGCAATTAGTCACAAATGGATAGTTTTCTCAATCTCACTTGAGATTTCAAAATTAATTGTGCATCCTAAAAACATCATTTACTTACTTGAAAAACACATCTCAGTTGTCAGTTGTCAAAAATCAAGATAGAACGATTTTATATTTGTCTTTAAATCAATATAAGAATGCCTGTTATGAGACGGAGAGAAAAGACAGTGTAAGGAAAATCATTAATTGAATCTGTACAAATGAACTGCTTTGACTGAAATAACAGTAAGGGGCTGCATTTATCAAAGGAGGAGGGTGATATATACATGTATATATATATACACACACACACACACACACACACACACACACATATATATATATATATACACACACACACACACACACACACACACACACACACACACACGTGTGCTCGTGTGTGTGTGTGTGTGTGTGTGTGTGTGTGTGTGTGTATAGACCCTCCAGGATGCTACAAATACGTTTTCTTGAGCTTACTGACAGGGGAATATTCTACCATAAAATAGCTAATCACTTAAGAAAAAAGCAAATGTATATCCCTCTTCAGCCAAAATAAAAATGGTGCTTTAAAAAACAAATATGTCTCCCTCATTTTGCACCACCCCCTTCCCCCTCATAAATAACAAACAGTCCCTAAAAGTAATCATTATTATATCTACATCACAATTTTAAGTGGTGCTGCTTAGAAATTGCAAGTGACAGTATTTTAATCTTGCATTTTAATGTCTTTATAAACTGTAGGAGGTTAGTTTTAACTGTTTATTTTACCAGCTTTGATGTCAATGAAGATGTTACACGGCTGTAGCTAATTAACACTAATTAGGCCTATGTGCATTGGCCAAAGGTAATGGAGAAATGCTCTTGGCTGAGTGTAGGTAGCATGCTGGTGTCTGTGCTATTTGAACGAGATTCAATATGTTGTTTTTATTTTGTTTTTTTTCTTTTTTAAATTTTCAAGAAAGTGGGTTTTGTCCTTTTTCATCAAAAACAACAAGAGTGGTGAGTCTTCTTCTTGCTAACGTCAAATGACGGAGGTGATAGCTTGATGTGAATATCAGAACAACGGTTAAGCTAGCAAGCTAGCTCGTTAATTGTTGAGTTGTCAAGTAAAGACAAAGCTGGGGGACAGAGCTGTCAAAATTTCACTTTAAATGAGACACATCTTATAATTTTGTTTCACCTTTATTACCTTATAAACTCTAAAGTGAGACCTTTGTTTTTTAAGCCGGTGAAATAGTTTTTAGCTAGCATTAGCTGTATCAGCTACAGTGCAGAGTTAGCAACGATAACAATAGTTGTACATCAGAAAATTAAAACATTTTCGGGCATTACTTGCAGCAGGCTAGACCAGTAAGAAGCTAACTAATACTGATACTACCTAACAGTATTTTATGTAACTTTATACTTAACATTATTTAACATAACAGCGTTTTATTAAATTTTATTGTATCAGTAGTTTATGTAACTTAATTTTATGACAGTAGCTACTTTATCTTTAGTTGTGGTTCATTAAATATTTTTTTATTTTATTTTAGAAGTTTACGGTGGTTTGAGGAGATTTCAAAATATTAAGATATATACCGTGTACTGTGACATAGCGTAAAAATATGGTTATATGATAATATTATTTTAAAAACCATATTGCCCAACCCTTAACCCTGCTGCAAAGGGCAGGGCACTTGTGTGACACAACACGTTATTTAAAGCTCCACCAATTCAGTTTAAACAAATGTTTTGCTATGTTTTGCCATGTTTTGCTGAGGCTAAATGCAGTCCTGAGGCAGAAGGGAGCCATTGATAATGTCATTAGTAACACGTGCTTTTTATACAAGGTCAAGTCAAAATAGCAACCAGATATATTTACTTTTCATTCATTCTCCATAATTAACACAAAGAAATTTTACTGCCTTTGTTGCCTCATGGTGTGTTTAGTGTTCAGGTCATCTTCTTGGTGAGGTACTTTTCATGATGTTCATGTAAGTAAAGCTTGTTGTATTGAAACTGCAACACTGAGCTGCATTATTGATGCTTTGAGAGAAAGTGAGAGTGAGACAGGAGGACAGTGAATCATTACTGGAATAATGGTTGTCGTTGTATGTCCATGCAATGCCTTTTTTTTTTGACAAACCAAGAATTGCATTGGATGGTTATATATTTTTAGGATTAGTATGTGGTTGGACATTTAAGCATTATTAACAAATGCTGGCTTGTTTTAGATTTTGATATAGACAAGTTTTTCCACTGCAAACAGCCCAAGGTACAATGGAACAACCTCTTGACAGGCACTTTTTTTTTCCTGCGAGTCCGTCCTTGCTTCCTTGCTAAGTGTTCTCTGTACCTGCTGTTGCTTGTCAAGGAAAGCAGATGGAGAGTGGCCTCTGACCCCGCTGGCCTACATCGGAGGCCATCTTGTCACTCTAACAGTGAGTGCCAGCTAGCTTTTTCCTTGCAGCAAACAGAAAGTGTGCCATGCCCTTCCCTGCGAGGTTCCATTGTTTCTTTTCTAATATTCAAGAAGAAAAAAGAGGCAAATTAACACTCATGCAGTATGCATGATTTTAGAAAGCCCCCCATATAATTCCTCAGCTGAGGGGAATGGAAAAGTCTAGGAGCAATACAGCTGTGCTTTTAGCAAGTTTAGCATTTCTGGGATGCCGTGTTATTGCCCACGCCATAAAATATGTGGTTTTTCCACTCTTAGGAGAGCACATTTCATTTCCTTCATCACCTATTGCTGCAAATATTCCCGGTGCATTGCTCGTTGTTTGAGGCTACTACATAATGTAATGGAACGGCATCCCCATGGTGTTTGAAAAGAATGCTTTTCACAGCTTATTGCTAGCAGCTAACACTTCAGTGTAGAATCTTGTCGGGCTCCAGCGCTCGAATCATGATGTCCCCTAAGAACCAATTCAGAGTCAGCACTTGACATGATTGCCCTTAAGTAACTGACAGGGTTGCAGTGTTACATGGCACTTTGGAGCTGGGTGAGTGTTCAGTGACAAAGAAAACTGTTAAGATATGGCCGGTGTTCAGAGAGGAGACGAAGGCAAACACAAGTCAGATTCCCTAATGGCCTGGCGGTGGTTGGCTGGGAGGCTGTTTTCTGTGATGACTTGTCTCGCAGCATGTTACCTTGAAGGATTATTGGAGCGTTTGATTGGCCAACTTCTATGGACAGACAGTGCTGAATTACAGTGCAGAGAGTATTGATTTCAGTGACAGTGCAATCGTGTTTCTATGTGGGGGGGGGGGGACTATATATGGGACTGTATAGTGTATTTGTGCTGGTGAGGGCTGATTGTTCTGTTGCTGTGTTTGGCCCTCTGCAAAAAATACAGTATCAGCTTGCAGCAGGGATTCTGTGTGCACCATAACATGCACCAATATGTCATTGTCAAATTAATTGTTGTACCTTGAAGTTAGGTGTGTAAGCAAATTAAATCATGGTTTAAATGGGCAAAAGCCTCTGTTGTAGTAATTGCTGTTGTAGTGTATTTGTCTATTACTGGAACTGGCTTACCTCCAAATTATTCTTTTTTCTCATTAACCTTACTACCCCTTCTCTCAAGCCACTCAGTTTGCCTTGCATAGGCAACAATGGCAAATATATAATTTACTTTTACTATCTGCCAGTGCAAAGGAGAGAACACATTTCTTCTTTTGCCAGGAAAATGTTCTTCACACTCTTTTTTGTTTTTTTGACGTAAAGCGATATTAGTTTGTGCCTTAAACCATTAGACTGAATCTGCAATCCAACCTCATGCCATAAATATTTTGACCTTAGCACAAACAGTTGAGGTAGAGTGACTGTTTCTATTTTAAGGTAAAAAGTCTTAGAAACCATGGTATTTTAAGGGTTTACGTGCATTACTATTTTTATGATCAGGTGCAGTGATTTCCCATAGTCTCTACTTGTTGGACAGAGCAAGCCCCCCCCCCACGCTTCTAGTCTTTGCACTGTGCTAACCATCACCTGGCTCTAGCTTCAACAGATATGTGGCAAGAACATGGGTAAGCTTTGTCCAAAAATGTTAGCTATTCCTCTTAAAAGTTAATTTTCATGTTAGTAAAGGCTGTTTGTTTTTGGGTGATTATAATATTAATTTGACGGGGCTCTTTGCAAAAGAGAGTGAGTTTAGGGATGCACAGATTTATTGGCTGAACACCAGCATCAGCTGATATTTGCTCTGACTGCTGCTGGCCTATCAGCACCTGACGTGACATCCAATGGTGGTGGTGGATGTTTTTGCGTTGTGTCACATCAATTTTGTGCATGCTAAAAAGGAACAAACACAGATCTTTCTTGGGACACTTAAGGACAAAAAAATGCAGTAAACACATTATTGAGGCATCAGAGGGTGCATCATATTCTTTCCCTGATAATGCTCCATTGTGAAAAACAAATCCATGTTGACATGACATCAGCAGCAGGAGAGCAAGTCAGCGTTAGCTGTTAGTTGATAAGGGTTTGTTTACCCAATCTATAATCTAGAATCAGCCCTGCATAACTCAATAGGCAAAGTTTGACACTGGCACATTTGGTGTTTCATTCATAAATCGTGCTGTAGATGTACACTGGGCCCTTTGAATGGCACATGTTGTGTTGCAGGATGCGAGTAAACCAAGCAGACAAGTTGAACCCTTTGTCGAGTCCACGGAGGGGCCAGCCACCGATCCTGCGGTTATCTTTCCATGCTTGGACCCTTCCCAGGGTGCGAGTTTACCCGACCTCAGCATGACTCAATCCTTCCCCTGCTTCTTTTTGGTGGAAAATAGGTTTTCGGAGGAAAAAAAAAGACAACAATCAAAAACAATCACTCAGCGTAGAACAAACAGCATGTAGTAGGAGCTTCTCCTTCTCTCTCCCTCTCCGAGCACCATGGCAACATTCACTTTGATATGCAGATACCCCCGCCATTTGTACAGTGCAGCACCAAGGGGAATATTGACTTTTCGGAGAGGCAGAGAGCTTGTGCATTAATTGTTAAGCTAAAACTGTGCTTCTTAGTTTATTTTTGCTTTCGAATCATATCTTATCTTTTTTCTTTCCCCAGATGTGGAGGAAGACTGTTTGCTGGAGCCAGGGATTGCACTGTGAGGAAGAAGCTGTTATCTTCATGTAAAACAACATAACCTGCAGGCTAAAAGTCCTTTTTGGTGTTTTTTTTTTTTTTGCTCTGGTCATCATAATGATGCTCTCTCGGTAGCCTTTCGCTACCCTATTGGTATTCGTCCTGTTCCCAAAACCTTCCCAGCACTGATAAAACTCAGAGACATATTTTACTTTAACCATACAAAGCACCATGGATCGCCTGTGTCCGGGTAAAGGCGTGAGCCGGACACAGGCCCTCATTGGGAAACTGTAGCCGCTTGGATTCTCTTCAACTTAGTCCGATTTTTCTCTGGAGTTATTCTTTATTTGGACCCGGGATGGATGTACCGGAAGCCAGCAAGCATGGCAAGAAGTCAACAAGTCAAAAGCTGGAGGACCAGAAAAAGGTAGGCAAAAGTTTTACCTTTTCTGCTCCGCAATGCTCTGGATCTTCTGCTGCTGTGCTTGTGCGGCTTTTTTCAATCAGTTGTATGTATGTGGAAGCCGAGGGATGAAAGTTTGTTTACAGCTTGGTTTTGTTGTTCTCTTTACAAAAAGAGAACATGTTGGTCCAATTGCTGCTGTTGTCTGAATTCCCAGTAGCTCCTTCGCTCCATATCTCCTAATAGCTATTTATAAAGACGAAGGAAGGAGGGGGGAAAGGTGGAGATTCTGCTCTCCCCTCAGCGCCTCCAGTCTTTCATCTGTGGCGTGGTGGTGGGCAGGGCCCGCCCCAGTCTCTCTGCTGGGAGTACATATTTACTCTCTGTGTGAGATGCTTCTTATGTTAACCACTCTGGGAATAGGATGGGAATAATACCAATAAAAATGAGACAAATAGTTTGTCTGAAAGTGGTATCATGTGTGCTAATGGTCCGTTCTGCTATGTCGAGCAGGAGCTTGGATAGATAATGGTGAGCTTTGAGTCTGAACACAGTGACCTCGACTGGGTCAGATTCATCTGTGGAGGCAGCGCGTGGATCGATAGAGAGGCGTCAGGCCGAGTTCACACTGTCTGCGAACCGAGGGATCTAAGGACAGGGGAGCACATAGCCACACATATACACACACTGTGCTGCAGTGACACTTGCAGCCCACACCCCAATAGGGTGCCAGGTGGCCCCACAAGCTCTTTCTAATTTTCACTAAAATTTAATTGATTCACACTGTGATTTTTTTGTACATTTAATGAGAGATGGGCATGAGAACACTTGACATCAGTGTTTGTTCAGTGTAAAGATCGCTCGCCGTCACCCTTCCCACCTGTGAACCTAACTTTATTTTTAGTTTTACTGTTTAAAATTTGTAAAATCTTATTCCAATGTAGAGCTGTGTGCAACTCCTCTCAGCGACTCCTTGCCCCGCTGTCCTTCTCTTGCTCCTTCTGTTTATCAATATTACAACTGCTACAGCGCTATTGGTAGGAGTCCACCTGCACGCACACATACCCTGATGGGGGTCACTGTTAGCATCACATGGCTAATGCCTATAAAGGGGTTTATTGAGAGAATTAGGGCAGTTTCGATGTTGGTGAGAGTATGTGGGTACTGTTAAATGGCGGATGTTAGCCCCAGCTGCTGTTAGCTCTTGCCAGGCAAACGATGAACTGACTCTGGGGAGGGCAGCTCGGAACATGGTTCTTCTGAGGCCTGGTTGATCAATATATTCATTTCAAATTGCACTTGTTTTCCATTGTCGGCTGAGTTACATTCCTAAATTGACATTAAATTTTTTTTGAGTACTTGAGTACTCTACGATGATGCAATACCAGCACTTGAATATGAAAGTTACTAAAAATGTCCAGCCCTACTTTTAATGTATATTAGGTGTTATTAGGCACAAAAAAACCATCAAAACAGAGCTTTGTTTTATCAAAGAAGTGCCAGGGTAGGAACCTGAATATGCTCAAATCCTAAAAACACCCCAGCATATACCATAACTATATGCAACTGGCCCCCTGGCCCTCAAGCAAAGCAAGTTGAGTATCCCTCCTGTACTGTTTATACACTTAGGTATTCCCAATGCAAAAAATGTACATAGATGCATAGACTTTGTACATAAAGGACTGAAATAACAAGAACACACACATATGAGAACTATTTCTGCTCCTGTAGTCACCTGCTTCACCATGCTCCATACGCTTCTACTAAAATGCATATACAGACCGAACAAACAAACACACAACATCTCTATCTCTACATCTCTCTCCCTCTCTGCCTCTGACCTAAATCCTCTAATGAAGTGCTTTTGAAAAGCGTAATGATTGTCCAGGCGAACCTCAGGGAACATCTGAGCGCAGCGAATGCGCAGTAATACATCAGGCTCTGACATTTGTAGCACTATTAAGATCCCATAAAAAAAGATGATTGTACTTTATTATTTTTTTCTCCTTTTAGACCTGAGTGCCATCTGGGAGTGCTCCTTTTTTTTGTTACTCTTTAAAGCCACACAGAGACGTGTTGCTGGCCGTGCTGCCAGGCAACAACATTTTATACCCTTTCAGAGAAGGCGCAGGAAGGAAGGTGTGCTCCTGCCCTTGCAATAGTACATTGTAGATGATTGCAAAGCTCAAACAAAAACATCCATGTGGCCACTCTAAAAATCAGAATGTAGTTCACCCTTATGGCTCTTTTAGATTATGCTCACACGCGTCAAACAACAAAACAAGGCCATGTCTGTAGCAGTGTACTCTTTGTTGGGGCTACAAGATGGAAGCAGATTTCTAGGTGAAGGGACCCTCCCTTGAAGCTGAGATTGGAACTCAGCAAAGACTGACATCAAATATTCATCTGGTAAGGGAATTGATTTGGCTCACTCCGGCTACCATTTTGGTTTGAAGATGTGTGTCGTGCCAAAAGATAAGCTCTCCCTCTCCGTCTTAACTGTTGCCTTCAGCTACGGCTGGAGACAAATGTTTCTAAGCAGAAAGAGCTTCTTGGAAGGGTTTTAATATTCCTGGCGATGTTTCTGTGGTTACAGTGGGATGCGTGCTGTAATTGCCTGACTTGATGGGTTATGTCTCGTCCCCAAAGTCTCATACTGACTCCACTCTGTCAGCCTTGATAGTTGAACCCAGCAGAAGAGAATTGCTGTACTTACACTACATGTTTGTAAAGACATAGGGAATGTAATGCTCTGTCTCTTTTCAATGATTTATAATGCAGCCCGGTGGCATAGAAGTTGAATTTCAGTTAAGTTTAAGCATTTAAAGGAATATTTTAGCATATGGGGAAGAAAGTTTCATATTTGTCCCAGCAGAGTGTTGGATGACAAAATTGATACCACTCTGATGTCTGTATGGTGAATGTAAAGCTGAAGCCAGCTGTCCTGTTAGCTTAACAGCAGAAGCTCACGGAAGTTACAGCTCTGAGCTGAGAAATAGTTTTGCTGATAACCCTGCAAAACCTATAAGTCATTTGTCTGAGACAGAGGCACTATGTTTTCAGGTCCATCTGTCCATTTGTCCATCTCATTCTCATGAATGTGATGTCTCAAGACCGACTCAAGGGATTTTTTCAAATTTGGCACATATGTCCACTTCAGCGATGAACTGATTAGATTCTAGTGGGTCAAAGGTCAAAGTCATTGTGACATTTTCCAATATGTCCAATGTTTCATTTTAGGGGTCGTTTTGCAGTGTTCAGCTGTTAAGATTAGGGTTATTCTCCAGACTTCTGTTAGGTTTCTGTTAACATAATTCTGTCTGATATTTTCTCACAAGTTGGTCACACCCCCAGCTGACCAACTTGGCAGGGCTGAAATGTTGTAAACATGAAATGAGATCTGTGTGGAGTTTGCAGTCTATCCCTGTGATTACCCAGAGTGAGATTATCTGTAGAATCTGTGTCAATTGTCCAAATATTAAAAATCCAAAAAGCTGTAGACTCATTCAGAAGAAAGCCATACTTGGCTCCTCCTTCCATTACTCTGGGAGTCTTTATCTTCCCCTCCCGCTCTCTCCTCTTCTCTCCCTCCCATGCCTCCACCCCCTCTCATTCAGTGCCTTTTCCCCAGATGGATGGGGCTCCTCATTTTCACGTTCATCCTTGTGAATGAGGAAGCAGTTATTGCAATCGGGCTGCTCACCTGACCCTGAGGGGGAATTTTCTCTTTGTGATTGGTTGTGGGCAGTCAGGCAGTGTTGCTAAGGGATCTCCAGGAAGTCTCCTCATCAGCCAATCAACTGAGAGCTCTTTCTGTGCTCCGTAAAAACCTTTAATGAAGTTTCCCTAAACCATTTAAACCAGTACATCCCTACAAAACTGTTGTCGTGCATATGCATCACTTTCATGCTTTACCCATGCATTAAAGCTGGCCCACTGGGAGAGAGCTATCACTGAATAGTGTAAGAATTAACTGGCTGCCCCCCTGTGGACCTTCATATGTGATGGACTGTTCTTTAGCTGCCGTGGGCTGGCTGGTGAAAAATGAGTGAATAATTTAATACCGGATTGGTTTGTGTTACTGGGATTTGATGCATACTGTGGTATCATTGGGATGATGTCAGAACAGAAGATACAATGGCAGTTGGTGAGAACACACAGCATATGTTGACTAAATAATTTACCAAGCAGGTTGATATGCAGATGTGCCCCACACTGAGCAGAAATGTGAGAGGCCAACCTATAGATTATTATGGAAGCATGTAATGTTGCTTCATAATTTGGTAGGAGTAAATTTAGCCAGTCCATCTTTCCTTTTGTCATCCTTACTCTTGATGGAAAATGCTCTCTATATATGTGCCAATTTTGTCATCATCAATTTGAGAAGCAATGATTTGGAGCTCCCTTGTTATCATTATTTGTGCAGCTGGTTAGTTACATGCATTTGGCATTAATCACTAGCTTGGCACATATGGTATTATTTCTGTGTATGTTGGGTGAAATGTGTTGTTTCTGTGCGTCTACGAAGAGTTTTTCTTTGGATTGTTGCTGTACATGTATGCGCAGAGGCTCTCATCACTACTTCCCCATTTCCACCGAGTTAGCTCTGGTTCTTGAGCTGGTGCCATTTGGGATTCTTGGAACCTTGGTTGTATCTAGCAAACCAGTCCCTGCAACAATCTAATTAATTGGTTCCAGCTGGGAACCAATTAATTAATTTTTCTGGACAATTTACAATTAGTTTGGTGGAAGTGGGACTGGACCAGTACCATATTAGTGGAAAATGGGTACTGGTGCATTACCAATGACCCTAATATTCCACCATTAATCAAAATTATAGCCCAATCAGAATAAAAATGTTTCATGTCACCACCTCAATCAGAAAGAATTTTCAATTCAGTTGAGAGGGTTGGTGTAAACTTTGATTATCTGTTCACTAGGAAGATATTAGAACCTAATGTACATGCAAATTATTCCTCTAGTTATTTTCTCTTTGGTTGGAAAGAAAATGCATTGTTTGGTACAGTTAATGCAGTTGCTGCTGGCTGAATTGGAATTGCTGAACATAACAACAGTCTATTGGTACCACTAGCAGGGACATTTAGGGAACATTGGTAAATTGGACTGTCTACCAACAGTTTGCATGTGAGGTGTTAAGGGGACATCTGTAATTTGTAGCTACAGAAAATTAATTTTATTTCTCAATATTTTTTAGGAAAAAGTCCTCTGTCTTTCTGGCGGATAAAGCATTTCGCAGTGCAAATGAAAAAGTTATAATTTAATTAAATGCTTTGGAGCATATTAGTGCATATATTATTGGGTAACTTCATTTGATATCTGTGTAAACAATGGAATCTGTAATCAGTATTATTGAAGAAATACTGTCCAAGTAACTGCGTCTACAGTTGACGTGCACCTTCAGGCAAAAATGTCAGTATTATGGATCTTAGAATCCTACATAAACATTGACATTAGTGAGCATACTCATACTCCCAAGATGATAACCCCTATTAATGGCTTTTACGTACACACAACCATCAGACTGCACAAATTATGTGTGTTATATTTCTACTCAGCAATACTTTAATATCTTGGGGTGTAATGAACACAGTAACCTCTTGGGGCTGCTGACAGAGCTTCAGACTTTTACTTTTTACTTGTTCGATAATATCTTGCTTAGTTTGGCAGAAGACGATAGCAGCCAGAAAGACTTCCTGTTAGACTGACACTTCTTCATGAAGATCTTTTTACATGTCAGTACTTTTGGTAATGGAGTGGTGACATTCCAGGGAGAACTCCCCCACCCCAACCCTCATATACATGCACACACGTACACACACACACACACACACACACACACACACTTGGCTCGAGATGGTACATCAGCAGCTCATTCCACAAGGAATTAGTGGGTTGAGACCACTGAATAAAATCGGAGGGAAAACATGTCAAAACAGGACAGCGTCATAAGTGCGGCATTCATGGAAACAAGCCTCAGAGGCAAAGTGATGAGAGTGATGTGCAGGTCAGGCAAGGAGTTAGGGAGAGAAAGATAAAGAAAGAGAAAAGGGGGAGAAGCAGAGATGCCAGAGACAGTTAGACGGAGAGGGGAGAACAAAATGACACCAAGTGAAGAGCGAGGGAGACAGAGAGGGGAACGGGATGGGCAAGAGTGGAAAAACTTAGTCTGCATCGGGAGTGAGAGTCCAAGCAGGGAGAGATGAACCCTGTGACACTGCTGTGTATCTGCACCCAGCATCGCCACACTGACACAGATACAGACTGTACACTGAGCGAAGCTATCTTGACACCGAATCACAGCTGGGTGGGGAAGCCACACGTCCTCATTTGTATTATAGCCAGCTGTTTGATGGCTTCTAAAGCACTGAATCAATTGTGACATTACGTGCAGTTTGAATCGCTCACCTGCTAAAGCACAAAGACACAAAGCAGTTTTTAAAGCTGTCCACCTGTGAGATATTAAGTTAATCTATGTGATGCTCTGTTTTATACTTTCTTAATTAATTCTTGTCTCTACCAGGATCACTTCAACATGTCCATTTCACACATGCATAAGGCGATGTATCTGTGGGTAGAATTCCCACAGATACATCTCAGCTGACCATGATATTTTGACAGCTGAAATTAAATGTGCACTGTTTACTTTAGATTTTGGTTTCGTATTTGATTTGGTGAAAATGACTTGGACTTCATATGGACCACAAATTTCTCTAGAAATTTTTTTGTTACAGCTGACAAGTTGCCTCATGGTGAAATTTGAATAAACAGAGCAGGAATTAAAGACATTTTTTATGACTTCAAATTAGCAACTCCATGGCCGATTGCATGTTTTCGGACCTTGAGGATTTTTTTTTTTTTCAAATTTGGCGCAAACGTCCACTTGGAATTAAAAATTTAATTGATGGGATATGGTGTCTGAAGGTCACAGTGACCTCACAAAGCATGTTTTTGGCTATAACTCATTAAATTATGAGCTCACTCTGACCAGATTGCACTCAAATGATATGATAAGAAAATTATATAATGAAGTGATGGCATTTTATGTCCAAAGGTGAAAGGTCAGTTTCACTGTGAATTCATGATGTTCAGAAAAAAAACTTTTATGGCCATTACTCAACATTATACCTCAGGAACAGTAGGGGAGACATTTGTTTAGATACTGAATCAGTGACACTAACTTTGACACTATGCTGATTGTATAGATCTGGGCTGCTGGGTTAAAGATATGTGTGAAGCCTCCATATTTTGGAATATGTAGCATTTGCTGCAACAGTCATATTTTAAGCATTATCTACTTACAATGCTATATGCGAGTATGAATGTTGGTGGAAGTACACAACTCTGCGCGGGTGATACAGTTTTTAAATATGCTTAAGAAAGATTCCATAGTTTACTTTAAGTCTTCTTAATTTGCCTCAAAATTTCCTTAAGTTACCAAAACTTCTTCAAACTGACATAAATTACACATAAAATCCATAATTTAGAGGTTAGAACACTAACACACATTAGTAATAGATGTGGAATCTGGTGTTCATTCCTGAAGCACACCCTGCAGCTATTTTTTCACTGCTCCTTGTTCATGCCACATTGGTGGCATTTAGGGGTATAATTAAAGAGTCTGTCATCATCCCAGCAAACCAGAAACCTACTGTACATGTCTACCACAAATCATGTATCAGGAGGAATTCATGCTAAGAGAGTGGATTGGGGTGCATGTGCAGTAGTTCAGATTCAAATACAAACCCCTAAATTAAATTTTCAGACACAAAACATGTCAGATCACAACAATTAACTAGCTACAACCATTTGATTTACGGCTAGATTGTCCTTATGTCACTGTTAGATTGACAATGACTTCAACAAAAATGCTGCATTCACATGCACCCAGGACAGTCCCATTTCCCGAGTTCGAAAATCATTCTTCCGACCTCATGTGTTCATGAGCTTTTAAGGTGTAATGTGGAGATGCTACAAAAGATGTGCCATATTTTATTGCTCAGAGCACTTAACGTTCCAGTGAACATTCATGTTGCTATCAAAACATGGGGAGTTTAAAGCCTCATATTACAAAGTGATTTTGTTCCAGACCTGTTAGTTCATCACTACATTTTGTAAAACCACTCAAGTATGGCTTTACCTGATTTGGTATCAGGGTAACTGCTGCTAAATAACTTGTCTAGCTTAACTTACATCCTAATATACCAATTTTTTTTTTGTGTGAGGGTCCTGGGACAGAGGGATAATATATGTTGTAACGCCCTTTAAGGCTGATTGTGATTTGTGATATTGAACTTTATAGATCAAATTGAAATTGAAGTGAAATTGCTCTTGTTCACCCCTTTGGAGCCTGCTTCGTGATTGGCCAAAAAGGAGCTTTGACTTGATTATTCTATAAAGCACTTTGGGTTGCATTCGAGTTTGAAATGTGCAATATAAATACATTTTCATTCCTTGTACTTGTCTACATTTGAGCAAAAATTAATATGCAAAATTTGAATTAATAAAAACGTTCTTATCATAATTAAACATGTACTTTCATCCGCCATGTGTCTGCATAATATGATGTGAACTCTGCAAAATGTGTACCAAAATTTTTGCTGACTTTCCGAGTTGTTTTGACTTGAGGAGGCGTTTATGTGATTTTTCTCATTTATAATTTTTTTTCAGTTATTCCAACACCACATAAATCTAGGGTACCCGTCAAAACTTGGCTTACCTCTCTTGAAAATGTGATGTTTTTGTACATTTCAAAGTGCTGTTTTTCCATTAAATGTGGCCATTGTGAATTCATGAGTCATACTTACATTGCACACACCACCGCAGTTTGTAAGGGTCTATGTTCTGTGCTCACTTTCAAAGTCAGAGACAAACATTTCAAATGATTCATGTAAAAATTGAGTACTTATCACAAATCCGTCTTTCCCACATTTTAAAAACAAAGGTGGTAAGTTCAAAGTTAGCACAACTAATACAGTCCCAAAGGCCACATTTATGGAAAATACACCAGTTTGAAATATACAGGAATTTTTCTTTAACTGGAGTCCCTCTGAGGGCTCCCTCACCCCCTCAGGCGACTTACACAACCCCCCAACTGAGTCAGTACCGACTGGTAATCTTAGAAATCCTGGGGTGCCATCTCCCAGGTGTAGTTAATAGCATGCTCTCTTTATCATGTGCTGCATGTTACTGAGATGAGATTGCAACTCCTGTTGACTCAAGTTTAAACACTGATCGTACAGGCACCGACATGGAGCTGCATTACACCTATTAGGACCTCGTCTTAAATCACGCAGCATTTGGACATGGTTACAGTCCGATGGGGAATTCTGATGGATTACTTGGAGTGCATGCATGTGTATGTCTGCCATAAACCACCTCTGAAATCCTTACTACACAAGGTCTGTCGCAGTCCAATATCCTGAAATATCACCTCGTCGTAAAAAGGCGACGAGGCCACAAACAGGGCGCGTGATGTTTAAATGGAATCCCATCATCCCTGAGAATAAGGGATCTGCTTTATAATCATCTTGTGACTTGTACTGTGACTCTGACTGTGAAACAGACAATCATGAGGCAAAGGTGATGTTACAGCTTGTGACGGTTCAAGTGAACAGAAAACTCAGAATTAAAAATCCAGCATTTGATCGATACTTTGATTCATAACTTGCTTTAAAAGTACCCTTGATGGATGAGATGTGGCACCAGCAGGAACTGTACTCTTCATAGTAGCAGTGTTGGAGCTACAAAAGCAACACTTGACATCGCAGTGAGTGTTGTCTCAGCAGTGTGCTCTACTGATGATTAGATTTTTCTAAAGAGTGGGTATTGTTCTCAGCCTTTGCACATGGGTGAGTTCTGCATGTATACGTTGATCCTGGATGTTTCATACATTATGCATGCTCAATTCTCAGTATGTTGGCATGTAATGATGTACCCCTTGAGCGCGGAGTAGGATCTCATGAAGAAGCAAGCTGTCAGCAATAACAATGCCTGCGTGAGTGCACCTGTATACATACTAGAGCGTTCTGGATCGCATCTAGACGGGTTTGCTTAGATCTGTTTTGGAGCTGTGAGGGTTAACCTGACACACATGGAGGCAGGTGAGGCACTCTGGTGCTGCATTATCCCGCTGTTCTGGCATGTCTGCATCAACATTCACACCGTATGACCCCCCCCCACACACTTCCTCCACCTCTGCACTTTTAATAACAGATAACAGGATTATCACAACAGCTGGGTTCCTAAGAGGGGCCACAGCGCTGCAGGGTTACGAGACACGGGTGCTCACTCATGACTGATGCAGGCTTTTTCTGAGCTACATGATGGAACATGGGATCAGTGTTGCATTTATTCCGCTGGTGTCCTGTGCCTGAAGTTGTACAGGTTACATCCTCTGGGTGCTAGTTGTAATTGCTACCATTCAAGAGCCACAGAAGCAGAGAGTGATTTATTCCCACTGCAGTTAGCTTGTTTAATTTACACATGCAATGAGGAAGCAGCTCTGCATTCTGCACTGCATCAGGCATTGGCTCCTTTTCTGGTCTTAATAAACACTGGTCTGTCTGTGTGACGTATTTTTTGGTGAGATAAAATAAGAACTGAATCAGCTGAGCTGGCTGCTTGTCCTCCAAATGTGATCATACTGACATAAATATAGCAAAGTGAGGATAATGTGATGTGAGAGACAAATGGTGATATTCTGCAGTGTAACTTCCTCTGCTCTGCTGAATGGAGTTCATCTCATCTAAGATTTAACTATAAATGCAAGCCTTTCCCAGACATCAAATTAGAAGTTTTTATGCCTTTGGCCGGGCAATATCGGTTCGTCCAACTGTCCCTCCGTCCCAGTGGCTCAGTGTCCCACAGTCCCACGGTCCCACAGCCCCACAGTCCCACAGTCCCACAGTCCTACAGTCCCTCAGTCCCTCAGTCCCATTCTCATGAATGCGATATCTCAGGAATACCTTGACAAAATTTCTTCAAATTTGTCTCAAACGTTCTCTTGGACTATGACCTTGTGTTATCTTATTCTTGTAAACGTAATATCTCCAAAACCCTTTGAGAGAATCTTGTTAGATTTAGCACCAACATGCGCTTTGACTCAACGATGAACTGACTTCATTGTGGTGGTAAAGGGTCACTGTGACCTTGTGTCACTCTCATTCTCATGAATGCCATATCTTAAAAACACCTTGAGGGAATTTCTTCAAATCTGGCACAAATGTCCAGTTGACTCAAAGATGAGCTGATATTAAGGGTCTAAAGGTCAAGGTCACTGTTACCTCACAAAACATGTTTTTATCCACATCCAAAGAATTCACTGGCTAATAATAACAATTATACATAAGTGACTAATAGAGTCCAGTAATGAAGTGATAACATTTTCATCAAAGGTCAATTGCCATCACTCTGAAAGATAGGGGAAAACTTTTGGTTGGATACTGAAGACACTAATCCTGGGTGTCCACCTTGCTGACTGTATAGATCATCAGTGCCGATGGGTTGAAGATGTGTGTCAAGCATCAACGTTTTAGAGTGCGAAACTTCTTTTCGGCAACATCCATATTTGAAGTATTGCGCTTTGTCATAATCACATATGAGTCTGGCCAGACATAGATGTAAACTGTAAGTTCAGCTTGACTGGTTCAAGGAGCCACACAACCACAAGGCTGTAATTCAAGGCTGGGAATTATCAAGTTACTGCTGCATATCAGCATTATTTTATCAGGCAGAATCATTATATGCTATATATATATGCTATATATATATGCTGTCAAGTACTTTAAATGCTCCTAATACTTCAAAATGAAACACATCAGTAAATGATGTTTACATTATTCATGTGTGCACTGTATAGCACTGCTGTCCTTGTATGCCTCAGGCTTTGTTGTGTTTGGAGTCCATGGCAGTAATTGGATATGACTCATCGGGTCTGGCCAGTCTTCAGTGAGGAGAGTCCTGAGAAGACGTTGAGAGCTCTTTCTGTAGATTTATTATGTCTAAGGGGAGGAAGGTGGCTAGTATGACTGTATTAAACCAGTCTGATAAAGACAGTGAAGACGTCTCGCTGTGCCAAACATCCTAACACTCCCTAACATCATCAGTCATCTCTAATTAACCATGATGAAGTACATGTAGCCCGGTGAAAGCTGCTGATGCTGAGCTGCTCAAAAGTTTGTCAGCTGTTAATTAATTAATTCACTTCTTGAAAGACGTTGTTGCTGTTTCTGACCTTCCTTTAATGGTTGTTGGCTGACTTTCTATGTTTACTCTCAGTCAGTCTGCGCTTGTTTAATGGAATGTGGGCATTAGTGCAACACGTTGTCCTCTGGAGGCTCTAAAATTTGCCTGTAGAAGAGAATTTCGTCTGTTGGAGGAAATCAAAATGAACATGCTGTGATTGGACCTGAATATTTGACTATTCAGACATTCTTTTATTGTGTACGTATTTGATTTTCAGTTTTGGGATTCAGATAAACTTTTTTGTGAAATTACTGTAAAGAAATATGACATAGCCTAGGCTGAACAACAGCAACGAGCCACTGAAGCATCAGGGAGTTTGTTGGAGCTGGTTACCGCCTCGTTGGATGTCTGCTGTTGTTGCTGTATCAGCTTGAGCAAACTGGGCAACCCCACACCTGGCCAAAGCTTCAGATGTTCTCTTTCGATTACTATGGAAGCTTCAGAGCCCAAGACAAGGTAGTAAGGACAACTCTCTAACTCCCCACTTGTGTTAGGTCTGTCTCAGTTCCAGGACCCAATTTCTATGAGGTGACAGTGAAAGCATGCAGTAAACTGTTAAACTGCTGAAATCATTGCCTCTGAATCCCATGGTTAACTCCGAGAGACTCACAAACTACACCATCTCTTTCTTTAAAAATCCTTAATGCCTGTGTCAACATTTGGATGAATAAGATACCATAAGTCGGGCATAAAGAGCAGCTTCTTCGCCTTTCTGACAGACATGAGAGTCTTTTTTCCACATCATCTGAAGAAACATGTAAATATCTGCATGTTGCGTAGACATGGTAAGAAGGTAAAGAAAGAAATGTGCTCTATTTGACAGGCTGAAGAAAGGCTCTAATATTGACTCAGTGGCTCATTGTGAGATATGAAGGCAACCAATTGGTTGTCATGTCATGAAAGCAGAACCTTTCTTCTTCTACCGCTTTCTGTGTTGTGACATTTCAGGAAATAGTATTTTTTGCGTCACTTTATGTCATGTGAAAATTGGTTGTGTTACGTGGTGCAGCTTTTACCTTTTGAAAGCTGAGCACATTGACTTGGTTTCTATCAAAAACATGGGAAGAAGGCACTGAGAAATTACAGGAAGAACTTAGTAAAAAAATAAAAAATAAATAAAAAATACATTTACAAGAAAATTATTTTAAAAAAGAAAAGACAGACAAAAGAAAAGAAAACAAAAAAGTGCTAACTCTATGGTAACTCTATAACATAATTTTAAATATGTAATAATGATAATTATAAGTAAAGTTTTTCCCTATGCATTTTCCTTAGCTTTTTTTTTCTTTTTTCCCTAGAAATTTTCCCCTAGCTTTTTAAAAATTTCTAAATCAACTAATTTCTACATACATTTTTGAAAGAAATTCCACAAATTGCTAGGGTTTCAAAGGTTTAAATACTGTGAAAGTTGTTTGAACACAAGAAAAGTAATGTTGCTCCCGGTTTCAAAGGGTTACGAGATTGTAAGATTTCATCAGCAGTATGTTTTGAGGCAACGTTTGGGCATTTTTTTGTCTTACTTGGAACACAACTAACATTCTTCAACATCACATTTACTTTAAAATATTGGTTAGGTTGTCATCCATCAGGCCAGGCTGGTTGGGCTTCAAGAGTCTGAATTTAACATGTTTACACAAACAACACATCTGTCGGTCCATGACGAGCTGCTGCAGGGAGTCTTGGCTATAATAAGCTGCACATCTTAAGCTCTCAGACTCTTTTTGCACACTTCACACAGTGGCAGTGTGAAGAGCTACTCTCACCCTCAGACTAATGGAGCATTTCTGCTCCATCTTCTGATTGCAGTGATTCCAAACCATGACTGGAGGAAGTGTGTGGGTTCTTGCTTTGAGTATGTATGGATTTTACAGCGTTTTCTATGAGCACACAGAGTACATGTGACTCAAGTATTGATGGTATAGCTTGCATGAGCTCCCTTGCCTTTGTAATGCTTTGTGGTAACACAAAGACAGCAAATGGAAATCTTGTGGTTTGGCTGCAGAAGGAGCAGAATTGAGATGAGCAGGGAGGAATAATGAGAATAGATTAAGATGTACCCAGACAAATAGAGACACAGTGTAATATGTGTCAAAATCCTGTCACAGTGAGCGTGTTTGTATAGGCTGGACCAGAAGACGGGAGAGAAAATGAACAGTTTGACAGTGTTTGGGTCACTTTTTTTCCCTGCCCAGGGCGGTTCCTGTGGTCACTCGTCTCATTTCGCAGAGCCCTCATTGCGCCATGGGAAGAGCCCTCAAGGTCACAACAAACAAGGCCCGCGCACAACCACATAATAAGCATTTCCTCCGCAACATGGCCGACTGATCACAGAGAGCAGAGCTTGGCCTTGGATGAAAACGCGCTCCCTGCCCCTTCAGATAAACACGCTGTCTGGAAGAAGCGATGTTTCTCATCTCTAATTCTGGTGTTATTTGTGGGCCTCTTGGCTGAGGGATGGTGCGGTTCTGCTCGAGTCAGTCTGACAGGATGACGCTGGGGATTGTTTCTGCAATAAAAAGAGCCAAAGCATTTAGTGTTGTAATCATTTATTCGATAATGAATCAGAAATCCAGTAAATGAAGCAAAGATCATTACACAAGCACAAATTAGTTTTCAAATCAGATATATAACCTGATTCTCATTGAGTCAGTTTAAGCTGCTCCTGGGGAGTTCCTGTATGGATTTAGAGAGATTATGGTGGAGAAAGCAGATACCTCACTCCCCTCAGTCTGTGTTTTGTTCAGTTTTACGGAGACATGAATAAAGCTGGGAGGGATACAGAGCATGAAAGACATACAGTAGTGTAAGGTTTTGATTTAATCTTCAACTACTGCGGAGACAGAAGTGAGGTGGGCGTGCTAACCGGGGCCCTGCAAGGAATTGTGGGCCTCCTGAAAACAGTTCAGCAACAGCTCTGTCACACTTAATATCCATAATTCCTGGCACATAAAGGACCTCTGTCCAGTTATCCGCCCTCTGGTGCGCCTTTTTGGAAGAATCTCTCTTGCTGCTTTTCTTGATTAGGGGTGAAATTGTCTCACAGAGTGACAATTAAGCATCTTTTGCATTTTTGTAGTTTTGCCACATCAGTCAGTGACTCTGATTCCATCCACCTGTTTTGATGTAAATTTTCAATTTGCATAAAAATACTCGATAGGGGAATGAAAGGTAAAATTAGGGCTGTACCCAACTCAGAATTATGTGCGTCAAACCAGATTTGGCTGTTCAATACAAACATTTAACGCTTCTGTTTTTTTATTTTTGTTTGTTTTTTAATCTGATTGAAGCAATAATGAGACTGTAACCTTCCTAAAATTAACCAGGCTGTTCTCATAAACTGTCTGTGTGTTTTCCTATGATATGTAATGCGTTCAAACTCTTGCATATCCCATGTAATCCAAGAGCCAGTAATTTGTGTAAAACCCATGTATTTTGAAAGGCTGCGATTTTAGTCATAAAGTACTACCTCACCATGTTTCTTTTTCCTAAACCTTACCACAGCAACTTTTATTGCCTACACTTAACCTCAGTAACTTAACCATGGCGTAACTTTGCATTAAGGGCACACCGTAATGTGAATCGTATGAACAGTTGTGTGTGCATTTTTGTAGGATAGAACAGAACAGAATGAACAGATTTATGAGGATACATTTAATTTAGTACATGACATAAGCCACAGTTCCATCACAATTTTCAGTTTTCGATTGCAAAAATAAAAGTATTTGTTTGTCCAGGCTGCTTCAAAATTTTAAGTTGACTAAATTTGAGAAGACAAGTTGAGGTACTTTTGTAATGTTTTAGCTTGTTTTTTCAAATTCAGTCAACTTAAAAATCAAAGGCAGCCTATACACTAATTTCTTCAAGTAAAAAAAAAAAAAAAAATTACATTGTGAAGTTTGACTAATGCCCTCCTTTGTCAATGGCTCAGTGGCACCAGGCTAGTATCTCAATATGCCCAACTCCTAACTTTCACACTAAAATAGTTAATTGAATAGTGCATTTATGTTAATCTTTTTATTTTTTAATTTTCTGGAAATTTGTTTAAAATTTGAACTAAATATATATGGAAACCTGACTGGTGCACAGTTTTTTTTAAGTCTCATTATTGTGTAATATGGCTTGAGGTTACATATTTAAGTATCTTCTTGTAATTATGTATCTACCTGTAACCAAAAATCTGTGATCATATAGATTCAACTATGTGCCAGTAACTTTGACACTGCAATGCATTTTACAACATTAAGACCTCTTTATCTATTGACACACTCGTGATACCAATAGGATGTTGTTACTATGGATATATAAGGATAATTTCATGTTCACTGATGGGGTCCCATTCGGGCTCCCTAGGGTGTCAGTGTTTTTGGGCCCATAGAGCATGTAATTTGTTACATTTTTTTCTTCTTTCATTCTCAAAGAACACCACCCACATCCAGATTTTTGCTAAAATAATCAGATTTCTTGTAGAAACTGACCTGATGGCTCACACTGTAAAATGAAGCATAAAAGCTGCCAGAGGCTGCGTGTTTTCTTGACGATGGTCTTGTTTGATTATGGTAATCACCCTAATGTCCCACATGAATACAGAGATTAATTTATTTGGATATGAATAATAGTAGGGAGCATATGAAATGAATGAGTCCATGTTCTGCTGTTTTGATTTAATTCAGTGAGGCACAAGATGAAAACAAATGTCTGTGGTGTTTTGAATGTAATGAAAAAGCTTTTCAAGTGTTTAATTTTCTATGTCAGCCCAGGTTTTAATTTCAATTCACGAGGACCTGTTTTGAATGTCAGACTCTTGCAATAAGATAATTTTACTTGTTCAAGGTTCTTGTAGAAACTACCAAACTTGTCTAACTCTCTTTGTCATCGAGGTGTATGGTGTGGTGAGAAAAATTTAGAAAAAGATTCAGAACTTATTTGCAGCACAGTAAAAACTGTGCTATGAAGGAGATTTGATCAATTAAATGTACAATACTTTTATAACTGAGAGCAGAGAAGTCATGTTTTAGTTTGTTTTGGTGAATAGAGGAGATCTGTTTTTCACAGCAGATATAATCAGATGCGCTGCCCTGTTGTCTGTTGATTCTTTATTCTGTGATATTCACATTTTGATCTCATTGCACCGATACCCTGGGGAGACTGACGCCTCAGTTGGAGGTCTTAATTGGATGTGATTATCTAATTTAACCCCTGCACTGTGTTGGCTGACGCTCAGCTTCATTATTATTTTCATAGTGAGTGGACAGGCTGTGAACTGGCCCTTTGGCCTCAACTTTATGATCACTTAATGAGGTGGACCATTGTCACTTTCACTATCTGATACATGATTAAATGTTACTCATATTAGGAGGAACTATTTTAACCTTGCAGCTAAACAAAGGGAAATTTGGTTTCCATTTATATAAAGATAGAAATAGTAATGTCCCCTGATGCCCTTGCTGTATGTTCTTTCTTGTGTGGCTGTAAAATTTTCACATCCTACATAAAAATGTTGGACATTCAACAAATGTTACACTACATACAAATGTAGTGTGATGTTTAAATGTAAAGTTCATGTAAAGGCAGAGCTCCAGGCTAACTTTTTACATTGACTGAACTGGTGCAGCTAACTTTTTCATTTAGATGCACCCAATAATTGTCACAGAGCCCTTTGGCACCACAATAATACATATTAAGTGTTAACTTTTTTGACAGTTCCCATACACATCGGTAATTTCTTAACTAGTGGCAATGGTACACTAAACTCATGTTTTGTTCAGTTCCCTGGTTTAGTAGTCCTCGATTAGTGTGCGTTTGGTACAGTGGGGGAAAAAAAGAAATTCACAATGATGTTGTCATGTATTTTTGTTGAGGGCCGCCACAAATAAATGAATGTGTGAGAAACCTTGAACTCTGCAGCCCTGAAAGGTTTTATATTTTAAATTGTGGACATGATGTAGGCAGACATATAGGGATTTTAAATATGTTTATTGTTTTAAACTTGGAATAAGAGATGAAACACTCCTCATAATTATCTTTTAAAAAATTAGGGTGCATCTCAGGAAAATGAAAAGACCCTAAGAAAGATTTGAACTAATATCTGTTGTGTTACCAATGTTAGAGACTCTGCACTTGAAGTTTTTTAGGGTCCATGTTTTCATCTACTCAGCAAAGTTTGTTATGGAAACGCATCCTTGGATGGGTCACTGGGGACCCCTTGATTTCAGCTTGAGTCGATGCCTTGCCCTTCATCTCTTGCTGAGGACCAGAGGCGCACCCCTCTTTAACTTCACACATGTCATCAGTAGGGGGCTCACTAGGAAAGACATAAAGGGAGGAGAGAATAGAACCTGTTGAACCCCAGCTCTGATTCTCGAGGATCAGCATCAAGAACTGCTCGTTTACTAGAGAGCAGATCTAGCAGTCTGACAGGTAGTGCACAGCAACAGATGTGTGTACAGTAATTGCTCTGTGTATTGGTGACCCTGGAGACTGCTCCAGCGCTGCTCATCTACCACTAAAGCCTGCTTATTCCGACTAAATTGAACCACTTCCCTTGAACACGGCATGCCAGTTGGCTTGGGGTAGAGTTTTGCCTCAGTCAAGCGAGAATGGTACCTCAGACACATCCAACATCTGGCTGCATTTTAGTAATCGCCTGTTTCTCAAAGAGATGTGAGAGGAAAGCAAAGAAAAGAGAAAGTCCTAGACTGCAGTTTTCTAAAGGAAACCGCCGCTGCATTATGCTGACAGGGTGAGATTAATAAGTGAGCATGATTAAGTGTCACTGAGAGTTCAACAGGGTAGTGACTTTCTGTAAGGCAGAAAGCAGAGGGATCATGGAAGACGGGTGTTCCTTGGAGAATACTGGAGAAAACTCTTTGTGAAATGAAAAAGAGGAAGACGTGTGACAATGGGATGAGAAAAAAAGGTGAAACTAAGACAGGGAACTTTTAGAAAAGACTTGAGTAACTTTTTGTTTCTGTCTTTGACAGAAAATGGCAACAAGACTTGAAAGTCTATCCCACAAATGTCTTTCCCTCCACTCGCCTAACTATGTTAATAAACTCTGTCATGATTTCTGGCAAACAAGAAAAATGAAAGTGCAATAAAACGGCGCACTAACTTTATTATCAAATGGTTTCCACAACAGATGTGCTTTAGGAGATGCAGAGCATTCGTTTTGGAAATGACAATGGGCAGCTGTTGCATGGAAAACAAATCCTCCGTCTAGTATCTTTCCCAGGTCAGTATGCAGATACCAGACTACGATGCTTGACAGACTGTAAAATGGGAAACACAGGAGGAAGAGCATATTTCAGAGGCTTTCCAATAGCAGAGGATACATACTGTAGACAGCCCGCTGCGAGGAACATTCAGGAAATAGTTTCCATTTTCTGGAGCCTTGTTTGATGAGATTTAATGGATTACTTTCCCTATAAAGGTGGAACACTGAGTGCTAACCACATCAGAGGGAGCATAGCAGGGGATGAGTTTACGAGAATTATGACTGCCCTCTTTAATTTAGCAGATATGCCTTTCACGGTGCCAACAGAGGCCAAATGTAATGAATCATGAAGCATTAAAGGGATACTTTGCCGATTTTCAACAGCTTTGTATCAAAACAAAGCTATGGGGCTATGTGTAGATGAACAGTGTCAAACTTCCCTCCATCTATCCAGCGCCGAGATATCTCTGGTCATGCAGCACCAATTTTAAAAATATTTGCATCTTCCTACTGCATAGACTGCCTAGTTTTATGTGAGGACCTTCTTTATATCAGTGAAATACTTCTTTTAGCCTCTGCAGTGTAGCCTTTAGAGTGAATAGTGCCAACTCTTACTGAAGAATAGTCTCTGATGTTTCAGAAAGAGTTTTCCTGACCCATTTTGAGTATTTCTCAGCAGCACACAGTACATAGCATAATAAAAAACAATGCTCGGCAGTGTGACAAAACCAACCACATGTGGTGACAATAACAACAGAATAATCTCAACTCAACAACCGCAGCACTGCATTATTCAACAGATCCTGAACAAAATGTGTGCTGAATTGTCCAATTCACCACATCTCCCATTCATTCCCCTGTGGCCTACCTATGCAGAAAAAACCCATCAAACTATCTATCATGGCCCTGTTGAAGTGAACTCTTTGAGCACACAGATGCATACATAATGGCTCTGAGGGAATACTAATACTAATAAAAATGGCCCCAACTGATGACAAGGATGTTTTTAAAGTCATTTCATTTGCAGCACCATTACTGCAGTTTGTCGTCTTGTTATATCGGCCGTGGGCTCATGTTCCTGGCTGCAAGAAGAGACAAAAGTTAGGCAATAAGCCATGAAATGACCCGTGTTAGAGGAGGAGGTGCTGCTGTTTTTTGTATTTAGATTGCAGGACCCTTCTATTCACTAAAAAGAATATAGGTAGTTTGTGTTCCTACAGAATAAGAGCGTATATTTTTGTTTTTTAAATTTGTGTGTGTCCCTTTGTGCCATTTTGTGTCCTCTTTCTAAAGTTGTAAGCTTTTGCAAGTCTGTGATATGTGGATAATTTATTTGTAGATCCGTTCAGAGCTGATCATATTGATGGATGAGAGGAGCAGCTGCTGCCAGTGAATGCAAACTTTTAGACCCAGCAGAATGTATGATTAAGTTCACTCAGTGTGTCGGACGTTCAGCTGCTCCGTCTGTGCCCCTAGTGCACACTGCACTCAACAGTGCTCCTAATGAATGGTCCAGCTCCAAAAATAAAAAATCTATTTGTAGTGGCAAATGTTTTAATTGTGACAAGACACCACAAAGAAATGAATGTGTGGGGAAATCCTGTTGCCTATGAGCCCTTTAGCACTATGACTGGCCCATCCTGGCTCTCTATTTGTATGTTGCTCTGTATAAAAGTGTCAGCCAGATGCCTTGACGCTAAATGTTATTCGCTAAGGGCACAAGGTTAAAGTGTCAAACTCGACTGCAGCAGTGCCTTATAGCCAAGAGTTCACAAAAATGTTACCAGGTTGCTTATTACCATCGATTTACCAGCACGGTCGTGCTCAAGCAAGACCAAACTGTCGCCTTTAATCCAGCACAATCTCTCTGCAGCCATGCGGGTAAACCAGACCTCCCAGCAGAGAACACACACATTGATCCACAGAGGAGTTTTTTCATCTTGGAAATTGCCCTGATTGCTTCCAACAGAGTACCTCGGTCTCGCCTTATCTCTCGAGTATTGACTTTGTCGTGGAGAACCATCATCCGGCCTGCCTCGCTCACTAGCCTCTGGATCATCTCAAATGTTTCCACTCTCTGCTGGAGCAGTCTATCATGGGAAGGCATGACAATGGTGGCGCGTCATCTCACTGCACCATCGCTCTGCAAAACAACTGCAGCGAGTTTTGTAGTGAGGTTGCACACTTTGACATTGTCTCCTTAGTTCTTTGTCGAGGTGTCATGTATTTCCTGGGGGTAGACATGGTGCTGGTGGAGCATATGTGGGGGAGGCAGACAGTGTTGACAGTGACCCACTTCCCAGCATGCTCTCCTGTGGTGGGTGACAGACCTGCAGTGAGCTGGAAGAGTGAATTCACCTGCTGTCAGTGAGTGTGCTGACTGACACATGCCAAGACAAAAACTAACACTAAAGATTCACTTAGCTGTTTTATGGCACATTTTATTTCTTTTTAGAATTTTTAATTCATCTCATTTGCCAGTAAGCATTGATTTGGTGATTTGCAAGTCAATCACATTCTAGCTCTAAATATGTTTATTTGAAATGTGAACATTTTTTAGACTTTTACCAAAACTTGCTGTCACATGCCCTCATAGTACTTGACATTTTCTGCCCCTGTCAGCAGCATCTTCATCAACACATGAAGTTTGCTCAGCTGTCATGGAGGAACCCTGTCAGGCAAAAAATATCATCTCCATGACAACTGAGCAAACTGCATCAGCTGATGAAAGCAACAACATGCTGCTGGTAGCTCCACAAAATTTGGACCTTGTGCCAATATATTTTCATCAGATTGCTATTACCAATGTCAAGACTGAATTTTTAAATCATGATTTCAAGTTCACATGCAATCATTGTTTAACACCATTGAAACTACTGTATTTCTAAGTATACAGTAAGGATGTGCCTCACATCAAATGTTGTTAAAACAATGGTAACCAAGACATCTAAACTTTCATGTTTTAACCAAATTTGACCAACGTTAACTTCTCCTCAGACATCTTTTGAGCTACAAATCACCAAATCAGTGTGTACTGCGCAGCTGGCCATTTACATTGTTAGACATTGATATTTGGTTGAATTTAGGTTGTCATGTTAAAATGTAATGTCGTAGATGAAGAACACTGAAGACAGATAACTAAGATATTAAGTTGTGTTAAGTAACCACAATCCAACATCTTTCAAATCTCTCGTGCTAATGTCATCTTGAAAAAGAATAAAAATATTCATTTGTAAGGTATGGAGGACAAGACCTAATGCCTACAAACACCATAATGTCAACATCCAAACAGCATGAATCTAAACGTTGTTAGACATTCAAAATATCATTGTTTCAACCATCACCAGTTCTGGTTCGTTCAAAATAAATGCATAACTCACAGTATTAGATCTGAAAATATTTTGGCTCTAGCTAGAGTTTCTTTGTTTCCTCTCTCTGTCGTTGCTGGCCTTTTTTTCCCCCCGGCTTCAGTCCGCTAAATAGGAATCTGTTGCTGTCTCGCATAGCCAGATCTATTTCCACACTTTGTTTCAGTGCTGTGCCAGCTGCCTGATATTCAGTGGCTCTCACTCGTTCTTTGGATGAAGACCATTAAATTAGGAAATTAAGTGACATGAATCCCCCCACCACCACCACCACCACCCGGTTATGTCCTCAGCCAGTTACCAATAGATGATAGATTTGTCCAGTCTCCCAACCCTAAACTAGAATTTATTTTTTCAGATGAATAAATGTGTAGCTTCTTTCCTCCTGTTTTATGAAGAGGGTCATTTTTCTAAAGGCCCAATCTGTTTTTTAATCCACAAGTTGCCATTAGATTTGTTTGTTTGCTAACTAGATTTGGTGCTAAAATCATCAGTAATTATAATGACTATTAAAAAACGAAAATTATCTACAGAGAAGAATGATCAGGTAAAGAAATTCAGAAATACCTGGTGACTCAGAGTTGATAGGGAAAATACAGATAGGGGTCAACATATTCTCACTGAAAGGTTCATATTATATCTAACAAATTAGCACCCCACAAAAGACATTGCCAACTTAACTTGAAGTTACATGCTTAACATAAAGTTATGTACTTAATGTGAGGTTAAACAGGTTAGGTTTAGGAAAAGACACATGGTGACACCTTAACACCTTAAGATGGTTCAACTACCAGCTTCACTTTTGTCAGTGGATTGGTCACATGATTGCAGCCTTCCCAAATATGTAGGGTATACATGAAATACTTGCTCATGATTACAAGATATTAAATTAATTTTCATTGTGCATACCCTTTCAGAGGTAAACTTATAAAGAATGCATTAGAACAGCCTGTTTGGGTACAGCCCCACCACTGCTGCTCCATCTGAATGACGTGATTTCAATTGTGAGAAAAGAAATTTTATAACATAACATCATTTGTGACACTCTTGTGTTGTTGGCAAAGAAAATCGTTTGCTTTAAAGGATGTCAATCCACAAGATTGTCATTGATACATGTTGAAAGAAAAGGACTACGTAGTAGGACTGCAGTTTGGAACAAGAGTAATCTAGTCTGAAAGCAGATCAGCCATATCTGAAGTGATCCAACATCAGATAAATAGGACAGTTGCATCATAAGAAAACACAAGTAACTTAGGTGATGTTTTTTTTCAGCTGTTGAACTGTCTCATGTTAATTTTTGAGTTGTCACAAAAGTGCAGCAGTAGTTTGACAACACGGTATACAATAAAACAGGGACTTCCACAGGGCTTTTTGTATCACTAGTCTAATGTTGCATGTTTAGATGGCAGTAGCTGGTGACAGGTGCGATGGGCCTTTCCTTCTCTGCAGTCCCCTGCTGCAGTGGCCAGATGAGGAGCCAGGCTTTGGACTGGCAGGGCACCTCATTAGCCTTCCCCTGCAGGCGTCCGCTGTCACCTGGGTTTTGGCACAAAGAGCCTCTTGACTTCTGCAAGGACAAAGGCAGCTCAGAAAGAGAGAAATACAAACAATATAGCAGAGGAAATAAAAATGTAAAATACAGACTGCAGAAGTAAACAAACAGTCAAGAGAGGCAGCTCCAGTGGCTGCAGGGTTACAAAGTCCAATCTGATTTGCTGCTTTTCACCAGTAAATACATTTGGAGGATGCACTCACACCTGCAAATAGTTTGATTCGGTCTGAACAAAAGAGACTGGAAAAGTTTACTCTGTGCATTTTTTCCTTTTCGCTTGTTTAGGCTCAAACTGTCCACTTACAAGTGAACCGCAGTCTGTAAACAAAAGCCTCATCGACTCATGAGAGTTAAAGAATGCGTGCTTCCATGTGATGGACACATGTTGAAATCGCCTTCTTCTCGTGCCATAACTAGTTGAGTCTGGAGACATTGTTCCATTTTGTTAAACATGAGTAGCTGCATATGAAATGTCCACATCTGTCTCCACATCAAAGCTTGTTTGTCAGAGTCATTTCCTCCAGTCATTTCAGATGAATTTCTCACTGGTAACAATTCACACCAGAGTTCTGCTCAAACAAGAGACATTTTGTGGCACCGCAGTCCTGCTATGGCAATGTCCTTGGCTGGAGAAATTGTATTAAATATAAAGAGCAGGCACTAGAAATACAAGTAATGACATTTTTGGTAAAAGTTATTGCTCTGGTGGGTAAGTCCTAACACAGGAGTTCATACCAAACAGCAATAATGTAGTTATTCATGAATTTTATTTAATTTGTTTTACTTTAAATAGCTATCCAATCCACCAAAAACGCACATAGTGATGTAGTATAACTGGTTATAGTTAAGCTTAAGGTTAGAAATGGTTTAGATTTGAAAGGTAATTAAGTTTAGTTATGAGTTAAGCTACAGTGAAGAGCTGGGAGGAAGGTTTGCCAATTCAGGTAAACATTTTAGCTAGTTCTAATCTACAGTAGAGTAATCTATAGTTAGAGTACTAATGGCTGTCAGCTGCTTGATTCACTCTTTTAAAACTCACAAATGAGCATCTTTTAAATGTAATAAAGTAACTGGTAAATTTGAACATGATCACGTCATTGTAGACATTTAGCTGTCCAAGATCATGTAACAACACAACACACATGTAGAACAGATCCTCAATTAGTGTCTCATAAAACACATTTGTGCCTTCTTGTTAAAAAAGAAGGCACAAATAACTTAAAAATAAAAAAATATTTTCAAGGCTTCCAATAGGAAATCTCAGAAAATCAGAATATGGTGACAGATTTTATTCATGGTTCTGCGTAGGACACTCAGAGCTTTAGTATAGCAGCAAATAACTATTTGCTTTGTAAAAATATTGTGGAGCAGATTGTTCTCATTCACTGTTTGTATGTATACCTACAAAAGTGATGCACCATAATTAGTATATAATCATGAAGGTTGCGCTCAGTTGAACAATGCACTGATGGGAGTTAAGAGGGCAGTGGTATAAAGAGCAAAAGTCTGTGCAATGTGGCAGGATGTGTTGTGGATTCAAACAAACACCCAACTTTACGCCAGGAGACCAGTGTTCGTGTCCTATGTGAAACCAAGTCATCTTTGAGTTATTTTAGGGTATGTCATCACATTGTCATGTTATGTTAAGTAGGTAACTTTACATTCGGGACTTGACTTGACAACACACAACCATGTGTCTTTCCCTAACCCTAACCTATGTAATTTCACATTTTCTAAACCTTAACCACAAAACTTTATGTCACTTTATGTCAAGTGTCAATCATGATTCTTTTCCTAAATCTAACCTAACTGGTTAGGGCACTAATTTGTTGCATATCAAAGAAACTCTTTTATGAGGATTCACTGAGCGGATTAATGGTCTCCTGAAGTCACAGTCCCTATGTATGTGTTGTAAACTGAGCTTCTCTGTGGTTTTTTGTGTTAAGCCCGTCTGGCTGAGCGTGTTTTTTAGAAGACATGTATCCATTGGCTAGCTCATTTCTGCTGTTTTACACTGTGTTCATATGGAGGTTACCGTTGATAATGGATCACCACAGAAGCACAGCACCCTGCCTTTTGTTCTCTTCAGGTTAGCACCATTTGCTTTATTATGGAGTTAGCGCTGTTAGCTGCTAGCTGCCAGCTGCAGACTTTCTTTTTCTTTTTTGCTCATATAAGTTTTATCACTAGTAAACACTAAACATCCCAATAGGTCCAAACATTTAGTGCACCCTGGTGGAAAAGATCCCGCCAGTAAAATAGAGAATGTGGAGAGCCAGAGTGGAAATATTCATCTGGTATCTGGTGAAAATTTCACACCCCGGAGGAGGCAGCTCGACAGCAGTGAAAATTACAGTGACACACCTTAGCAATTTCACACTTATCCCTTGACTGTGGAGAGATGTTAATCCTCGCTCTATATAATCCAAGGCTGTACTTCTAACACTCCTCACAGAGAGATACACACACACACACACACACCTCAGTGTCTCTGTTTCAGGTCTCGTTCAATCAGTCGTAACCTCTGTATCAAGTTCTTTGGAGAATTATCCCTTGTCTTTGCTCCTTGCTCGATCTTCCTTTCCACATTCAACCTTCCATGTCCTTTGCATTTCTTCACACTTGAAGTCAATGAATAAATTTGGAACTTAATTACATTTAAAAAGGCCACCAAGGTGCACAGGAACCGTGTGTGTTCAGACTATTAAAACAAGTCGGTCATGCTCAAGTTCATTGAGCGTTCCACCTGACTTTCATGTCAGTAATGTCAGTGCCTCGTGGTGACTGCTTAATGTGTTCTGGGTCATGAGGTTTCAGACTGTGTTCATATTTTAAAGCCCAAGGTTGTCTGTCCACGCACCAGATTAATTTCTGATTTAACTTTATGCGTGCGGTCTCTCCTAATGTATGCACACAGCTCAGACTCCGCAGGAGATTACACTTTCAAGACAAACACATCACAATATAGTGAACAGTGAGACATAGCCCTGCAGTTCAGTTTTTCTTGACTTAAATTCACAAAACACTGGGAAGTTTGTGTTTCTTCATGAACCCCGTATCCCTGAGAAACATCCATCTGCTTGCACTGTGCTCGATCATGAATTTTTCAAACGACAAGCTTTTCAGAGTTTAAACTTCTTGGCGTCGTGGGGGGTACAGAAAGTTGTGGAAAGTTTCACTTTTGTGTCAGTCATGTTATTATCTTGAAAATTTTTCCCGAGGCTTACTCAGAACAAATATTTCAACAAGAGGCTGTATTTTACAAGTTGCTGTCGATCTCTCTGCAGCTTTCTGCTCCCATCCTCACCAGTGATGTAACCTTTGCCCTGTTTTTTACAGTTTGGGGGGTCTAGTGTTGTATCTGTAACTTCATGGGAAAGGTGTGAGAAATTATTGAAGATCTCTGCAGGCGTTAAATCATTTCTGCTCTGTGTGTATCCTACCTGCCTCGTAGCCATGGACGGATCATGAGACAATCAGCCCCTGGGCACAGATATGCAAAGGGTCCCAGGACCTTTTCTACGTAAGAGCAAGACGCACACACTGCGGTGGTTTTGTGTCTCTTAAGGTGATTTTGTGTCTCTTTTTTTTTAAGATATATTTTTTGGGCTTTTTCATTGCCTTTATTTGATAGGACAGATATAGCATGAAAGGGGGAGAGAGATATAAGGGATGACATACAGCAAAGGGCCGAAGCCAGACACGAACCCGCGGCCGCTGCAGCGAAGTCACAGCCTCTGTACATGGGGCGCCCGCTTTACCAACTCAGCCACCAGGCACCCCAATTTTGTGTCTGTTAGAGTTAATTTTGTGTTTCTGATGTAATTCTGTGTCTTGTTAAAGTGGCTTTGTACCTCTTTTCATTTCCTCGTGCCTCGTTCATTTTGAGTCTTATTGGGGTAATTTATGTCCTCTTGAGGTAACTTTGTATCTTATGGAGATAGTTTTGTGTCTGGGGTAATTTTGTGTTTCCTTCCTTTGTGTCTTACTTAGGTTATTTCATGTTTCCTTTAAGTAATTTGCAGCTTAATGAGGTGAATTTGTGTCTTTTTGAGGTAACTTTGGGTCTCCTGAGGTAGTTTTCTGTTACTTTAAGGTTATTTTGTTTATTTTGTTTTACTTTAATATTTTTTGTCTCTGAGGTAAGTTTTTTGTATCTTTATAATCATGTATCCTTGAGGCAATTATGCCTGTTTTTATAGTTATTTCGTTTTTCTTTGCACTTCCTTTGCATCTCTTTGTGGTCTTTTTGTGTCTATGTTTTCATTTTGAGTCTACTGGTTAGCACGTGTCAATTTGAGCAAGATTTCGCAAGTGAAGGCCTGAAACTTTGGGCCCCTGGACCTGCGCCAAGTAGGCCCGTTCAATAATCCATCCATGCTTGTAGCAGAAAACAAAGGAAAGTTTTACCTCATTGGTAACTGTGGCTCATCCTCACATCAATGCATTCTTATTGTGTTTGGCAATTATGGCAGGCGTTGATTTTGATGACATGTTCTTTGCAAGAACAAAAGACAAAAGAAGAATTGCCTTCCAGCAACTCAGACCATCAGTGGAAAAAAATAGCTCTTGTTTGCTTTTGGGATTGGTTGCTAAGAGATTATTTTTGTGACAAGTGCTGCTCGCACAGCTCTCTCTCTCTCTCTCTCTCTCTCTCTCTCTCTCTGTCTGTGCGACTGGTATAGCAGGAAGGAAAAAGATAAAGAATTGGAGATTTGACATGTCGAGCAGCTCTCCAGCATCAGTCAGCGTGAAGAGTGAGCCTGACGCTGAGTTTTGGCATCTCGTCAACAGGTTAGAAGGCTCAGCAGGACAAAGAGCCGGTGAGAGATGTGGTGTCACCTTGGCAGCGGGGTTCATTGTTGTTTGTGCAGCCGCCTCAACAAGCACTCTTTCCTCCTCTTTGTAGTCAGCTCTGCATCTAGTCCTTTAGAGCTACCAGCTCTAGTTCCTCTCATCCAGACGTCTCCTTAGTCTGCAGTACAAGCCACCGTCAGGTTATATAATACCACTGGAACAATTGCAGCTATCTTGATTTAGATGTTTTTGTGTGCCAGTAGGATCATATTTGTCCGTACTCACGCACACACAGTCTGGGAGAGTTATTAAAATCGAGCCAAGTCGTTTTTAGAGGGATACTGTCCTTGACCTTTCCCATTGATTTAGTCTTTAATGAGCATCCAATTTACTCCACACGATGCCGTTATGTTCACCATATGAGAGGCCATTCTTGATCTTGCTCGTGTCCTTCTGCAGTTTGTTCTCATTTGTCCAGCAAAAAGCTGCACCCCCACCCTCCCTGCCCCGCTGTTTGCAGAATGATTGGGAGGGTTCAGTGAGTACTCTGCAACAGCCGCTGCCCCCAAAATGGCTCTTAAATGTCACTTTGTATTATCTGGGATGAACGCTGCCCTACAATGGCAAAAAATGCCACAGTATGTGTATTGTAAAGGTTAAAGGTCAGAAAAATACTTAAGATTTCATACTGCGATATGTAACCTGGTTTGTCCTGGCAATATCTCTAAAAAACTATAGCGTGCCATCACGTGCTTTTAGTGTGCACCTGAACTGCTGATGCCTGCAATGTTGAGCTGTAGCACTCTTGAGTTGAGCTATTTTCGGACATTGCTTGTTTGTGTTCTGATTAATATTTTTTTTTGAGTTCAAAAAACTGCAGGTCCTCTAATGGCCACTTGAAGTTGGCACCAAAAGTGAGTCAGTCCTCTTAGACCCCCATGTTAAAATGGCCAACTTTACCGTAACAATAAACATGTTTACAGCCTGGCACAAAAATGAGGACTAAACAGTTGTTAAGCTCTTACCAAGCTGTTGTCAAACTGTGCATTCGGAACCAATGAGGAGTACTAACAATGGCGACCGCTATAGATATGATAGGTGCTGATATGAAGTCTGTTATAAATCACGTCTTCTCAATATCACCTAACATTGTAGAGTGTTTTACTTCACACCACTAAACTGTGGCCACACATCAGTATTGGTTTTAAAATGTCATTAGGCGGAGGCAGTGGTCTGATTGGTGACTGGTTTGGGAATATCAAATTGCCACAGAAATTGGGTGGATTGGACACAATGTCACACTGAAGATTGAAATGAGAAATAAGTTGACAGCTTTGTTTGATGTATAATCCTTCATTACAGAAGTGTCTTGTATTATCCACAACCCAAAGATATTCAGTTCACTATTAGAGGAGTGAAGAAACCAGAAAATATTCACTTTTCAGAAGCTGGAATTAGAGATTTTTTACCTTTTTCATTCAATCATTACACTTACTCAACAGTTTTTAACACTAACTAGTTGTCAACTTACTTGTCTTCAGATGAATGTGGAGTCCATATTGTATATCCTCTGTGACCGACATAGATCACAATATTAATAGTCTACATTTAAAGTATACCCATTATAGGTAATGGATGGATAAACTATCCAATCCAAATGATTGAAATTAAATCTAGAGGAGATTTCATTAAACCGAATAGCCTTACATTTAATTTTTATATCTATTTTTCAACAATGGGCTATTTTCTTGACTTATTACATCACCTTCCCTTTACAGCACTTATTAATGATGACTCTTTTCTTATATCCTTTGGATATACTGTAAAACACAAGTGTTTGCTACTTTAACTTTTTGCTTTGAAAAGTCATTGTTAGAGTTTAGTCTGTGCAGTCAGTGAGTGTTTGAAGCCATTAATCACACTGGAGCTTTGCAGGACGTTTTCCATTATCATTTGTCAGCGTCTTTTTGATAATACTCCCAAAAATGAGTAATAATTAATTTAACGATTTCCTCAGTGAGTCCTGGTGTCGCCTCTGATTCTGTTTCATGGAGGTTTCACAGAGTGAACATTTCCTATTGGGGCTTCCTCAGCTACAGAAATGCCTCCGAGATAAACCCTAAGATGATGTAATTTCAATTTTCCCCTAATTCCTCTCCATTTGCAATCAATTTTAGAGCGTAACTAAGAACAGACTAATAGTTTGAACGTCTCTGCCTCCCACCCATCGAGTGCAGAGGGAAGATGAGCCGCGGGTGAAGACAGGAAAAGAAAGTGATACAGAGCCACAGTATCTCTTGGCTGATCTCTGCTGCTGTGGATGTGCTCATTTGCCAGCGTAGTGGGAGGAGAAATGTAGAAAGCACACATTTCAGAAAGATGAGAAATATTCAAATGCACTGTCACCTCTGCCAGCCAGCACAATCGCAGCTTCAGACAGGCTTCATCAGAGCTCAGAGTGAGAACAGAGGGCACATGTACGCACACAACGTGACGATTGTGTGAAAATATATAGCTGTATGAGATCATTCTAAAATGTCAGTGGTTCCATTTTTTCTTTTTGTCAAACTGTTTTTATTGCTTCTCAGAGTTGGGATGCAGGAAAACCAGAAGAGCCTTGGAAATGGTTATAAAGCAGCACATTAATTGAAATTTCATTAGATGAAAGAGGCATTTAAAGCCATTAAAGCCCTTAAAAATGAATTAGTACATCAATACAGAGATCAAATGAGGAAAAAAGCCTTATAGATAGAAGAAACTACATAAAAAGTTAATAAAGCGAATGAAGTTAAAAATTAAATTTAAATACAACTTGATGTATAGACATTACAAATGGGATTCCCCTTTTAATTAGCATCTTGATTAGCCCCACAAGTCCTTCAAATGAAATAAAAAAAGCACATCACAGGCAGTCATAGATATTAGCCTTCTTTTTTATTGTGGGCATTGTTTCCGTGTTTGCCTAAGATAAGTAGGACTATTTATCTTGGAGTGCCAACATTCTGTTTGTTTTGATGCTTGCCACAGCAGTACACCCGCTTGTGGTCGAGATTTGAAGCTGTGCACCCTGCTATTTCAACTATATCTCTAAATAAAATGTCAAAATATGTCGTGCCCTCTAGAACAGAGAGAAAGGACAACATTTGTCTGTGCTATCTCAAGTCTGTTTTTAATCACTGTTGAAAAATGAATCTTATCACATGATGTGACAACGTTAAGGTGTTGTTAGGTGTAGGGAAAAGATTGTGATTTGGGTAAAAACAGGTTCTTTAAGGTGAGGGTCAAAATGAAGAGCCTTTGTCATCATGGCTACATTAATAAACACTGAGGCTCAGATGAGAACGATCATGTTCATGCTTTTAGAAAGCAATACAGTAGTGATGGGAATAATGGCTTTTCAAGGTAGCTGGCTTTTATGGCTCTGTTCCTTTTTGAGAGCTGTCTCATCTTTCTTTTTCTTTTTGATTTGGATTCAACACATTAAACACTACTACACATGCACAGTACATTGAAATATTCAACCTTGTCACCTAGAAATTGCATTTTTATGTTACTAAACAGCTTTTTTAATTACGTTGTGGTATCAAAACTGCTGCCTGGGTAAGATTATTGTCATAAAACACAACATTCATGTACGGCGCAGGCTTCAGCAGGAGGGAGTTTGGGTGCATGGCTGTCATACAAAGTGCAGGACCTTGCGTCCTGACTGATGCCATTGGTTTAGAAAACTTATGCATCTTGGTTACGATTCAGGAAATATAGTGATTTTGGTTAATTGTGGTGGATCAGCAAACTTAGTGTTGTTTTTTTTGTCTGGTTTGTTTTATATTTGTTTTGTATTTCAATAGTGCCTCTAAGGAACGGTCCAGCTCCAAAAATATAAAATAAGTATGTGTCACCAAATGTTGATATTGTGGTAGGCTATCAAAACCAAAAGAATGTGTTGGAGTCTTTAAATCATCTAGAAGCTTTCGGTGACAAAAGCTAACCCTACAAAAATATCTGATTGCTGGACTGTTGATTATGTAGGTTGACATACTGTAAAAAAGGTCGAATGCTGAAGAAACAGGCTGCACTGACATAGTGCACCACAGACTCCTGTACTAATTGAAATCAGCAGATCATTTTGGACTAAATGGACACATAATGCAGAAACACTGGCACCTGCAACAGTAGTAGAAGTGGCTTTGTGTAAAGTTGCATTTAATTTCCCTTAATTCAAAAGCATATATGGCCTTGACTGCTGGCTCCTGCTTTTACAGCCACTTTCTGCACATACCACTCAGTGCTAGGCTAACCACACATCCTCACTCTGCCTGAGGCTGCTGCACCACAGGGCTGTGACTGTCACTCACTTATGTTGTGCATAGAAAGCATATTAATACGTCTACCAGCAGAGTTATAATCCTCCACAGCACCAACCTTACTGTGCTAACTGCTCTTTCTTTTTCCAAGTTTTTAACAGAAAAAAAATCACACTTTGACTGAGAGATAATGGCCCCTATGATGATATAAATGATCGTATATTATAACAGTCATTGCCCTGGGTATAAACAGGGCTGAGCTACATCCCATTACAAAGTGTTACAACATTATATATTTATTCCGTTAGAACAAAAAATGGATACAAACATGTTGGGCTCTATCTAACACCACAGCTACAAGGACTTGTTTGTATGCAACTCTCTGACGATATGTTTTTCTAAGGGAAGTGATGAGTGCTCTCTGTTAAAGCGTGTCTTTCTGCGCACTCCTTCTCAGAGTGTTTACACCCACACACCGTCTACAAGTGTTTTTGTCTGGAGAGAGGCATACATCTCCCTCTTTCTTTGTAATTGTTATGCTCTGTGGCTTCTCTCTCTCTGCCGAGCTAACTCCGCTTTTCAACTGTGTAGAGAATTAATAAATCTTTCTGTGATTGCAAAGTTAACAAGTTTTTTTTAAACATAATAGATTAGAAAAGGAGACAAGCACTTAATTTCACATAGCAGATAGATTAGTCGCCTTGTTAGCCAGTCAATATTGATTAATGACGAAAATCATCAAGATAAACAAGGGAGAATGAGCTGCGTTAGTGTTGGTTTCCCCCTCATTATTTTGGGTACAATCTCACGAGCCGGCCTGCCTTGGTACTCTGAGGCTCCGCCATTAATGATTTCTAAACAAGCAGGCAATTAAGATTCACACTGAATAAATGGGGGAGATTTCTCATTCCTCTGTGCCTGCGCTTTCCCACCCAATCACAGCTAATTAATTGCAGCCTGCACCAGAATGTGGGAGATAAACTGCAAAGTTGCAGCTGTCACTAATGGGATGGTTATCTACTACGGCCAGGAAGAACTAACTCACCATTGTGCATAGGTGTGCATGAGAGGAGCTTGTCCCAGGTCTTAAAAAGGTTAACTCTATGTCAGGGTTGGCCAACAGTGTGTCAAGAGTCTGCAGTTTGGTGTGGATTCCAAAGAAAGACTGTACTGAGGTGATCAACCAGGTGTTGCGTGTGTGGCGACTAGCAGTGGTGGTATTGACATTCCTCTATTTTAATGGCTTTTTTAAATGGTTGATGGAGGACACTATTAGATGACCTTCATTAATACTTTTACTTTTATTGTTGATCGGGAATGGCTTTAACCAAGTTTGATTGTGTGCTGCTGTGATGTCCTATGTACCTGTTTATAGTACTTTTAAATTGTTTTGTACCGCCAACTGCAGATCAGATTTTACCTTGATAACTCTGTAACGCCATAACTCTAGTAAAACCATCAAGATGTTATACAGATATTAGAATTCCTTCTTTGACAATGAAATCACTCAAACTCAACATGCATCCAAGTAATAATAGGAAGCATGTGGGATAGCAGAATTAAGAGTTTTTTAGCAGTGGATATCAATTGCTTTTGGACAAGTTAAAAAAAAACACCTTTGACCTACATAACAGTAACAGTACTTTAGATTGAGTCAAATGTTCTACTACCCTACCCACTCTCTATCTTCAGGCCTAGTTCCGACATGACAATCAACCAACTACAAGTAGCTTTGACACTGGGACAGGATCAGCGTAGGTCACAGAGGTGCCGCTGTGACATCGTGCCTCGTTCACAGACTGACAGGCAGGGAAATGGATCAGCGAATAGGTTGTCAGTCAGGCTGGTCCCAGCCCTACAGCTCCATGGTCGAGCCTCACCACGCATGTCTTCTTCTCTCGCTAAAATCACGCTTGGCACTTGTTCCGTCCAATTACCATCTACTGCTGGTGGTCTGTAGTGGTGCACAGCTATGCCCCCCCCCCCTTTTATCGCTCTGCACTCTTCTCTCACCTGCAGTCTTCAGCTATATTGTCCTGTTCATGAAATCGGCGCCCATTATGCAAATAGTCAACCCTCAAGAGTCATTGCTTCCCCAGCATGGTGCCCGAGCCCCTGGTCTTTCATTATACGGACACCTGCCAAGCTGGCTTCAATTTAATTAGGGAAGATATCCAATGCTCAGCTGACTGGCATGATAAGGGCCCCTCACAAAGGGCCTTGTAGCTCTGATGAAGGGAGCGCAGAGCAGGCAGAAGAAGCTCATTACAGAGAGACCGGAGACAGTCAATGATAGGAAGGGACGGCAATGAACTAGTCGATGGAGAATTAGACTGCTGTTAGTAGAATATATTTGACTCTATTTACCTATAATTCAACTGTGAATTTCAAAGCCTCTAATGGCTCTGTCATGAAATTTATTTGTGGTGAAAATTGAGGCACTTTACATTTCTGCAAACCACAAATACAATTACACATTTTTTATATCAATGTTTTTAAAGTGCAGTATATGAGTGGACTGTGGTGGATGGTGTGTCATCACTGTTCAAGACCAGCAAACAATAAAAATGGCTGTCTGATAGTCAATGCTAGCTCCCCTTGCTTTCAAGAGGCTTTTTAGGCATCTTTTTAGGCACTTTTTCCAGCATAATTAAAAGGTGGTAGTTTTTTACCGGGACATCATTGCATTTCCGGCTGGGATAGGGGCATGAGAAGTGGTTGTCTATTATTGAGACATCAGTTTGTTTTCCTGCCAGGATAGTGGCCTGAAAAGTTGTAGTTTTTTACAGAGACATCACTGCTTTTCCACGCAGATTGTGCCCCCAAAACTTGGTATTTTATGCCAAAACATGGTCATTTTCTTACCCTAACCAAGTGGGTTTTGTGCCTTAAACCTTAACCACATTCTGACCACTGTGTTGTTAAACATAAAGTTTCAACATAACTGCATAACATAACATCCAAATATAACTGATCTGTGGTTTGCAGGAACATACAATGCTAACATTTTTTTCTCGCCATTGGGTTAGTTTTATGCGCTTGCACTGTTTTTCTTATGCCAAGATATGAATAACCTCCAAGCTTGGTACAGATACCATTTTTCATCATAACAGGCCACATTTTAAGTTTTCTGCAGCGCACAGTGGGGCAGGAACAGTGCAGGAGACCAATGTCAGATCTGATTGAATGGAGAACAGGTAAAAATGTGAGCTCTTATAAAATTCAAGGCTTGTGGAAAAGCAATCCACCTGTTCTTAGACAATAGAACAGAGGTCACTATGAATAACTTTTAGAGTCAAAGAAAAAGTCCATCAGAAAATAAATTGCTATTGATTTTTTTGTTTTACTTTATTTTTTATTGTTGAACTGTTTCTGTATTTCTAGGATAAAAACAGCTCAACTGAACTGCCTGGCTCAAGGGCACCTCACCTGCAGTTGTTTAAGTTTTAATTTTTATCATGAACTTTTTTTTTTACTTTTTCCAAGCTTCTCAGGGGAGTTTTAGACATGAATCATCATCTAGGCTGCTGTCACGCCAGGTCTGTAGGGAGTTAGAGTTAGAGTGAGTGCCAGGGGCTTTTCAAATGCCAGTGTCAAACAGCTATTTATCTTGTTCACTTTGTATTAACTGAGGCAGTCGACCCATCCCTGCTGTCTGCGCTGCTTTGTTTTTCTCTTCAAAGGGCATCTGGTGATTAGATCTTTTCGCAATCTGTCGCTTGTATACCATCGCCTCATGTCACTGGGCACTGACCTTTGGGTGTTGTTTTGTTTCTGTTTGGACTCTATTGTCCCCTGACACAGATGAACATATCTCATGTGGAGCAGTAATGTACTATGTTTTCTCTTTAATCTGCTCGGTGCAGTTATAATGCAAAAGTTATAAAACAGAGCCACGAATTGTTGGCATGTATGAAGTATAGCACATTTTTATACTTATTTTCATTTTAAAGAACCATTGCCAAAGCGACACAATAAGGATTGGTTACTAAATCTAGCTGCTCACCTGTAATAAAGTGGTAAAGTGGTAAAAATTATTAATTCATCAATAAACATGTTTTTTCAGGGGGTTATGATGGAAGCAGATGAACCATCATGGTTCCTTCTCATCTGTGTTGAGTTTCACATGGGCAGCACTGATCCGGCACTTGCAGTAAAATGGCTGCAAAGTTTAGGAGCTGAAGCCAGGCTCTGAATGGGAAAAAATTGGCCCAGGCAATTTTCCTTATGACTAGCACTATTGCAACCAGCTACCTGCCACCTAGCATTAGTGGTATCGCCTGCTGTTGTCATGTCACTTGTCCTCACAGGCAGACAGGGTCCTCCTCTTCCTGCCTCTGGCCTGTAATGTTATTCTGCTGGTGTCAGCCTGCTTGCAGCATCAGCCTCTAGTGCTGTTTTTCCATTTGTCTCTGATATTTTCTGTTGTACCTTTTTGGTTTTTATTAGCTCCTTTATTAATCTAATTTGTAATTCTATTCCATGTATTCTGCTCTACTGTATTTATTTCTTATCACGCGATGGACCGATTCATTTGAAGGGATGGGGTAGATAACGGCATTTGGTAACACTTTACCTGCTTTACAGTATAGGTAGGCTATAAACAATTTTGGGACAATGTAACCCTAAATCTGATGAGGTGTTCCAACATTAGGTGGGCCAGCCCATCTGGGGTTGGCCAAAACAGCCCAATGGCCAGTCCAAATCTGGCTGAAGCACAATAAAGAGCATTTCACTTATCCTGAATAAGGGAGTTTAGTTGGGTGGTGTTAGAGAATGTGCCTTCAGGGCTTTTTGCCAGAGTGCGTCTCTGGCTGAAATATATTCATTTTAACCCAAACCATGATTATTTTTTTCTAACCTTAACTAAGACACCCCTTTCTGGAAGAAAGCCCTGAAGGCAAACTTCTCCTGACAGAGCAAAACTCCAATTATGTTTTGCAAAGTTCTCGACAAGTTTGAGAGCAAGGCAGATAAGGCCATTTTTCAAAAACTTGTTGAGTTTCAGAGAAATGTTGCCGGAGTGCCACAATAAGAGCCGACAGCATCTTGTTTGCATGGCTGGCAACCCCTCCCCCGGGGCCTTTGCAGGTGCTTGTAAGAAACTTGTTAGGTCAATCGCAGAAATGGTTAATTGAAGCTGATATCGTGTTTTAAAAAATGTTAATTCAGTGTTTACGTAATAAATCAAATACTCTGTATAGGAGCAACTATAAACTGAGTCCAGTTGACTCCAGTTGCAAGTTGATTTCTGACCCAAGTTGCGGTTTAACTTTGGCTCTCCACATGAGTTAGGCACCGGGCACACTGAGAGAAAATTTCAACCTTCATTTTTTCTCCTTCTCTTCTTTGCCCTAAAGTAAAGGGAGCCAGTCCTTATGTAGAAGCGATTAGAAAAATAACAGCAGGACAAACAGATACCCTCTTCCACTTGTGCTAATGCATTTTCAGTGCTGCAGGGTAAAGAATGAAACCATCATTTCAGGTTACAGCCGCTTACATGTAGCTGTACCTTATCACCTCCGAACACGAAACCCATGAATCCATCAGAGGGCAAATGCAGTTTTTGGCCGGCTTCCATGTGCATCATACATTCTGTGATGGAGAGATGACTTCGAGATTTCAGAAACTTTTGCAGGTTGTGGTCACTCCGGGACTTCTGAGTGACAGATGTTTTGATGGAATATCTCTCCTCCTGCTAGTACTGCCAGTGCTTCCTGTGAAGCACAGTGTTACCCTGCCAATCCCCAGAGAGTGAGAGAGAAAGGAAATCTCTCTGAGCCTCCTACCCTTTCCTTTTAATAAACACTTACCTGTATCTCCGTTACATGTTGGACATGTCAAAAAGATTCCCAGGGGAGTCAGCCACGTTTGATAGACTACTATTGTTTAATAATGCATGATGATGCCTGCATATTCAGTTTCAGGCAACCGCAAGGATGATGCACATACTGTGCAACTTGTGGGTAAGTGACCTTGTCGAGTGAAAGTAGCAATGGAATTTCTGCGCGATTTGAAAGGGCTCACATGCTCCTCATAAAAACCTACGGCGCCACGATAGCCAGTGATATATCGCTCCTGTTCCTTGGCATGCCAGCACGAATCTCAACACTAAAACTTTGGCAGTTTGATCAAAGGTGCAGAGTATTTATGAAGACATGTCTGCAAGGTCAGTGGGACTCTTTGCTCTGTGCTCATGCAGCAGCTTGGGGGTGACAATATCTTTGGAAGTGATGCAACCTTTCAGGAGACACAGCCTTTCATTAGGCTATAGGTTATTCACTTTTATCTCTGCTGAAGCACAACAACCAGGCAGCTCCTCTGGGCTCCACACAATTTCCACCTGAGTCTCTGCTGAGTCAAAACCGCATGTGCACTATGGTAAAGGTGTGACTTTTCTCAGAAGATATTTCTACGCATGGCATTGTTGGTCTTCTGTCCGTCAACTACTATGGTCCAGACTGAATTATCTGAAAGTCTATTGGAAGGATTGTTGTAGTATTTTTCTATACAGCATGCATGAATCTTAACTGACTTTGGTGATATTTTTCTAACAAGCATCACACAATGACATCTAGTTTGAATTAAAACGTCTTTCGACCTATTAGATGGATTATCATTAAATTTAATCCAAAATGTTCCACTAGTGTTTTTTCACATTACAGGAATTTCTAACTTCAATACAATGCTTAAAAAAAAGATACTTGATACCACAGAGACAAATTCACGTTGAGGACATACAATTTAAATCTTTCATTAAAAGATAAAGGATTAATATGAAATCAACAACTTTACTTTTCTTGGTTAGCAGCAGAGAACAGCAGAATGACTGCAGCCAACATTAACAATCAGAGAGAGTGAGAAAGCACAGCCAATACCTGTATATGGATACTATGGAAAATGAGTATTGAAACACTTACAAATACTCGGAATTAATATGTATCCATAAATCGATATTTTTGACAACACAAATTACCACTGATGATAAATTGTAATGACACTGATGACCTGTTATACGGTACCATCATCAGGTCATCTCACAGAGCCTCTAGCAAGGTTATAGAGTCTTAGTCTTGTTTTCTTTGTTTTGGGGGTATTTTGGCAGCTTTGAATGGGAATTTTAATGAGCTACAAAATATTGCATTTGCACTGTATACCGCCAAATAACGTACTTATTCAGTCTGTGCCATTAGTTCTTTGTTTCAGTCTAAGCCATTGTGTAGCACATGTGCCATATTTCTTTCCCATTGTTAGGAGCTGGTGGCTTTACAGATGAAAGCTGAGTCATTCCGTGCTCGCTGTCCCCAAATGATCTGCTGTATCTTGGACCTTTCAGTTGTTACAATAATATGATATTGATCTTAGTTTTGTGTTTCATCAGGTTGTGCCCATTTCTTTTTTTCTCAAATGCTCTTCTGTGCCCAGAGTGCAGGACAAAGAAACTACTGATTCGTATTTCCTGTAGCCCACTTGGAAAACTAGTGACATAAATGACATAATAGTGACGCAACTTTAGCATCTCAGTCAACAAAAAAAAAGAAAAAAAAAGCAGGGTAAATCAACAGAGTGCATTCCTATTATCAGGGGTATTTTAAACTTTTTTAACATTAAACTTAACATGCTTTTCTGGGTATTCTTGCCTTAAGGCCCTAAACCCAGTGCAGATGCATCACACTGGGAATTCTGTTTATCTTCTGCTCCCCACACGCCATCTTTTTAGTCAGTTGTGGGGAGCAGCCTAAAGGATGTGCACATGCTGAAAAAAAGATGAGAATCACATTAGTCCATGCAGGGTAACCAGATTTAACATCGCTTACACTGATATCGCAAATGATCGTCCAATACCAGAGTTTTAACTTGCAGTGAGACACCTTGCTGGGAACAAATTTATGAAAAATGAGGATTGACAAGCAGGTGGGAGGAGGTTGAACACAGTGTGTTCACCAGATGGCCAGTGCCTGCGCAGTTTGTGATCCATATTCAAACTTTGTCCACAGTGAAACTACTTCCTCAAACTGCTCTCTGTATGAGAATAATGAGCACGTATGAAGGGGTTTATACTGTACTATAGATGCATCAGGGCCCAGTTACTCAGAATGATCCAGATTTGGAAATCCATGATTTTGCTATCCACGATCAGCTGATCCATCTTACTTTTTGAACTCGTCTTTTTGATTAGATCACCCCGATCCAAATTAAAACTTTTCAAGATAACCAGATCTGGATTACCAGTGCTATTTTGAAAACAAAAGGTAGAATAGTCAGCATATTCTCTTTTATTTGAAGTGACTCAAAACTATATAATAAAACAACTGAAACATGTCTGTTTTCAGTTTCTGTCAGACAATAAGACCTAAAATAAAAAAATCACAAATGGATTGTGAATATTTTTAACAACTGCAATTGTTAGAAACTACTTGTGATTGTATAATTGTAATTAATGTAAAGTCAAAAATTAAAATTAAAACAAAATACATTTTGTTTGATATTGTTTACTATTTGGAGACAAAATCTTTCAAAATGTTATTGTACTGAAAAGCTTAATAGGTAGAATAATGTATAATGTTTACTTTATCCACTTTACAACTGTTATGCTCAAACAAATCAAGTGCAAAATATAATTAAATGTATAAATACTACATTATTGTATTGATCAATTTAAAAGCTTTATTACATTTTATCCCTGAAATCCACCCTGAATCCAGCCCTCAATGATCAAGATAACCCTGATTTTTTTGGATCAAAGGCATCTCAATCCTACTAAAAGGTTTTGAACAACACAAACTAAAGGCTTGATCCAGATCAAAACCCAAATAGGTTTACATGATTGAATGATTGATGCTAAACAACAACCTATTTTCAAGATTTATTCCAATCTGATAGCTGAAACCCGATTAGATTTGAACAACGGGGGCCAAATGACATTCAAGAAAACATCAACTGTTGCACTGCGCCTGGTTCCTTTAAGTTGCTGTTTTGTTCTTGAACCAATGTCACAGAGACAAACTCCTGTTCATTTGTTACACGTAGTAGAAAATTTCATTCCGATGAAAGTGAAACGGTGAAGCAGTTTCTCTGGAGCTCATTATCACCTGCAAACCATTCAGTTTTCACCTCTTTACCTCAGGTCTCTCAAACAGTGATTAATCCACCCCACTGCAGCGCAATTAGTATAATTTGCATTCAATTGGGCTCATCATCACCCACCGGTCTGCATTCCTTTCCCGGGGGGGTTTTGAGCAGCAGTCACTCCCGACCTCTACTGCAGAGCAAAGTTTCGATGAGTTTTAATTCAGAGACGATGAATCGGCTTCCTGGCTTGTTTTCCTCTGAGGATTCGATTGGAAGTCACCTTGTTACTCGACTTCAAATTTATCATCAAGAACTCTGAAAAAATACCTCAGTTCATCCTCTCGCAGCGGAATTATATCCCTACCTTCAATGCTGTTGACTTTTACATGCTCTTCATTGTTTTTCGACTTTGCTTTCTGATGTAATCCTACCTTTGTGTGAATATTGTGAGAGGATTATAAATCTGAACCTGTTGTGATCTTGGAATTGGAGCTTATTCTATCGCCTGGCGTTCACAATAAATAAGTCGCTTCAGATAAGCTCATTTGCTGAATTTTCTTGATACTCTCAGGGCACACACTCAAGCCGAGAGACTGTGCCTGAACAGGATGCTACACTTGTTAGCACGCCGCCGCTGACGCAATCTATTTCACTGAGGTATTTGGAGCATAGCGCGGGTTGAGTTATTTCAAGCATGTCAGGGGTAAACCTGTTTCCAGTCTGCATTACACTTCAGCATTTAATCTCCAGGTGGGCGCCAAGGGACCAGTCTCACGCCTGGTTGTACCCCCCCCCCCCCGCCCCCCAGCAGGGGACCACCCTCTGCCACCCCAAATTAACCACAGGCAGGATAGATCACAGGTCACACATGAGAGGATGTGACGGCTGCTCGCTGTACGAAAAGGTTAATGTCATGCTTGTAAGGTGATTAAAATTCATGACAGGGAGGGAGGGTGAATGGAGGGTTTCGGGAATGGGGTATATACGTGGGGGGGTCATGGTGCCACGTGTTTGCCTCAGCTGTTTATCCTCAGGTGCTTTTACCGCGTCCTGCTGCTCCCACTACTGAAGAACAAGAATGTGAATAACACAAGAGATTTAATTCAAGTCATGCAGCAGAGATCAGTGAGAAGGAGTTTTCTGGTTGTAAGCAGAGTTGGCAGGTGAAACATGTTGATGCTGAACAGGAGGTGAAGGGGTCATGTTTAGCACAGCAGCGTGCTGGAGGCAGAAAGTCACCCATGTGAGTAATCAGGAGACCTTTCATGCTGTTCAGTGGAGCTCACCTGGAAAATGGGCCTATTTTGGGTGAAAATGACATGTCGCGAGCAGAAAAGTCAGCCCTGTGGCATGTGTAATGACTATTTGATCTCACTTGTAAAGGTGGTGGACACAATAATAGCAGCCTGTAGTACAGTCCGACAAACAGCCCCGCATTTCGAAATGAGGCTTATTTCATTACTTTTTGGTAGCCTCAGTCGGTGTGTGATTTAATATGACCAGACCTGTCTTGATAATTACATTGACTTTTTGTAGAATATATGGCCATGTCCCAAACAATTTTGCTGATATCAGTAGTACGCATTATGTTAACATGTATGTTTGTTTACATAAGACTATCATCAACATTTTAGCCAACATGCTGCCAGAATTAACAGCAGTTTTCTCAATCATTGTAAGACTTGGGCGCAGCGATTCTCCACCTATTTTTGTCACCATCCAAACTACTTGAGCAAGTCCACTGTTGAAATGATTATGGCTGCAACTTTCATTGAGATTGTGGAAGTAGCAGCAGCCTAGTTAGTCCTTGGTGGTTAATCATCAGTGAGGGTCTTTTTGAAAACAGTTCAAAAAGTAATAAATCATATTTTTGAGGGAATAGATATTTACTGCCGGCTAGCTGAAGTTCTGATCAATTTAACATTTTGTTGATGCAGCAAGTTAATCATTAACACGCTAGTTTAAAAAGGAAAAGAACCAATGTTGAGATGGCAGAGGTGTGATTACAGTATGCCATCTGAGGTGTAACAGGTGGTGTGTTAAACATGTTTTATTTCCCAATTTCTCCAGGGAAGCACACCATTTATGTATAAATATATATACAGGTGTTAATTATTTGTATTTTTTTTTTATATTTCCATTCCAATATCTTAATATTCCTTATGAATTTAAAATGCATTTATCTTTGAAAGGGTGTACTTGCATGCTATTGCCTGTATGCTATTATCATTATATCAGAAGCATAAAATGGTCTTATGTTGTGAATACTGTGTATTGCAATTATTCCTGGGACAATCTATTGTCCAAAAAATTTGTTATCTCGACAGGCCCAGGACAGCATTATATACTGCAAGGTGGTACTATTTTTTTGTCTCTCACAACCTTTGGGAAAAGGTCTAAAAATGTAAGTAATAAGCTTCACAAAGGTTGTAAACATGCTGTTGTTTTCAATTGGATTTTGCTGCTATTGTATTGTAGTCGCCCATGTACATTAAGATCTTGCATATAAAAGCAAAGGTTTCTTTGTAAAGAAGATTAAGTTTAAGCCATTGCAGTCCTTTGCATTTACATGCACACTAATAATTTAATTAGAATTGGATTAAGGTAATTTTCCACCCATGGAAATTGTCATGTAAGAATTAGTCTGACTTAATTACTTCATTAAGCTTTTAATCACTATGTGCATAAGCCAATTAACGCACCTAGGGTTTTGCGCATTCATGCAATTTTATTAAAGCATGTAAATGCATAGTTGACTTTCCGTCATCCATCCATCACTTTTCTATACAGACTAATCCTGTCGCAGTGGGCTGGAGCCTATATATATCCCAGCACACTTTGCATGAACAGGTCACATTAATCTGACAGGGCTGGCACACGGATAGACAATCCCAGCCTCTTGTTCCCAGTGAGGTGACAGTGCTGACCTCAGAGTCGCTCAGCTGCCCTCATTAATTCAGTAATTTGGATTTATGTATGTACCTAAGGATCATGAAACTGGATGCAAAACAGTATTTCTATGTATGAACACCATGATGACTCTCTGCTGTCTAGAATGGAGTAAGTGAAATGATCAGTGAAACATTATCCAAAATCAAATTCATCCATTTTCCTTGGTTTGTAGTGCATTCTTCCAGATATAAACTCAACTATCAAACACAGCAAGTCAGCTTAATATGGGATTTAATTAAACTCTTACCTTGTCTATATTGTTTCTTGTATGTTAGTTTAGAGCAATTTCTCCAAATTACAAAGGTATGAAAGAACTTTGAAGTTTTAAAGATTTGTTTGCCTGTCAATCCATTCAGTTACAACCACAACGAAGGAGTTCAAGCTTTGAGAAATTGCATCTGAACCATGGCTGAACTGCTCTGACTTACCTCTTAAAGGCACAATGATGTAACCTCTGCCAGGCTGTAGTTCACATGAGCATTGTGAAGTGTATCAGGGGGCCTCGGAGGGGCATGTAGTGATATCCTGCCTTCCCTTTATCAGATTTTCCCCAGGTAGCACAAGCTGACCTGTAACTGAACCTTCCACCAATCAATAAGCATAAATCCTTTGGCTTCACTGTCCCATCTTCACCAGCCCTAACTTCATCCCCTGCAGGTCAAATCTCATTAATTACCCTGGGAAAGACCTCTTGTCAACTGATGAATTCATCTCTTTTATTTTCTTTTTTTTGTGGGCCAACTGTTTGAAGAACTCAATCCCAGATTCTGCCAGTTTAGAGACAAGACCTTGGATAAGCGGTGCGGTTTGAAAGTGGATTTTTGGAGTGATCCCAAGACTGGTAGTAAGAAGTCGTTAGTCTTCTCCTCAGTGCAGTTCATTAGCAGCAGAGCTTGTCAAGGTTAAAGCGTGCTGTGGCAGTGAATAGACTCCCCTCTTACTCTTAATTACCTTGTCACATATATTAGTAAATCCATAGGAGTAGTTACTCCTCTGTGAGACATAGGATTAGTGCTGTAGTAGTCAGTGACTGTACGTTTGACCTGCCTCTAGGTGCATGTCTCTTGTGGTCAAGTGCATGGAAGGTCCAAGTGTCCTAATGACTCGATGAAATAATAAATTACAGAATATTCTCAAGCGAGACATGATGAAGGTTGATCTGAAGGTTCACGGAGCTAATTGAGTTCTTGCAAGTACTATGTCAGGTATGTTCCAGCCTACCGTAAAAACAACCACATATGCTATTGTGTGTAGCAAGCTAAGCTAGTGAGGTATGCAATATGTCATATGTGACGTATGTTACGACATATTTCACGTTACATTAGTGACTAAATTATTTGTTACATGCCAAACGTATGACCAAATGTTTATGCTTAACCTAAGCAGGAAGTTTTGGAGCAGAATTGCAACCGTTTTAAGCGTTAGGGACATGTTTAAAATTAAGAGGGTAATGTATGTCATTTTAGAAATCAGTTGAAATTGACCTGTTGTCGTTTAGGTATTTATAATTTGGTCAATTATTTGGTTTGGCGGTCAGTTGTGATGTCTAGTCAGTACAAGAGATCCACCAAACCAAAATGCCAGATGGGTATTGGCACCAACTTTGAACAACCACGACCTGACTAATCCATGTTAAATTCTTTATTTATCATTTTTATTATAATGTTATATTTATTATATAATTCAGTGCTCCTGCTAGCAGTTACAGTCATTCACATTCATCACAGCAGGTTACTGACTCAATTTTAGTGCCAAAGCAATCCTTGAACATTTTCAATTGAGTTGAAGAATCAGAATTGAAGAATCAGAATTGAGAGAAAAAGTTAGATTAATGCATCCCTAACCAGCACCTTGGTTTAAAGTTATGTATCTCAACAACTACTGTCTATATTAACATGACATTTAATGTGATATTCAGGGTCCCCAAAAGATGATTCCAAATTTTGTAAATGATTACTTCTGATCACTGCTATACTGCCATATTTACCACTGGTACTTATGAATTATCAAAATCTTATGGGTAAATTGACAATATATCCACAGCATATTCATACTACCCGGAGAATGAGTAGCCTCAATTTTGATAGTCTGTCATGACCCAAAGTACAAAACGTCCACTGAAGACATAAATCCTCTAGTGTCTTATTTGTAGAGCAGCTTAAAGATGGCTAAATTGTTAAATACATGTGTGTCACAGTGCATGAACCCTGGCCTTTTCTGTAATGCCACTGTCATAACAGACTTTCCATTATAAGCACCACCGCAAGTACAGATCCACTGAGAACACTGTCTAACATTTACTTACAAAGAAAAGGGTGTTGCAACATAGTAATAACTGTCTGTTAAGACTCTTTTTTTTGCTAATAGATGGATAGATTTGCCCTCAGGGTAAATATTCATAGCTGTTAATAATGCATCCTGCACTTGTAATAGTTTCAGGTTAGGGGTTGGATTCAAATCACTGACATCGAAAAAAACAACAAACAAAAAAACCAAAAACCCTCCTTCTTCTTAGACTGCATATTTGATGGTTAACGGTACAAACAATCACTAAGGACAAATCCATCATAGAAGAGAAGTCAGCAGCCTCAGCAGACCAGATTTCAACGCCACATATGGAAATAAATGAAAGCACTAAATCTAACAGTGTTTGTGTGTGCTACTCCTCTGGAGCGACACAGAGCCAGACAGCAACATACATAAACCTGCAAGATTTAGCATGACCATGTGTAACATGCCAGCTGACAACCAGCACATTGCAGCCTTTGCTGCAATCACAGAGGAGTGGTGGGCAGAGTGACAGTATAGAAAATTGCAATGTGATTCAGCGTGGTGTATCGGATGGTGCGCCGTGGGACTGGCTGCTTCTGTCAGAATGAGTTTATGATGGCTCTCTTCAGCTGTAAGTTTGACAAAATGTCAAACGCACATCACCTGTGGGCAGCATGAAGGTGAGCCACCTTGGCATTTATTTTTGGGCGCATGTGTAGTCATGTGTGCAGGGTGGAGGGTGTGCGTCAGAGAAAAAGAAAAAAACACAAGCAGGCATAGACTGAAAATAGACAATAGACAAATGGGCAGACAGAAAAAAAGAGGATCAGACATACAGGTAAGCATGGAAAAAGAAAACAATTCTCATCTTCCAAGCCCACCAGGCTCAGAGTCTTTTTCCTGCATTGATGGCTGTTCACCCCATGTCTCCCTGTGCCACAGGGTGTCCATTGATCCCTAAAGAAACTGTCATTGAAAATGGTCTCTTATTTACTGAAATGTTAAAAAAAAACAGCCTGGGAATGTTTAAGGTTACTCATCATAGGGGTTATTTCTTCACCATGTTTGACAAGAATCTTTTCTGTACATTTATCATTCGCATTTGCAAACTCAGTTTAATAGTTTTAGTTATCAAATTGGCCTTAACTCCAATCCGTTGTGGCATTACAGCGTGTTAACATGACTCCAACATGACTCTTTGAAACTCTGTGTGATAACGCTAGAGTTCATTTTCTACATACAAGTGTCCCCCCTCCTCTCTCCACCCTTTGACCAGATGAGGGTTAGTGGTTCTGACAGGGCCATTGCCTCCCCTGGTTGCCCCGCTGTCTGCATCTCTTGATCTTTAGAGACAGGACCAAAGTGAGACAAGCTCCTCACTTCAACCCCACCAACTTTCTTCCCATCTTACTAGTCTCTCCCACTCTGTTCCTTTATCTCTCACCTCGCTTCACCAATACATCACACCTAATCTGCCCACTCTGTCAAACACTGTAGATATTCACCTAGTGGACTCAGAGGTAGTTAGGAGTCTGTGTGGATATGTGAGGATGTCTGTTTTTATCAATGAGTGTGTTTGGAAGAGAGACACAGAGTGAAACTTGATTTAGATTTAGAGTTCTTCTGTCTTGATATAAGACCTGACTATGTACTATAAAGTAGCGTGTTTGTGTGTATGTGTGTACTGACGTTCTCATGTTCATATGTATACCTACAAAAAGTAAAGCACAAGAATTCTAAACAACCCATGTTAATATGAGCTAGTATTTTGCATATAACTCATTCAGGAAGGCTGCAATCACATGACCAATGCACTGACAGGAGTAAAGAAGGAAGTAGGATAAAGAGCGTGTAAAAAGATACAAATTAAACAAAACGGCAATAACAAAAATGGATGGTAACCTCTTTGCAATAACTAGATTAGAATAAGCAACAAGAAATTGCACCTTACATGTTAGAAAGGGATTAGGAGTAGGAGAAGTATTAATTTATGAATTCCTACCCCTTTTACAAACAAACACAGGACTTTCACCCAGCTGCTCATGCAAAAACCATATGAAGTTTGAGTTATTTTAAGGTACATTGTCACTTTATGACACACGACCTTGTTTCTTTTCCTAAAACATTGCCCGCATAACTTAACTCTACCTACCATATGTAAATATTTGCTCACTTAAACCTAACCTTCATTACTGAATGTTAAGTATAAAACTTAACGTTCAGTATGTAAGGTGACAACACCCGACGAGAATTTTTCCCTAAACCAAACCTATGGAATTTAACTTGCCTAAATATTAACTACAAAACTTTAATTTCCTTAACCTTACTTGCGTAACTTTAGTTTAGTTTAATATGTATGGGGATGACGCCCAGCAGAAGTTTCCTTTCCTAAACCTAACTTATATGTATATATTTATTTGCCTTAACCTTTCCTTTGTAACTTAAGTACTTAACTTTATGTTAAGTATAGAAGGTGACAACTCCCAACCAGTCTAAGCCTAGGTATATTTACTTGCCTAAACCTACCTACATAACTTTTTCTTGCCTAAACCCAACCATATGTAACTTTATGTTAAGTACATACATTTCCGTTAATGTGACAGCGCCATTCATAGATAAATATGTTAGGATGAGATATGGTTAAAGTTTAGGGTATGTTAATGCATTGCATGCATCATGTTTCAGTGCAGTGGCTCACAAAAATGAATGCAAATGATTTATATCTTCTTTGTAGATGCAGCAGCGTATTGCACTGATGCTTTTACACACTCAGAAAAATGTTCCTCCTCTTCTGTCTAATTTTATCTTTTTTCTACTTGCATTGGTTTTCCATTCGTCTCCATGTTTTTCAAAATGATGCTTCTTCTTCCATTGTCTCCCCTCCTCTCCTTCACCCTGCATCCTTCCTTTTCATATCCCCCTCTTGCGATGTAATAAGTATCAGCAGCCCCCTCTGACTGCCTGTTCTTTGATCTGATATGTGCTCTCTAAAGCCTCTCACACTGCTGCTGTGAAACCCAGATTTGCTTGTTGTGACAAACACAAACACAAAAATGGAGATGTATTTTTTTTTGCTACCCCTCCCTATAATAGCCATCTCATAAAAACAAAAGTAAACACCCCTGTTGATTCAGCTGGCTGCCGTGCATGTTCTATCACACCGTGAATATTGTCTGCACACTATAGCTCTCACTCTCCTTCTATTAGTTGCTTTAAAGGTTGGTGGATTTTTTTTCCATCTACAAAAGCCATTGAATGTAGCCTACTCTGCCAAAGTTGGAGGTTTGATTCCCTCTGGGACCCACAGATTTTTTCCATTGTGTGCTCTTTTAAGCCTCAATGGAGGAATGTATTTTTGTTTTTAAACATTCAGATGTCAATCCAAACCAGACATCTGTTATGTGATATCATATACCATATCTTTATGGCTTGTAATTTTATTTCCAATCATTCAACGCGTCTTGGTTTCTTTCTCTCTTTATTGTGGGATTCAATCCCAAGCCTTGAGGCTGACATTCGAGTCCAAGTGTCTGCCAAAGGTTTACAACATGTCTTTGCATGAAGGGATGATGTTCAAGTAACGCAAAGACTAAAACGCCAGTCACAGTTGATAGATTGACAGATTTGAATGCTTTCGCTGCAGAGGCCATCGGAGTTATCTGAAGGTGTCGGTCTTTGATTGTTTTCAGCATCGTGTATCAATCCACGCTGTTTTCACCCTTTCCATCAACCACTCTTTGCTCCTGTATGACAAACTGTCCTGCTCAACACAGACATATGACACATGAAAAGAAACCTCTGAAAAAATGAGTAGGGAAACATGACAAAAGCAGATGTTTTAGTGTATGAGTACTGTTCATACTGTCAGTAGAGTTAAGAGACTTTGTGAATCTATGACAAGGGGAACTAAAGCCATTCTTGAGGCACAGGGGGGAGCTGTATCTAAAGAAACAGTTTATGTTGGTTCTTCCTTTAATTTATCACCAGTCTCTATGTATATGGTCATAGTATAGACATGTTCAGTTAATCGCTTGATTCCATAGTGATGTGCACTCAATTTTTATCAGTTTTTTATGTCAAGAGTGGGGAATTTTCTCTTCTCTTCTCTTGCATCCATCTTCTCCAACGTCTCTCATTACAGATTGTACTATCTTTACTTGTTTTCTGCCAGTCTTGACTCCTAATCTGATACTTTTGTTTTCTTTTTTTCCATATTTGAAATCTGTATATTTTACATCATGGATCTTTGATGTTATGAACGGTAATGTGAGACCATGGATTGCTGTAGTGTAAAAAACTGTAAAAAATTGATAGCAGAAACACTGAATTTTAATATTTTTAATCATTTGGATGCATAACATTAGATTTTTGTCAGTATTTGATATGCTGGTATTTCCCAACTAATTTTGTTCATTTGCCGATACTAAAATATGCACATATTTATTACCACCTAATTGCACAGACCATCAAGTCTCCCCTGGAGACCCTGGAGGAATGGAATTATTATTATTATTATTAATTATTATTATTATGCCTGCTCTTATCTTGATGGCCCACTGGCAGATACAGACATTAAATACAATGCTTTTCAAAATGTAAACATTCACTCAGAAAATAAATAAAAATAAGAAAACTACACTGTAAAAAAAAAAAAAATTGTTCCATCTTAAAAAAAGTTTGTGTCCAAGCTGCCTTACATTTTTAAGCTGACTGAATTTAAGAAGACAAGTTGAATCATGAGAAAATAAACTCACCTTGTTCTTTCATATTCAGATATAACAATTAGTCTCTTTTTACTGTGTACTTCCAATTACGTTACATGTAAAATGTGCCATTTGATTTTTCCAACAAAACAACCAGGGATAATTTGACTTTTTTGACTAATTTAAGTTGCCTAATTAAAGCAACATCATATTGGCCAGTCATATTGACAAAAATGTTCATTTCAGGGGAAAATTTTAATTCAAAGCCTTTACGTGCAAATAACGAGGACATGCAAATATTATCATGTATCTCTAATGTGGATCCGTCACCCCTGACCAACACCCGTTTCACATAATCAGGTAAGTGTCAAAGCATATTAGCGTATCCCTGGTCTTTAAAGTAGCAGAACACGTGCCACCCTTCAGTCTGTGCACCTCTTTAGCCAGCCAAGGTCAAACTGTTCCAAACAGGCTGCAGACACAGGTACACTGTTGCCTGATGTTAGCGTCCATCAACCAACAGATGTTGCGTTGAAAATGACAGTCCTGGGTGGCCACAGATTGTTTTGGCTGTGGCACATCAGGATGTTAGTTTGTGTGTGTATCCAGAGGCGGCATGAGAGATGAGGAGTGTATGATTCACGCTGACACGTCTGGTTGACATTCAGAGAGGCCGAGAATCATTGGCACCCTGACTGCTTGCAGTGGTTAGTGTGTCCAAACAAAGCTGCTACTGGCAGCATTAAACCACCCAAGAGTCATACACAGGGCCACATGTGCATAAACACACTCTACACACACATGCAATAATCTACAGTAATGAATTGACATGCAGTGATGCATACAGACACACACACACTGCACAAAAACACCCATGTAACCTTACACACTCATGGAAAGAGAGACAATATAATGCATTGCTGAGAATCACATTTGGTCATTTATCTGTAACACATACACACACACAGTTGCGTGCAGCCTCCCTCTGTAGGGGGGGTCACTCTCTGACAGCTCCATATTTCATCTAATGGAGCTTCAATGGGCCTTTTCAGTCCGGTCAGGGGCCGTGGAGACTGCTGCTGCAGGTACGCTACAACTGTCTGGGGAGACAGCAATAAATAAGGCCACATAGTGTTTAATAAAACAATATGAAAATATTGTCTTACCCTTAATAGCCCTGCAGAAAGGAGAGGGGGATAAATCAGGGGGAGGACGGGGTTGCGGTCAGGCGTTTCCTGCAGCTACCTCCCTCTAACCTCCCACTTATTTTTGCCCCCTTTTACCCCCTCTTGGGAATGTGGTGTAAAATGATAAGTCATTTCTCATTTTCAGTCTTGCCCGACAAAGTGGCCATAGATAATGGATACACTCTATTGGTGACCACTTGAACATTTATTTCTTGTCTTTGCAGCAAACCTTGAAGATCAGGAGGTAGTATACCCACCTCAGATTAAATATCTCAAAGTGAACTTTAGTCTTTACAGTATAGGGTTAGTATTTTATATTGGAAAAACTTTAATAAAACAAATTAGAGTCAAATGAAATTCTGATGCACCATTCCTCATCCTTGAATACCTGATATTTGGAAAACCTTGATTTTTCCAGACATCCTCTCAGGAATGAATCTGCAGTCTACTGTGGGATACTGATGGATATATCCTCTGGGATTGTACAGTATATTCTTTTTCAGAGCTTAAGTGTGGCTGCATCATGTATCCCTGTTAGGCCAGATGATGCTCATCCTGAATTTAAATTTCACTTTTTTTCACCTCATCCCTGGAAAAAAGGGTTTTCAGTGGTGTTTAAACAGAAGGTGCTGTGCAAATTGATTCCAAATGCATTTTGGATGTTTGCTAACCATTCACAGTAGTTCACATGTGGCTGCTACAGAGGCCAGCTCTTTGTTCCTGAGCATACTGATGTATCCCTCAATGCTGATTTATCCACAAGGGTTTGACTGAGTGTTTTTTTTTTTCGACATCACTTTTATGCTCTAATGCTCACTGTTAGGGTTAGGAGGGCAAAGATAGGTCATGGTTTTGGGGTCATGGTTAGGGTTAGGGTTAGTAGATTCTTGCTTTGGGTGCTGAATGTGCTAGGTCTGTCACTGGCTGCGGGCCACTGATCAGCTCAGGTAAAGCCACTGTCGACCCAAACAATAGTGTTTTCTAACTCGATTTTCTTAGTTTGGTCATGTATACTAACCACCAGGCCAGGGTGGTATAATATTTCATACCTTTATACCTTCTTGAAATGCCACCCATCTCTCAACAGCGAGTGTGCTACTTTTGGCGTTTCAGACTAATAAATACACAATAGAAACCCACATAATGTCAAAAGTCAAAAGTAATATTCTCAAACATATATGGTGCATGCTGTGCACTATATACAATGAGTTTAATAAAAAGAGAAGTGCCTATATTTATGATGGTATTAAAACATATCTTCGGGATTTCTAAATACCCGTAATACAGTTATACCACTCAAGCCTACGCAATACTAACCTCCACAATGTCAGCCACTGTATTCTGATGCTTTGTGTAAGTTTTGTGTACCACTTACTGCCGTCTTTAGCCAGCACATTGTCAGATGCTGTTAGGGTAAATTGGAAATTTTTGTTTCCGCTTCCCTCTTCCTCCATCCCATTGTGTTATGGCTTCAAGCTGAGTCCATCTCTGATTCACAGAGCTCACCTTTTTGTCAGAATCTGCCCCTGGTATCACTCTCATCATCTGTTTCTTTTTTGGCATCTGTTTTTTGATAAAGGAAGCAGCATCCTGTTTTGGCTCCCAGCAGCTTTTTGCAATATGAACTCAGGCACCTTGTGTGTGAATCGTCCGCGTCCCAAAAAAAAAAACGCATTTGAGGGGGAATAAACAACCTCCATCCTGTAAGTGACGTAACCCAGATTTTGAATCGATTCTCCCTGCAGCAATAAGAAACTTGTAGCACAGTAGTTTCTTGAAGTGCATCTGCCCTACGTTATACTGCATTTATTCTGCATGCAGTTCATAACACAAGCAAGGTTGTGTAGTCTCAACAGGCCATTTGTTCTGACTTCTGGCAGCAGAAAAGAACTATAGCGCTTCAGTTTTATGTGCAGTCAATATGAAAGATTTCTTGTGAATGAATTATAGCTCCCTTCTATTGTAAAAATATCACGAGGTCAACATGAATCAATGAAGTAACGGAGCATGCCAGCTCAATGGCATCCCATCTGTGCCACACAGCGGGTGGCTTCTCTCTCAAGGTGGGTCCCGTGACGGGGCCCAGATTGGCAGTGCCAGTCGCCAAACGGCAGCGCCAAGCCTCACGTGGGGCGGCAGTCTGTCGCTTTCCCCTAAGGCAGTCCTTTTCCAGAAAATGGAAGCAAGCAGGTTTGAGCTTGAGTAGAGGGACTGGAGACGAAAAGCGTATATCTGTGCCTCTCCTCGTGTAGAAATCAAAAGTGGGTGCTGGTGTACACAGCTGCTAAGGTGCCATGTCTTCAGGTCATGGTGCGACTCTAAATAACAGGCAGTGCTCTGTCCTCTTTTACCACATAGCTCGTCTTTGCCTGTGATGTCCAGACGTGCCAACTGGACTTATTTTCCCAAGAACACCTTCGGGAATTTCTTAAAATATGCACAAATGACCACTTGGACTCAACAATGAACTAATTATTTCGATGGTCACTGGTCAAAAGTAAAGGTCAGGGTGACCTTACATCCATCTCTTTCTCATGAAAGGGATATTTTAAGAACACATTCAGGGAATTTCTTCAAATTTGGCATAAACGTCCACTTGGACCCAAGGATGGACTATTAGAATCTAATGGATATAGGTCAAAGGTCAAGATGACCTTGCATCTATACCATTCTCGTGAAAATGATATTTCAAGATCACATTGATGGGATTTCTTCAGATTTGGCACAAACATTCACCTGGACTCAGGGATGAATGGTTAAGAATTTGGTGGTCAAAGGTCAATGTCACTGTGATCTTGCATCTTTCTTATTCTTGTGATATCTCAAGAAGGCCCGAAGGGGTTTTCCTTGAATTTGGCATACACATCCATTGGTTTCAACCATGAACTGATTATAATTGAGTGGTTGAAGGCCAAAGGTAACTTTGACATCACAAAAAAAATATAATATGATCTGTTTATGACAAGATTTCACAAAAATGTTCAATAGGATGTAATGATGATGATGATGATATATAATATTATGTATTCAAAAGGTCAACTTAACTGTGATATCATTTTTCATGAACACTCTTTTTAGCCAGGTCGTAAGATGTGTGGGATGCATCCATGTTTTCTGGAAACTTTACTGATTCGTGGAGGCATACAACTGTGAAGTCGTAATTCTAGTCCTCCTTAGTTCCAATTCTCTCATTTCTGTTGTTCTTTCTTTCTTTTACATTCATTTTAAGTGCATGAGAATGGTGTCAGGCCTTTGTGACACTGATCCTGAGCAGGAATGACTAAAATGTAAATTATGATTGTATTGAATCCTCCCAGAACATGATGGAGTACTTGTTGGAGATCACACTTAAGCCTTTGATTTGTTTAGGCTGCCATACGGTTGGCATTAACTACATCTACATGGTCCAGACGTGTGTCAGGTGTGGTGTCAGTGACTGTCAATCACTGTCAGTCTCAAGCTAAACAGACCACATCAAGGACTCACAAATACTAATTGATGACACTTGCAAAGCTTCATTTGGGCAGAAAAATGTGAATCCGTGTCAGCACTTTGCACATACTCATTTAAAGACACACAAGCAAACTCCAACTCACACACACCCAGAAACACAAACAAACAGACGGTGAAGCCAGTCTCAGAATAAGCGATGCGGGAAGCGAGGTCGCTCTACACAAAGTAACCGGAGACGTCAGCGGTCACGAGGACCAAAGGAGAGGATCTCCATGCTTCAGGCCTGATGTGGGCCTTCAGGCCAAACCAGAACAGGCCTCCCTGCACCTCCTCTATCCTAAATAATCACTGGGCCTCCAAAAACCAAAGAAAATAACTTAATTGGTATGCTATTTGAGTTTCTTTTCCAATGGCATGAAGCTGCTATAAATTACACATACTGAATTTCTCTTCTCTCTTACTGGGCACTTTCTGCAGTCTTAATCAAACTGCACTTTTCACAATTTTCAACCTTTTTTTCTTGATAGTAGCTGTGAAAGCTTTAGAATCTTGACAAGTTAACTGTGTGTTTTCTTGGCTCTGTTTTGCGATACTGAAATAACAGAGGAAAGAAGGCTCAAAGCGCGGCCAAACAGTAGGGGGAAAACACAGGGGCCTGTCAAATTAGAGGCAACACAAAGACCCGCTTGTTGAGAAGGGAGGGGGGTCATGAACTCAGGATCCGGACGGAGACCACAGCGTAAATTCAACCCATGTAAACCCTCCCTCATGCTTCCTCCACCACCACCTTCCTAGAAACACCAAGACGTCAAAGCAAACCAGAGAAATTCACTCGGGTCTTTCCTCAGCCTGTCAGCGGCCATCCGTCTCTCTTATGTGTCCTTAATAACATCTGACCACAGCAGCCAGAGGAGGAGCAGCAGTGGTGCAGCCGCAGGCTCACATCTGACCGGACTGGAAAACTCTTTATTACTTCTAACTCGATCTGTCCTTTTCCTCCTCACTCTCCCTCTCTGTAATACCTCCCGGGCAAATGTAGCGTACCAGGATTTAGCCATCATTCTCAAGGTGGTCTGTAATGGAGCGATTCTGTAGCTATTGTAACCTCTGACCTCTTACCCAGCATGCAGCGAGACACTCGGCTGTAGGAGGGGAGTGGAAGTGTGCTGTTTCTTCATACTTGGCATTCATAACCTTGACAACAGCGAGGTTAGCTGGTTGTGACCCTGTTGTTACACAGCAGTCAGAAGTCTCATTAGCGACATGAGTCGCATTTGCACGGCGCCTTTACACCAGCTCACCTTTCAGGGTTAATTACATAAAAAGGCTCACTTTTAACCCCTGCCACTCCTTTTCTTCAGCAGTGTTATATTTATGATACCCTTCATGTGGATGATTTGTTGAGTGTTGCAACAAGACATAATGTATTGGGATGTATGCGTGAGTATACATACACACACCAGTGGAGTCTTTGAGTCATTATCCTGCCTCGGCAAAAGCTGTAAACCCTATCAGACAGCATGAGCTGGGTCACTTTGAGCCTCCTGAGAGGGCTGATTGGCTCGGGAGGATCAGCAGGGTTTAATGGCAGGTCTGTGCTCAGTGTACCCCCAATTAAAACAATTCGGCAAGTGTTTTTAGCAGGATTTCAAAAGAGATCTGTCTTTAGACATGAAGTTTCTGGTTAGCATAGGTAGCAACCAGTATGGTGACAGCCCTGGTTTTGCTTTCCTAGAAGAATTTTAGCTATCTTACCATACTGCTGAAATGAGGTGTTTCTTTTGCTCTTAAAAAGAGTGAATATGTTTGAGTTTGTTCACTCCTTGAGCAATAACTCATCTCAGGCTGGGTAATATTCATACCCACCTTTCCTTCCCAGTTGACAGAAGAAAATGGGGACAGAGGAGGAATGATAAGGGGTTCTGAACTGGGCAACATTTCGATTTCATGATGTAAGGCTAGATTCTTAGATTTTAGATATCATAATATTCTGTAATATCCACAGTGAAGTCAAGGTTTTCCACATATTTTTTAAATAACAACAACTCCTGCCATATATGCCGTTTTTATTTTGGAGCTGGACTGTTCATAGGGGCACTGTTGGAATATATATAAACTGTTAGGTTATTCATTGCACTAATGTTATACTCTTGGAGCACAGTGCGTACTTGGCAGCAGAACGCCAGGTGCAGTACAAGTGAATCTTTACTGTTCATTATGCTGGGTCTAAAGGTTTGCTTTAACTCACCTCTGCAGCAGCTGCTCCTCTCATCTATTGATCTGATCAGCTCTGATCAGATCAACTCTTCAATTATCTACCCCCACAACTCAAACTCCTCAGAAACTGCTGCTGAGGGGAAAAAGGACTCTTGACCAATTCCGCTGCATTCACAGACCCGTAAAGTCCTGAGAATTCAGGGAGGGGACACAGAATTATAAAACTAACTGAGACAAAAAAATTTCAAAACATTTATTATGTGAAAGCACCAATCGTCAGCCCTACAATATCATTACAATATTGATATCTGTATATTTGGTCAAACACAATTTTATATGATTTTCTTCATGTCACCCAGACCTAGTTTTCATTCATTTTGCTCCTTTATTAAATTTCTCACTCAACACTTTAAAATCTTGGAAGAGACAGAACTACAAAAAACATATCTCCCAGTACCTTTTCCCCTTTAAAGATAAACATTTGTAACCTCAAAGACCTTCAGATAATCATGTTTGATTTTATCAATTGTTTATCTATAAAGTGCTAAAGATAGCATTTTGTATCCTCTCTTTAGTTTTTTTTCTCTTTCTTTGTTCAGTATGTTAGGGTTCCTCAATTCTTCTTTCTTAATTCCATAGTCTGTTTGAAATGAATGCATGTTAGGTGAGGGTGCTTGATAGTAACTGCTCTTTTGTCAAATATTTTGTATCAAATTCATGTCCACAGTAGGAATGTTATTAGGTTGGCAAAATGTCGGTGTCAGGTAAAAGTTAAGACCGATACACACGGCTTAATTTAACACACTTTCTCACAATTTCAAAGAGAACAAGCTTACTGCATTATTTATTAAGTCACAACTTTGGGAAACATTGGATTCAGCAAACTTGTTGGTTACCAGAACAAATGCATCAGTAGTCACATGAAGTATTTGAAATTCTATTTGGTAGTGCAATTAATTGTCCCCAGTGTTAGTATTGGAAGCAGTTACTGTTTTTCTCCCTTTTTTTAACTCCTGGGTAATGTTTTCCTATTAAACCACATCTATGGTTTTGTGTAATTATTGTAATTTACAGTAGCATGCTTCAAGATATTCCCAATATTCTCATTATTACAAACTTCTCATTTGCATCAACTCAAGAAAATACACTAACTATTCAGAACAAAACCTTTCTTTCTTTTTTTTTTTTTAACAATCGTGGCTTCTTATCTGAAATCCTTCATTTTCCCTATGAAATTGACTTCTCTTGCTCATTTCCCACACTGTAATTTTTATTTGAAGAAGACATCATTTGTCTAACTGCCTGCAGTGAGACAAGTGGACATAAGAGAGCCTCAGTCATGGAACTTTTTCTCACTTTACATCCTGTCAATTTAAGCAGCAGTCTTTACATACTGATGAGTGAAACACAGACATATTTGGTTTATAGTGTGTTTTGATTGATGAGGTTGTTTGTTGACTGAGTGAACTCCCGTCCTCATTAGCATGCAGCCAGAGCCGAGATGAGCAGGAAGTGTCTCCTTCTCAGGCCCTTTCTCACCTTTTCTGACAGCTGATAGTTATGAAATTGTTGAGGAATGGAAAGTCAGCAGAAAAGCTTGTCGAGAGCTTAGTGTAAGCCATATTTCTTGTGCCAAAGTTTGAGTATGTGGTTTTGGCAGGGGGCAGCCGAGCCACTGGGAGACCCTATCATAAGCATTTTTCAGCATTATGTTATCATACTAGGGGGGGATTGGACTGTGGTTACTGCTGGAAGAACCCAAATATTTACTATCAGCTTTCAGTATGTGGTGAGTGGGCACTGCTGATAGTGGGAGGTAATGTTAGTTTGAGCAGCAGGAGCAGAGGTAGTGAGTCGTGAAGGAGGATAAGGAATTGCCGAGAAATGAGGTCTGGTCAGTAATTGATTCAAATTAGCTTAACTGCTCCAAAAGAACAAAGAGCGTACACTTCTTGTGTGTACATGGTCAATTGCTGTTGGTAATTTATAATATTCAAACAATTATTTTCTTGCTTAAAAAGACTTACATTGTATCTTGTTGCAAAACTTTTGCATTACCCTTAAAAGTTTTGTCTTATCCCTGCAATCCTAAAGAAAGATCATCCCCATAAATCATCGCACCTGGTGTCTCACTGGTTGCCTAGCAACCTCACAGTGACAACAAGGCTCCAGGAGGTCACCGTGCATGATCAAGGATTAGGCAAAATCCCAGTGATGTCTTCCTAACAACAGCAATAACTTCTGGGTAGACAACTGGCAGCTGATTTGAGCTAAGGAGAGATGAGAAACTGGCAAAATGGCTACTGTTCTCATTTTTTAACCATAACTGCAACATCTGAAGATATGCTGTATATTGTTGCTTGTACTGTAAACATAGCATAATACATTTAACCCTTAGGACTTTTAATATTACACACACTCATACTGCTCTGTACACAAAATGCGCTTTTCAAAAATCCTGCTATTAAAAATAGTATACATTAACATGATTTAATTCTTTCATTGAGCTTATTTATTTTAACAACATCAGTCCTAAGCATAAATATCAAATATTCATTATTTTCATAATTTTTAACTCTTTAAATGTCAGGTTTTGATGCCACTTTGTTTTTAGATGAAAAAAAAAAAAAATCAGTATACTACATGTAAGGTAGATTTTTTTTTTTTATTATCACAGCCTGGGATATGTCAATGATAAGCAGCAACATCGATTGTGACAGTGCACCTAGTGGAAATATGCATGTATTTTCTCCATGAGCTGAAGATAACCCCTTTCCAAAATCTCAGATAGAAACCTCAGTAAAAGCACAATATATTACACCATCTCAGATAGAGGCACCGGCTCTTTCCACACTACTGTACACCAACTCTCTCTGTCGAGTTCCCCCGCCGTCTCCAGTTCAGCCTGACTGTTTCTGCCCCACAGGAGCCCATTTATAGAGGCAGCAATGAAAAGCCCGACATCTCGGTAAATAAAGACAAAGGAGGATTTATCCAGGCCACCGTTTCCCTCAGTTTATCAAGAAGAAGTGCTGAAGAGGCAGCTGACCTTTTCCCTGGCATTCCCAATCAGCTGCACGCTCCCTCCTGCTTCTCCCTGTTACTTTCTTTGTCTTCTGCTCCCATTTTCTCCTGGCCCTTACCTCTTCATCCTCCCACCTCTCTCCCTCAGCCCCTTCTCTTCCTCTCTCCTCCCTCGTTTGTCTTCTCTCGTCCACTAGCAGCATGCAGGGATGTTAACGAGGTCATTTTTTTCCTCTGCTTATGAATGAATTAAATATTAGGAAAAGACAAAACTCATAAAGTAGGTGACTTCCACAATCAGCGTGTGAGTGTGATGGTTTCCCTCTGTTAGCTGGTGAACCAGCAGCTGAAGCTTATCCTACCACACTTGTCACAGAGGATGAAAGTGTTTGCTAAATGCCTGTAATATAAATGTAAAATGATGTTAATCTTCAGTTCTGTGGGGAGAAGGCACATCTCCGCCCAAACTCTACCTCGGCACCTCATTTGCAGCCTAACAATCATCTCCCAAGGTTAGATCCATCATTACAGCAGCCTCTCTCTTTGCAGGGGTCTGCCGTGCAGCTGCTGCCTCTCGTCCCCTCACCATCACAGACAGAACACTGCCATCTGTTGATGGGTGGGGCTATTACACAGCCGGGGTTACTCTGCAGGCTGACGCACACAAGGCTTTCACGAGGGTCAGAACTGGGTTTTAAAGGGTCAGTTCACTTAAATAACTAAATCACATTTCTTATTCACTCCTATCAAACTATGGAGTTTAATTTGCACTGCTTCTTTTAAAAACAGAATCCCATTTGCGTGCGATATTGCACAAGTCTGTGAACATTGAGTGAATATTTCTTTGGTGAGAGGCACTTTAGATCAGTGGTTCCCAACTGGTCCAGTCACGGGGTCCGGATTTCTCCTTCGTCATGAGTTCTGTGTCCATACATTATAAATTTCCACTTTTTAAAATTTATTTCACAAAATGTAAACAATATGTTGGCTTCGAACACAAAGAAATAAAACAGGTTGTAAGAATAAACAGAACCTTTAACAACTTCAAGAATTAGTAGAATTAGTAAAATTAACACTTCTGTATAAAGTAAACATAAATTAGAATTAACAGTTATGTTTACGTCACTTTTTTAATCGGTTTCCAAGATTATTTTAAATAATATCAGCCTGTCATAGTTTACAGTGTACTTGGAAAGTGTTTTTTATAAACTTGATGCTTTCATGGGTCCCTTTAGGTCCATTCAGAATAGACCCACAGCCCAATTTTGGACTACAACCCACCAGTTGGGAACCACTGCTGTAGATGTTTCTCTATGTCTACATTTGGCTAAATTTATTCAAAACCATGAACATTTCTTGCCTTTAAATAGCTTTAAGATTTAAAAAAAAAAAAAATCTTAATCCACACTACATACTCATATATAGTCTGTATTTTCCTTTTCTCGCTCTTAATTGAGACTATATAAAGTTAAATAACTATTTGCGTAGCTCCTATTATGATAAAAAAAATCACAAAGTGTTTTACATTAAAGACAGATAAACCATAAAAGCAATATGATAAGTAAAATAAAATAGTGGTGACAAAGTTTACACAGAGTGAAATATTTCAACACTACCCCATTTGGCATTTGGAAAACTTCTGTATTTCTTGTACATCATTTCCCAAATTTAACCTGACGTATTTTAGTATCTTTGGAAACTTGGAAACCACAAGTATTTCTAAGACAGTTCTGTAGGTTGGAATAATGTTTATGTCTCAGTCCCACTGACTTAATAGTAATGAGTCAGTGGCGTTTGTGGCGGTGGCTTTCCACTGATTTTTACACATGAAACTCAGTTTACTCATCATGAGCTTTTGACAAGAGCTGTTTAATGTCCTCTGTGGCTTTGGAGGGAACTTAACATAGTTTGAAAAAATGACCTTGTGATGTTATCAGAGTTATCTCCGCCTGTGTTGCAACACTTCAAATTGATAACATAAAACATGCGTTCCAAACACAGATTGTGTAAATTATGGACATAACTACAGTGACATCACCCATTGCTTAGTGGACTCCCATTTTGAAGCCTTGACTTTGGCATTTTGGCCGTCGTCATCTTGCGGTTTTTTTGGAGCCAGAAGTGGCCGTGTTTGGGTGAGAGGTTAGATGGAGGAGCAGGGGGTGGATCCGACTGAGGACGCTTTCCAAAGACAGCCTGTCACACAAAGCAATCAGCACTTAATTATGCATAACTTTAAACCTCAGTAAAATCAGATTGTTGAATTTGGCCATAGAGCACAAAACTGTTTATTATTCCAGGCTGTAAACGTGTTCATTTTTGCTGTAAAGTAGGGCATTTTGACATGGGGGTCTATGGGGGTTGACTCACTTCTGGAGCCAGGCTAATGTTGACATTCAATGAAATGCAGTTTTTGGCACTTCTGCATTGGCTTCATTTTTCAGCCACATAGGTCACACCTTGGTTCAAAACTGTGGGGATGCTGTAAAGTTAAATTATGGGAGTTGTAAAACTGAACATCTTGAGCTTGACCCACAGGGACTAAAAGTCATCATATCTCAGCCACTGCTGCAACAATTTTCACTATTCTTTGTATTTCCTCTCTTAGTTTCTCAACTATGTTGAAGATCAACACTAAATGCTGGATTGCAGCTTGACAAACTTTTCCTTCGGGGATATAATTTACACTTTTAAAAGGTAGTAAATCTTAATATATCACATTATATGCTATTGTAATACTTAGCATATCGCAAAAGTGTAAAATCAAAAGTAATGTATTGTGAAAATGTGTTGTGATGATATTGTATCGTGGGGCCTCTGGCGATTCACACCATGAGTATACACAATTTTTTAAATGTTTTTGGGGCGTTTATCTTGCATTCATCTTACATGAATCCTACAAGCAGTTCATTCTCAAGTGCTATTATACAGTAGTAGTATTAGCATCCTGAGAAAACAACAGGAAGGAGTTACCAAACCACTTTTAGGATGAGTCAGGAATGCAAATGAAATTGTGATACTCTGTTGAAGGCTTCAAACTCATCTCTTGTAGTTTTGGCTGAGTTATACGAGAATAGAGTTTGCATGTACGACTTGTTTCCTCTGGAGACTTTCACGTGCTTGTAAACAGGAAATGTGTTAGAAGTAGTTGTGTAACAAATGAAAAGACATCAAGAGGGAGAGAAACCTGGCTTGTTGTTTTGTTAGTTTCTAAAAGTTGCAGAAACATTCGGCCGCAGACTTACCATCGCCGTGGAAAAGGCGTGAGGTAAGGCGGTTTCAGACATTGGCCACTTCTCATGAAGCATCATTAATGTCATTCTTCTCCTAGTGGATCTGATCCATCTCTCCTCTAGTCGCACGTATTGGCCCTCATTTCAAAATCATACAGTGCTCTCTGATTTTCTCTTCTAACACTCACAGAAAGTGTGTTGCTTATGTTTTCAGGCAGTGTGATTCATAACTTCTGCACCCCATAGTTTAACTTCTGCTTCGTCTACTCCAAGATTCTTTGTAAGTTGCTGTGAACAAGCGCGTCAGCGAAATCCTTTCATGTAAAACATGGGCTGTTGATATTAAAAGGCTTTGGCAGGAGACAAATGTTCTAATTCCAGGCCGATAATGGGCTGCGAGCAGCTTTGGAAGGATGGCGGCCTCCGTATGATGGTGGTGGTTTGTCCTGGGTGCCGCTCGGGCCACACAGAAGCTGGGCGGACGGGCGGGCAGGCATATCAGTTTGTGCCGGTGCCGAACCGATCAGTCAGACACCTCGTTAAAGACCCGGCTTCCGAACCCACACACTGTACCCCCACTGAGCTGCTGCTTCAGCTCCCCGATCCGGTTTCACTCAGCGTCCACCGCAGCACAAGCATTCAGGGTATTTTTCATGCCACGGCTGGAGGAATCATGCTCCAGAGAGGCTTCACTCACAAGTTTTATTATTCTACTCAAGTTTTTCAAACTGCGAGCTCTAGAGCCATGCCAGCAGTGGCACAATCCAGTCTTTTTATTCAGTGGCCCTGAACTCCCTGCTTGGTGGTTTGTGTGCCAACATGTGTGTGTATGTGTGTGTGTATTTTAGCCTTTAGTTAAGCGTAGTATATTCACACGAACACATGATTTGCTTCCCTGTCTGCCTTTGACCTACACTTATTCTGCTCTGGTTCATTTCACCCTCTCTGGACCTGGCAGCCAGTCATGCTTCCTCTCGTCTCTACCTTGCTCTATCACCTTGTGCTCCCTGCTCTTCTGTTTCCCCTCACATGGAGCCCTGATCGGTCTCGCTTCCCCTCACTATGGCCTCTTGTGGTCTCTCACTGGTTACCTACCAACCTCTCCTGCCCCTCCAGCCCTGAAGGTGGCCCCAACTATGTTCAGGGTTAAGCTGGGGTCATCCACGGTATACTCCAGCACTTTGCCAAGTCCTTGATGGACTGCATTATATGTCTGAGCTGCAGGAAAACCAAAATCACTTCTGCTAAACAGATTTTTTCCGTCTTGTTCTTTTCATATAAGCTGGCAGTTTTTTGAAGCTTTAGCAAATTGCCAAATACATTTTGCGTTTAAGTCTCAGTAAAAGCACAATATATTAGACCATCAGTCATTCTGAGATAGCCATAGTCGCAAACTTTATGTTCTCAGGTTGTGTGTACATCTGTACATTTGTCTGTCCATTTGTCCCACCGTCTGTCCATCCCATTCTCCTGAACACAATTTTCAAGAATGACTGGAGGGAATTTCCTCCAATTTGGGCCAAATGTCCTCTTGGAATTAAGAATAAACTGATTAGAATACAGTGGTCAAAGGTCAAGGTCACAGTGACCTCATCTTTCTCATTCTTGTGAATGCGATATCTCAAGAACATCCTGAGGGATTTTTTTTTCAAGTTTGTCTCCAACGTTCACTTGGACTCAGCAATTAACTTATTACATGTTGGTGGCCAAAGGTCAAGGTCACTATGACATTGCGTCTGTGTAATTTGCATAAACACAATATCTCAAGAAGGCTATGCAGGTGCTGATTCCTCAGATTTGGCACAAACGTCCACAGCGACTCAAGAATGAATTGATTAGAACCTGGTGGCCAAAGGTCAAGGTCACTTTGACCTCCCTAGGCAACTCAAGAATTTATATAGTAATTATGACATTTCACACAAATGTCTAATAGGATAAAATAATTAAGTGATATAACTTTATATTTAAAAAGTCAGAGCTCAGCTTAACTGTGAGATCATAATGTTCTGCCAAAACACTTTTTGTCCATAACTCAGTAACAGAAAGGGAGACATTTGGTCAGATACTGAATCGGTGACACTAATCGCCATGAAACTGTGCTGATCGTTTAGATCTGTACTGCGGGGGTAGATGTGTAGGAAGCATCCATGTTTTCGCAGACATCGGCGTAAACTATAAGTGTAACTTGACTGGTGCATGAAGACATCAAACAGCAAGGCAGTAATTCTAGTTCATGTTGATTTGGTTAGTTTCAAGAAATTTCTTAGACACTTTCATCCTTTCTGTATTTTTCCATATGGGTAGTTGGGAAAAATTTGGATTTCATTTTCTCTTCCAATAAAAAACAGTGAACCATTTATGTTTAATTTGTCTGACAGTTGGATGGAAACATGGTTTCTGTCTGTATTTCACTCCGTCTCTGTTCCTCCCTGCCTCTCCTTTCCTCACGCTCCTCCTCACGCTTTGTTCTCTGTTATCCTGTCACTCTTCACACAGAACAAAACGCATGCTTGATAATACTCTCTCCTTCCCTCTGTGCATTTCTCTCCTTTGTTCTTTCATTGCAGTCTCCAGTGTTATTTTGTTTCAGGGTTACTCTGGTTGAGAGCTGCAGTATTACAAAGAGGGCAGAGGGGCTTTCGTAATCTATGGTGATCTGAGAACCCGAGTCATCGCCACGCTCTTTGATCCAAACTGTTTCGACATTGATGTAATTAGGGGTGATGCTCTAATATACATTTGTCATGCAGCAAACGTCACCACTCAGACACCTGAGACCAATGTTCTTTGCTGTCATTTCTTACCTTCACAGATAATTTTGACATTCTTTTGTACTTTATCATGCTCAGGAGGATTATTTGATATGTTTTAATGCCCAATTTAACCTTGAGTAACCTTGAAAATCTGTTTATTGTAGAAGATCTTACAACCCCAATGCCAAAAAATAAGACAAAAACAGAATGCAATGATTTGCAATTCCTTTTTGACCTTGTTCAATTAAATATAGTAGAAAGAGAAGATATTTTATGTTCAGATTGATGGACCTTATAGTTTTTTTGTAAATATACACTCATTCTGAATTTGATGCCTGAAACATGTTCCAGAAAAGTTGGGACAGAGGCATGTTTACCTCTGTGTTTCATCACCTTTTCCTTTAACAAAACAGTGTTTACGAACTGAGGACACTATTTGAAGTTGAAAGTTTTGACGGTGAAATTATTTCCCATTTACTGCTTGAACTTTAGTTGCTCAGCAGTTCAGGGTCTCCATTGTTGTATTTTTCACTGCCCGACACATTTTCAGTGGGAGTCAGGTCTAAATTGCAGGGAGGCTAGTCAAGTATGACAAAAACAACACTATTGTAGCAGTTGCAGAATTTGGCTGATTGTCTTGCTAATAGGCAGGATGTACCTGCAAAGGGTGTCTACTGGATGGCAGCATATGTTTCTCCAAATCCTGTATGTAACTTTAAGCATTCAGAGAGCCTTAACAGGTGTGCAAGTTTCCTGTGATGCCACTGGCACAAACATGCCCCCACCATCACGGATTTTGAACTTTGCACTGGAAACAAATCTGGATGGTCCTTTTCTTCTTTAGCCTGCAGGACACAATGTCCATGATATCTACAATTTCAAATGTGGACTCTTCAGACCACAGCACACTTTTCCACTTTTTGTCAGTCCATCTTACATGAGCTCTGACCCAGACAAGTCAATAGTGTTTCTTGCTGTTGTTGATGTATGCCTTTTAATTTGGATACTAGAGTTTGAACTATCATTTGTAGATGCAGGAACACATATTTTTAAGCCGCTGCTTTAGGAACCCCTGTAGGCTTCACTCAGGTACACAGGTTATTGAAGCTTGTCAGCAAACAGCAGTGTAGCTTAATGTTTACCTCCAGCGTTGGGGTCAAATGCAGGTCTGGAAAAACCTCTTTGGTCTGTTTGAGATAAATTGTTGGATTAACAGGGCCCCAGGCTCAGATGGTTAGAGTGCAGCCATTTTCCACCTGTCTGGGAGTGTTTGGTGCATGGTGAGCATGGCTTACAAGAGACATGGCCACAGGTTGAAGGAGTGACATCCGAAGAATGACTGCAGTGTTATCACACTTAGCCCTGATCTTTCGGCTCTTTGGCAGTACAATTTGCAAAACCTGCCTGGACACATGAATCAGAGGGCGAAAGAGAAAAGTACCCCAAAATCCTTGTCACTCTTCCAAGGAGCTGGCATCTCGTAACAATTGTTAACAGCTCTACGAACAGTCCCAAAAAGGCATAAATCGGCTCCTTGCCAACTGAGAGAGACATCCCAGCGGAGCAAAACCTGTCGGAAAGAATCTGTCCGCAGATTGCAACAAAATGAAAAACAGCAGCTCCACTAGAAACGTATCCTGACAGGTATTCCCATAATGGAGGAAATGTCCAAGAAAGCTTCATTCATAAAGTAATAGCAGTTTTACAATTCCCTCTTCATGCATTTCTCTTGCTTATACTTGACTTGAATTCTATTGACATTTTTAATGCTTTCCATTAGAACCAAAATAGCAGATCAGAACGGAACTGCTGATTTATAAAAACCTAATAGACCACAACTCCTTTAGTATTGGATTCTTGCTTATAAGAGGAGACTAAAAATCAATCCACTACAAAATACAAAGCATAACAAGGGCCTTTTTGGACCTAGATCAAGAAGAACAGGAATCACAAGTCTGTGGTCCATTGTAGTTTAAACATGGCTAAACAGCCAGAAGCAGGGGTTTGTCCCCACTGGTACCACCCATGCAGTTCTCGTGGTAAAAGAGGACTTGGATAGCATGCATGGTTAGACATCAACTTTGAAGCCAAAATGCACTTTAAACCTTATTTAGTGTAATTCATTAGGCATGCCAATTACTTGCTTTCTTCTTTGGTCATACTTTGTTCATTGAGTTGTCAAACATTCATGACTGCAGGCCACTGTGGGTAATTTATGCCAGTTTGACTCTCTTTTCTCTCCAGTGTGGTTTGTACAGATTAAGTATAAAATTGAACAGTGGTAAAACAATACTGTAGACTACGCATACTTGTATTAGACCAGCCCTATTACCAGACAAGACCTTGAGTAATGGACAATGCTTTTTTCAATAACTGTGCATGGAAACAGTATAGTTGAGGTTATGAAAATATTGTGGTTATGGCTCATACACTACTGTTAAAGCTACAGTTGGTAACTTTTTGAAGAAATAACTTTTTGTCATATTTGTTGAAATGGACACTATATTCACAGAATGTTACATGAGACTGAAAATCATAATCCTCCTAATGCCTCTATTGGGATATGCTAGAATCAACTTTTGTGTGAGTCAAGGAGTCGCTAACACAGCTGTCAATCACTACCCGTGAACTGAGCTGAGCTGATCAAATATGAATCACGCCATTTAAGGATTCTTTAACATTACATTCTTTTGAATTGCTTATGTCTAACTTCAAATAAATTAGTGCATTATTTAGTTGTGAAAAGAGAAAGTTTGTCATTTTGGAAATAGTCAAGCAACTAGGGCTGCACCTAACGATATTTTTTTTTATCGATTAATCTATCGATTATTTTCTTAATTGATCTAACTATTTTTTATTACTCGATTAATATAACAACAAATTTAAAATAACATTTTAAAGCTTGTCATACACTGCAGGGCATTATTCCCCAACAAAAAAAATAGCCCAGTCTTAACTGGCAATCTGTGTTTTACAGTCTGATATCAAGTCTCTCCAAAATAAAATTAATGCAAGAGCTTGTTCCACTCAGGTAAAAGGAATGCAGTGCAATCTACATTTAGCAATCCAACAGCAAAAAAAATAAAACAATTCACTTAACAAAACAGTAACTCTTTGTTACAGTAACAAACCTCAAATCTAGCAGTGCAGCAAAATATCAGTTTTTACAGTAAAATTAGTGCAATTTGAATAACATTAAAACTTTTCTCTAACAGAAATAATTATAACTTGTACATTCTTTCTGCATCAGAATAGTCCAGCCTTAACTGGGCCTTCAGGCATACAGCTGCCTGCTGATATGAGTGCTATATTTTCATATTTATAAGCACATATTCCACTCATTTATGAAGTTATACAAGCTCCTGCACAGCTGACAACCCCATCCTGTAAATGTTTCAAAATAAAATGCATTGTATCAGCAACTGATGGCATTCTGTCCACAGAGACACAGTCAGATAGCTTTTGTTTTGAAAAGGAAGCAAGGAAGTTGAGGTAAAACAAACATCTATGTATTTCCTCACTTCTGTGACAGAGAGAGACTTTAAACTGCAGTATAAAGTTATATAGAGTCAACAAACGTGGGTGTCATGCATAAAAAAACAGCGAGCCACCGTTTCTCCAGCTCAGACACTCCTGACAAGCGCTGCTCAGGCGAGCAGTGTGCACGCACTAACTTGATACATGAGCGCCGAAACAAAAAATAACACGCTCGCCGCTGCTCATGCTCTCATGAGGCACGCTGAATGAAATGGTGCAACACGTCAACGCAAGTTACGTAAATTTACCTGTATTGGAGTGCCAAGGGAAAATAAAGACTTTCTTCATCTAAAAACAGTAGGGTACATGACATTATGTAGTAATTAATGACACCATGCAGCCTATAGCATTTAGCATGAGGCTAACACCTTCCAGGAAGGTGATTGCACAGTGCATCAGGCGCTACGACTTCATTTTTTTTTTTCACTGCATTTCTTTCACCTGAATGCCATGCTCTCAGTAGGAACACATGTCAGACCCTCAGGGTGCTCCCTGTCTACACAAGTCAACCTGCCTGCTGCGATTGGATGGTGCCAATGAAACCCTAAAAGCAAACACAGCCCCTTTGTTTGCCTTCATTCTCACCTTCATTACCCCGATAAGACCACCCCCCCCACCCTCATTCCAACCCCTTGTCCTTCAATCCTCACCCATAATTCTCTCTATCTGCTAATTTCTGATCTCATCTCAACTCAGCGAACACATTCAGGTGTGTGAAAGACTCTTTGTTCACACTCTATGGAGCCATTGTTCTCCATTAGAACCAACTCTCTTCACTCTCCTCTCTCTCAATCTGTATTCCAATCTCCGAGCCGCTCAGAGGAAGGGGGACCTGAGACTCACCTCTCACAAATCTCCACAAATCTTCCGATTATTTTACCAGCAGATGGTTTGGCTCTCATTCCGTTCGACTTCTCTCCATCCTCGCACGACGGGAATCTTCACGCTTGCAGCTCAGGAGGAAATCCTGTCTTGACTTTTGTCTCACAGTAGGAGTCCACCCATCAATTACGCTGCAGTAAATCCAATCGGCGCTGAACTATGCCAGACATGGACGCTATTAATCACAGGGGCTTGGAAGGAAGGCCATGCGCTTCTGTTTTTTTCCCGCATAATTACTGGCTTTTTGGAATTGGAGGCAAGGTCAATCTGTAGTATTGCTAAACACATGTATTAGACGGATGAAACGTAGTATTAGAGTGCAGGAGCTACTGATGTGATGACACTTTTATTTGCCTTCAGGTGAATAACAACGAAAATTGATGGTGTGTTTTACGAGCTGTTTGTTTTGCTATTTTGACGGTGACTCACTGTGGTTTTCATTTCAAGGTGCCCTCTGTCAAAAGTGGCTGCCTCAGGGTATGTGTGTGCACGGTTTGTGTGTACATTTTGGACTGAGTCCACGCGGTCAGATTGGGGAGGACCAACATGCCACCAGTGTGCTGATTTTTATCAGCCTCATGTCGAAATGAGACACGGTGCTGTGTTCAGCCTGCTTGAACTGATGAGATAACACACAGGCTACGACGCAAACACACACCTCCCATTCCTCCCCTCCACGGAGGTTTGTGAGCTCTGATCTCCATCCGATGTGGTCGGAACAGCAGAGTAAAAAATGATGAGCTTGGTTCTATCCAGAGCTTGTTTATTTTCCATTAAAATCAAATTAGTCTTTCTTTCAGCATTTATCAGCATTCACTGCTCGAACTTTCAGTCAGTTAATTGGATTGGGAGCAGGACAAAAAGAGGGAGATGCATGAGGGAACGCAGAACAAAAAGCAAAGATAGGTGGGAAATTAAATTGGAGATTCAGGTTTATTATCTCCAGTGGGATGGGATGAGCCCTGAACTGTAAGCAAATTCAGTGAGGTGTGCCAGAGTGAAGTCCCTGGGAGACAAACCTTCAATTTACATACTGTGTGTGTGTGTGCGTGCGTGTGTGTACCATTCACACGTATCACAACACTTTCCCTATCAGATTTCCTCCCTCTCACCCCAAGCACACCACCCAGCGAGCAGCGATCCATGTCCCTAACGCTGTCGGCCTGTCAGGTACCCTGGAGAATCATGGATTATCTCCTCACCCAGACTTGTTACTGATATTGGCAATGTAAGCTGGAGGAAATACAAGATCTGATTTTGATTTAGAATCATTCTTTATGGCATAATCCTCATAATCTGAGATTGAGCCTGTTGAGAAAATGAGGAGAGTGAAGTAGAATTTCTGTCCAGGCTTTAGGTTTGATGAGCATGCCGATATCTCAAATTTGATATCATCAAAAAAAACATGATCCAGTTTTTCCATTTTGGAAGTACATATTTAAACTTCTCTCTACTGTATGATATTGCACATTTCCAAACTCTTCAAGCAGATGTTTTCATGCATGATGAGTATAAAACAACTGTTTTTGAGGTGTGTTGGAGGACAACATCATGTTTAGACACTTTATGTGGGTCAAACCCAATCGCAAGACAAATGTTGGCACTGTACGTTTCTGCAAACCACAATACATTTGCACATAATTATATAGCTGATACATTGAAAGTTTAACTACGCTGTGGTTAACATGAAGTTAAGTTTAGGCACAAAAACCACTTGCTTATGGTTTGGACAAGATCATGTTTGGGCTTAAAAAACACCTAGCTTTGGGGGCACAATCCCCTCTGGAAAAAGGATGACGGGTAGCTAAACAAACGCCTATGTTGGGGGACTGAAAAGCTGCTGGTAACAAAGTCACCTCCTCAAAGGTACCTAAAAAACACCTACGTCTGGGACTAAAAATATGCAGGAAACACAGTGACGGGTCCTTAAAAAACAGTCACCTTTGGAGGCTTAAAAGTCACAGAAATCATAAGGGTGGATCCCTAAAATACACCCATGTTTGGAGGCTGAAAAGCCTCACAAAAAACAGCCATGGGTCTCTAAAAAACACCCATGTTATGGAGCTAAAAAAGCTAATAGAGAAACAGTTGATGGGCTCCTAAAAAAATACCCATGTGGGAGCTAAGGAGCTGCAGGAAAAAACACTAATGAATCCCTAGAAAATACCATGTTTGATGCCCTAAAATGCTCTGAAAACATAGCAACTACTCACTAAAAGACAACCATTTTTGTTATTTGTTGTTCATGAACAGTGGTCTGCAGACATCTCATCCAAGTGTCACACCATCTGCCATCACCTTCACCTCCCGATGACAGTCAGCTCATATATGACATCACTTTAGAGATGTTTTTATGAAACGTACATGAAAAATGCAAATGGAACAAATTTGTGGTTTGTAGAAACATACAATGCCAACATTTTCATCTGGCCTCTGGGCTAGAATGTTAGTATTGTTTGATACTGCAGCACCCTAGCCTGTAAATCAAGCCATTTGCAGCAGTAACTCACCAATCTTACCTGATAAAAGTGAGAATAACAACTGCTACACTGGTAAAAAAAATCATAGCTTGAGAGCCTGAGCCATAACATTTTCTTTTCTCCTGTAAAAAGTTTAAGGTCAAACTTTGAGTTTGCTCCTCGTATCTTCTATTATCTCGCCTTTAAGCTTTAGGGTGCAACATTAATTCTGTTTTGACACTTCCTCTTCACCTGCCTCAAGTTAATTTCCCCGACCGTTCCTCTCTGTCGAACAAATATTCTCCCCTTGCACTACTGGCTGCTTTTTCTTATTTCTTCAACTGCTTTTTTTTTTTTTTTTAAATTTGGTCTCTGCTATCTGGCTGTGGAAGAGGAAGCTGAGCTGGAGCGGGCCAGCAGCCTGGAAGCTATTTTCTCAGGAACAGAGCTCCCTAAGCCCTGTTATCTTTTTTTTTTTCCTATAATAGTGTGTGTTGCTGGTTTTCTGTGTCTTCTCAAAAGTGTGTAGAGATAGTTGGAGATGTTCCCTTCTTTACATTAAGCCTTCATGGGTGGTACATATTGTTATTTCTTAAAGATTTGACAAAAGGATCAAATCTTGGTATTTTTTTCAAATTTGAATCTTGATTCTGCAAACTTTATGTCATTTATTCCCAAATTTTATACTTTGCAGCAGTCACAATCACACAAATATGATTCTACTAACACTGAAACATTAGAAAAAGATTACCTGATGTATGACAAATGACTTGCAGTACTTTGAGTGTGTGTCACTTCTTTTGGGTTGACCTTGTGACAGCCCTCTCAGCGAGCCATAGAACAAGGCTTTATAGCAGGTCATGGATCACTTTAATAATTCAGGTTATACGGTGGAGGGAAGCTTATCTCCAGCCAGCGCGCACTGCCATCCTGACCTCAAACATCATGTAACCACAAGAGGGAGGTGTGGAGAGGGGCAGTGGTCAATCTGGCTGGGAGACAGGCAATCACACCATGTGCGAACAGATCAGAGGGATTAGTGTTGTTTGACAGACGCTGTGATTCCAGTTAACCCTCTGGCACTCAGCTATTAGCAGCAGGAGGATTAAAACACAGTATATCTATCTTTCTTTGTATGTCTTTTAGATGGATTTTCTAATGGCCAGCATGTAGGAGGAAAGAGGTACAGTCTTGACAAGCTTTAGGAGCCTTTGTTTGTTTTCTGTTAGAAAAAAAATGAACAATTGGAAGCCCTCTGGTAAAAATACAAAAAGAGAATCTTTTTTGCATGCATCAAAATGAAGTTTTCAAAACACTTTGAAATGTGACAACTTCACGAAAAATAACAGCCGTCAGTGATCACTCTAATTACAACATAAGATAAAACCCATCTGCGTATTTGGAATGTTGACAGAATCGGTTTCATTGTTTACACAAAACTGTTGCTTTGAACCAAAAATCTTCATCTGATATCATTAAGACTCGTTCCAAACATATGGACACAAAACAAAGTCGTTGAAATCTAAAAAAAAATATGGGTCAAGATCTAAATGAGTTGCAGGTCTTTTTCATTTGGAACTCATGTGACAAAAGTCACAGCTGTGTTTTTGGAGACATGTTCCAAAGAAGAGTGACAATACATTTTCTATTAGGCCAAAGCCTGGAGCTGAAGTTTGGATCACTCTTTGCTTTCATTTAGTGGTGTATTGTATGAAGTCTTAAACTGTGACCACGTACGAATAGTATGTTTACACAGTGACTAAACAATTATATTAAATGGGTTACTGCATATGAAGTAGACTTAAGTGTTCTCATTTTTCTCTAAACATGATAGATCACAGAAGCAAGTTAAATATTATGTGGCAGGATTAAAAGCCTCAAATCAAAGGGATTTCTCATCCACTTCTTTCCATTTGTTCATACTGCAAAAATACAACACATTGTCATCCCAACTGGTCAAATATTCCCGCTCGGTCGGCGTGTCAATTTACACCTGTTTCATGGCATTGTGTCTTTTGAAAATATACTTCCATTTTTTCCCAGTAAACAAACAGTTTATGCTCACTAGATGCATACGGTGTTTTTCAAAATAAATTTACAATGTCGGTAAAGCATGTTGTATTCAAGTTTATTTCATGTGCAACAAAAGCATGTGGTTAAGTTTAGGCAATGAACGCAGGTGTTTACGTTTAGAAAAAAAATGTTTTGGCTCAGCACTCACCCAGAAAGCAAACAGCAGGCTCCCGGGTGAAAGTCCACCGTTTGTTGGATCAATCCACCAATCAACCAGACTGCCCCACAGGGACTTTCCAGCTCCTTACATTATGTCGTTACCAGCACCATTTCAAACTGATGCCGTCTGATGGTATCATACTGCCATGACAGGTGCCGGTCAGTCACATCATGAATTGACGTCGCTGTTTGTTGCAAAAGGTGGCTTTTGAAATCTTGTCTGATGCCAAAATCACTGACCAAGCAGCAGTATTTGACAAAAGGCTCATTAGTACAGTGTATGCATGGGTGGATTATGAGAACAGGCCCCTGGGCACAGACATGCAACAGGTCCCACCACCTCTCCTACACAGAAGCTAGAGACACAGACTTTGTGCTAATGTCGCTTCTTTTTTTTTGTTGTTGTTGTTGTTGTTTTGCATGTCTTTGAAGCTGTTATGAATCTTTTTGTGGTTCTGTGTCTCCTTGTGGTATTTTTGCATCTCTTGTTAGTCATTTGTGTCTCTTTGAGGTAGATTTGACTCTTTTCGGAGTTATCTTGTGTGTCTTTGCAGCCTTGAGTTTCACACATACACACAGTATGGGAGGGGTTGTGAAACTAGTAATGACCATGTGTGTGTCCCGTGTGACAGGTGCAGTATCTTTATGAGTTTCACATGTGAGTGTTTCATGTAGAGCACGGTGGTATTTTTTATGAATGAGACAAGCGAGACTGCTGCAGTGAGTTGATTCAGAGCTTCACAGTTTGCTGCTGGCCATGTGGAACAAAGAGTGGCCAGTGCAGTATGTAGGTCAGGTCGTGTGTGTGTTTGTGTGTGTGTATGGCTGCAGTGTGTGAGAGGGAGAGACATTGACTCCTGGAGTTCTTTAATGAAATGTAACAAAACCAGAGGGATAGTAACTAAAAATACCTTCAAAACTCTCCCAGTCAAATACAGAGTCAGACCATACTTTCCCTCTGCAGGTACAGTGCTGCTTTTCAGCCTGAAGCTTTGTTGGCTTTTGAGGAGAAATATGCAGTGCACCATAACACTATCACTTCCACCTTGTTAAAAGTTCGACTTTGATGGTGTGAACTGAACAACAGAGCAACCAGCCTGACAGATATAACTAGGCCAGCAGATTTTCAGAATCCCTGATGTGTTTCTTTAAAGCAGCTATAAGCAATATTTGTGTAATAACAATGGCTGACGAGAATGATCTTGCTCTCAGGTCTGCAGAGCTTTTTAGCATCTTTCACTTCATTTTTTTGGTTTGGTTGGTTGTGGCTATCTTGCACTATTTCTCATACCTCACAGTAGCCATTTCTTCTAGCATTGTAAGATATACTACTACTATTACATTTGAATACTGCAAAGCTTTTTTTTGCATGTCTATTCATTCAGTTTAAACCCAACATTCATGTATAGTGCAGATTAAGATAAGGTTGCACTAATACAATAAATTTTAGTTGTTATTCACCAATACAGGTCATCTTGAAATACAGTATTGTTTCATTGTGACAGCATATTTTATTTATTACCTTTTTAAATTAACGTTTAACCTATATCATCTATTTTGCCCTAACCTCAACCATAGTGCTTTTGTCCCGAATCCCAAGACACCGTAAGACACAGTTCTGGTGTCAAGGTTCCACACTTTTTAAACCCACCGTCCTTCTCAACCACTTCCTTGGGATCCTACGCAGTACACGAATGTTGTGTTTTGTTACCTGAAAGATCTCTTTATATTACATGGCAACAACAATGCTACTAAGCAAGCATTTTGGTAACATACAGGCATAATTTCTGGGAGATAGCGTTGAGGGAAGGCATGCACTAGGCAGAAATCTAACAGCACCATAAATTGCATTTATTCTATTTAAAAAAATGATTTGATGACATACTATACTATACTATACTCAAATTATTATTATTTTTATTGGGGTGATGATGTTATTAAAATACAACAATAAACATCTGAAGCTTCAGTTAAAAAAAAAACTTTCTAGAAGCTCCCAACGTACAAAGCAAGCTTTGTACCCTTGCCATTTCGCCTTGCTGTGTCTGCATTTTTTGTAGCTTTCAATTGGATGCGTGCAGCTTAGCGTCTGGCACCTGGTTGTTACCTTTTCTACTGGTTTGTAAATAATAATGAGATGGATTACTTTTGTATGAATCTATACATTCTTTTTGGGGGAAAATCCTGCATAGTGTATGCTTTTAAGAGTTGTATGAAAATGTGGCAGGTTTTCCTCTTTATTACGAAGCCAGGCTGCAGGGCCAAACCCCACTCACTGCATATTCCTCTTTCATCTTTCTGACCAGTAACTGTGAATCTCAAGTCTGCATCAGATCTGTTCAAATGGCCCTGGCTATCAATAAATAGACCTTAAATCTGGCCCTTGATGCCAACTCATTTCATAATGCTGGAGACCTCAGGGCAGCTGGAGGCTGGTGGGGGGCTTCACATCTCCCCCTTCGCTTCCCTCCAGGGCTGGCTGCCATTGTTACCCTGGAAGCGTGTGGCAGTCTGGCTTCCTTACAGCAGTGCAAACAACTGGTTGGGCTCTGAATGTAAAGCAGCCTGTTGTGTTTGTGTGTGTGTGTGAGAGAGAGAGAAACACAGAGAAAGACAGCAACAGAGGCTGAGTTGCATAACTTTATTTACCTGTCTTTGCCGGTAATTTTGTTTTCCATTTTCTGTATGCATATGTAGTTCTCATCTGCCTGTCGGGGAACAGACAATGTCAAACTCTTGTTTATTTTCTGAAGTATCTCTTAGTGAGTGTGCTGCGTATGTGTGTATATAGTCTCTATGTGTGTTTGTAGCCCCTAAACAAACACCTTGTTCCTCTGATTTGTTTTTGAGACTGAGGCAGCTCAGGGCAGGAGCCAGCTGCCCTGAGCGATAATGTGCTGTGAATCTCCTCATGACTTTGCAATCATACACATACATACACATTCATGCACCAACCTACAGACTTTGCTTTAAGCAGTTGAAACCTAAACAACTTGGCTTTTTTTTTTTCAAAAACATGGAAAGAAGGCAAGAAGCAATTTAAGAAGAAATGACAAAGAAATTAGAAAGAAAAGTACAAGAAAATGACCTAGCACCAAAAACCCTAAACCCAAACAAAAAAATAGAAAATAAACAAACAGCAAAGTTACAAAAAAAACAGGAAAATTACCTTAAATAACTGCTAAAAAATTACAAAACTTTGATTGAATAATTTCAAACATATAATTATGATAATTATAGTCCTTTGGATTTTTTTCTCTAGCTTTTGAAAAAAAAAATTAAATCTACTAATTATGAGCAATTTGAGGGGCAATAATTGACAGGTTGCTCATTGCCTTGTTTCCTATGTTCTCAAATAAAATTAAACCAATTTGCTCAGGGTTCAAAGGTTGAAATACTTGTGAAAGGTGTCCAAATGCAGCACAAGGAAAGTGATTTCCATACAGGTTTCAAAGGGTTAAGAGGCAGGCCTTGGGATCTTAAAATGTATTGTGAAAAGACAAATTAGATGCCTGTATGAGCAAAATAATGTAATATTGTCCCACAAAAACTTTATCCAAGAGAGCCAAAGCCATAGCCATGCACTTTGAAGCGCGATGCCAAAGCTCTGATGTTTTTTAAATCAGCGATCATCCACCTGCAGCAGTTTGTTTGCTGTGCCCTCCTTTGTCAAACAGCCCATTCAGACAGTTCTCACTTCTCCCTCACATGCTTGATCCCACTAATCTGCCAGTTTTTCTCCCTGAGCTCCGGAGCAAACAGCAGAATCACAGCAGGCTCCTCCCGCATTGGTTCTGAGTAATGTTGCTGCCTAATGACGGTACCACAGAGAACGTCAGAGGAAGTGACAGCAGCGAGCATCTTAGTGTCAACAGGCTAACCACAGAGTCTGGGAGATGACAGTTTAAGTGTGTCACTCCCATCCCTCTCGCAACCGTCCTCTCCTTCACATGGCAGGGGACACGCTGACAGCTCTAATTAGACTTGAGTGGGATGCTGCATGTACACTCACCATAGTTTGAACTTGAGAATCAAAATCAAGGGTAAAGTGTTGTCAACAACAAGCACATGTCGACCAACCCTATAGATCTAGCTTAAAGGTTGTCTGTGCAGCTTTTGACCTCTAATAGTGCCCTGGAGCTGTTTTTTTATGAGTTTGACCCCTTTTTGTTCATCTTGAGCATTCTTACAAGGGCACACACGCATGCTGGTGTTTCCAGTGGTTTCACATTGCTCTATGGGTCAACATGTGGAAGTAATATAGCAAGATACACTGTAATGCACCAACAAAGTCAGGGAAACAAGAGGCAAGGTAGCCAGTAAACAAGGATGTAAACACTTGCTGGATTCTGGTCATCTTAGGGAAGCAGCACAAGTGGTTTTGATGAAAACAGTAAAGAAAAACCAAGACAATGAGCTGAAAAACACTAAAACGTTCTGTGAATTACAGTAAGCTGAACTGCAAAAATAGTGATAATTGTAGGTTTGTCTTTTTTAACCGGCACCTCGCACTAAATTCTATCATTGACACAAAAACATTTATTAGAGTAGCTTTAATTTTGTCAGATTTGCAAATCTGACAAATTTGCACTACAAACCCCCCCCACCCCCAAATAGGCCTTTGTAACTGTAATGAATTGAATAATAGGACTCTTCAAGCATGTATGTACATGTATACCATTTAACATAATTACTCAGAGGCATTGCTGTGACATATCTATGACTCGCTGTAGGTGACACATTTTAAAGACAGAGCTGTTGTGCACTTTTGCTTGAAAGTAGCCACCTTTTAAACATAATTCCCACGCTTGTAAAAGTTTATAGGGATTTTTCTAAGCTCCAGGTTTGAAAATGCCTAAGGGACTGATGAAAGGCAACTCTCTTGAACTCAGAGAAAACAAAAATAATGTCTTATGGTTGATTTCTCACAAGACAATGCTGTTGCACAACCTTGCTTAACATGATGGATTCTTTTTAGGTCCAAACATGAGATTAGCAAAGCAGTCCAGTGACTAACAACTGAATGGTCTCTTTTCTCTGAAATGCTAAGGAAAAAAGTGGAGGAAGCCAGAGGGTACGAAGGCCAATGTATAAAGTTCTTCATCAGATGGTGGCTCGAGTTTGACCCTCTAATGTTCCCTGCAAATATAGCATCAATGTTGTGCTTGTTATTCCTTTTCCCTGCAGCACAGCCCAATCAGATGAATGTTTGTCCTAGTAGTCTGCAGGTAGCGGCTGCAGCTACTGAATTATTGAACTTGTTTACTGGAGTTATTAGAGAAAGAGACAGAGAGGGGAGGAGAGTTGTAATCTGCCTCTCAGGTAGGCAGAAGCAGTTTGGGATTTTTAAAAAAAACTGCTTATGTGTAGTGTTTTTAAGAATCAAAATGATGTGTGTTTGTAAAATAGCAATCTTAACAATTTTCATTCATTTGTCGGAGGCCTATGGCTGCTTGGCATTCACTCCCTGGCACTGCTAATGAAATTTAACCCAGTCATGGCCAGGTCTCTAGCTATGTCCCAGATAAAGTGTCCACTACATGAGTGGGAGATTAACTTTCATTCAAACAAATTGATTTGTGGTTGTCAGCTAATCCATACATGTGTCTCAGAGTGTATCATACAGCAGTCAGTCTCACAGTGATTAGTGATCAGTGATTACTCCTGGCTTAAGCTCAGTGATACAGCACTAAACCCCCACCATTAATACCCGACAGCCACATCAGATTTTGTGAAAGATGTGAGCATGGGCTTATATAAGCAGACTGCATTTTGTGGACATGATTCATGTGAAGGATGCTTTGAAATAAGTACGATTCAACATGTATGGAGAACACTAGTTTGTTGAAAACATTTGACAATAGATATTAACTGTAACTTCCCAATGTGCCTATTCCCCCTATAGGGAAAATGTAACCCTTACCCCACCCAAACCTAACCCAGAAATACTTTTCACCGATATTTATCTCATATTCTACCAATAAAGATCATTTCCATCATGAAGATACACTATAGGTCTGACGTATTGCAACATAGCAATCACGTGAAACTTGGAAAAGTGAAATACTGGACTTTTAAGTGATAGTCTTGAGTAAAATCCATGACTGGCTATTCAACATTGGTTCAGTAAGAAAATGATCTTGCAATACATAGCTTACCTACATAGGTATGGAATTTAATTTGGTTTCCACTATTAAAAAGTCAACATCCTGTTGTTCCCCATTATTATTTATTAAAAGGAGAAATAATTTGTATATCATTACTCACCCCATGTTACATGGAAATTGTGAATTTTTCTCACATGCCTCCAAAGTGAATGAAAAATCCAAAAAGGAAGGTCAGACAGGGGTGAGTGACAGCAGAACTCTAGCCAATGAGCAAACTGGAAGATAGGATTTTGATGGAATGCACAAGCAGAGTAAAACACAAGCACATGCCCAGACTCGTCACTCATATGCTGACATGCTTTAAACAGTAAAGTTTTAGTGAAAAATGCATGTGTTTCGGAAGTATTGAGCATACAACCAAATAAATACTTGGATTATACTGTGCAAGTTTTGCGAGTGTTTGCAAATAGCTGTTTTGTTTTAGTATTGCTCCGTTTTTTTTCAGCTCATCATGAAATTTTTCAGTTTTGGAATTCTTCATTTACCGTTGCCGCATGCAAGAAAAGCAAAGTTTTCTTCACAAACTCAAGGTAACGTGGGGCGAATAACTGAGAGACAAATGATTTTTGAGGGGACGTATTCTTTTACTACCACAGTGTTCCTTATGCTATATTTTGGTCACTCTTTTTTTATTGCACAGATCACATACTGTATTTCCATCTTCCCTTGGTCACTGAGGATTACAGTTTCTCAAGTGTTATCATGAATTGGTGTATAAAGTAACTCTTGACTACCCACTGCTGTTTGCCTGCAGCTCTTGCAAGTTGCAAGTTCTCTGTGAGGAGGCTAACCTAGCATATAGCCTGTAGAATCACAGTGACACCAGATAACAACAACGGCTCAGCCTCGTGCAGCATTAGCATGTCATTCTGGGAGGGGACAGACTGTGGTATCCCATTTTAAGCAGGGATGAGGGATGAAGAGCTGCTCCCGCTTGGGGATAGGATTTGCTGCTGCAGGCCTGTTGTTCCCCTAATGCAGCATGAGGATGGAGGCAGCAGTGTGCCGGGATTCAACTCTGCTTTCCAGCTTTCGGCTTTGCCTGCTGCTCTGCCAAAACCAGAGCCTTTTCACGTGGTGCCCTGTCTTAACAAGAGGAGGTGGTGGTAGCTTTCCCACCAAGGCAGTGTGCTTTTTTCAACTGCCAAACACGATTGTTCGGCAAATTACTAAAGCCTGACTTTTATGTGACGCAGCAAATTCTTTGGTCGCACATAATTGCTAGAACTTACTTGTTATGGCATGTACTAATGTATTTTACACACTAGTTATTTTCAACCAAACAGTCTGGTCACAGATTAGTTCCAACTGTGTCGGTAATTCCCACAAAGCCCAATTAGTCATGCTTTTTTATTGTTTTTGTTCTCATGTATGCTCACCACTTAGAATAAAACGTCTCATGCAGTTGTAATTGTTGAAGAAAAGCCTCAACCAGTGAGGATGTTCTCTCCAGTGACTAATGGTTTGAGTGTGTTATACTGTCAGCCTTTTAAAATACCATCATACCCATAATGGCAAAGAATATGCATATTGGTCATTTTTTGAATGACAGCACATTTTAGTCTTTCTTCAGTTCTTTATTAAGTATCATGATTCCACTTTGCAGTTTAATTGTATCCAGAGATGTAACATGTTTTAGGTCTCGGTTGGGGATCAAACTTACAGCCTTCAGATCAAAAGCAGTCAATCTGACAACCAAGTCAGCTATGCCTCTTATTAAATGCAAAACCATCTTAACATGTGCTGAAAACATTTCTCCTATTCTCACACTAACTCCCTAGTTCAAGTGTCTTAAAACATAGAATGTGAACCACCTCTATGAGGCTGATCTTAGCCTTTCACCTCTCAGTGCAGGAATCAGAAAAATCCAGTATCTTCATGGAACAATTTGTATCATATCAAATGAATTAGTGCTACACTAATGGCATTAGTGTTAATTAATTAATGGCACAATATGCACTTGATGTAAAGTTATGTATTTAACATTAAGTTGCAAATAAGATTTAGGCAAGTACATGAACGTAGGTTAGGTTTAGGAAAAGAATGATCGTTGGGTGTAGTCATGTTACATCCTTAACAGGTACATACTTAACGTAAGTAGGTTAGGTTGAAGCAAGTAATGTTACATAAGTTAAGTTATGTTTAAGAAAAGAGCCATGGTTGGGTGTTGCCATATCACGTCCTTAACGTAAGGTTATGTAGGTTGGGTTTGGGAAAGTAAAGATACTTTGGTTAGGTTTAGGAAAGTAAAGTTACGTCATTTAAGTTTAAGACAAGAACCATAACTGGGCATTGTAAGGTTACAAACATAACATGATGTTACATACTTAATGTGAAATTATGTAGGTCTTGTTTGATATAGTAAAGTTACATAAGTTAGGTGCAGGAAAAGAAACATTGTTGGGCATTGTAATGTTACATACTTTACGTTACTAACTAAATGTAAAGTTATTTAGGTTAGGTTAAGGCAAGAGAAGTTACATTGGGTTGTTTCATGTAACACGTCTTATTTCATGTTGTACTAAATGTACACTTTAGTTGGTTAGGTGTAGGTCAGTACAGTTGCATATGTTAGATGTAGGAAAGTAATGCTCTGTAGCTTAGGTTTAGGCCAGTGAAGTTACGTAGGTTAGGAAAGATGGTGACATAGTACCTTAAAATAAGTCAAAGTTTACTTGTATGTCAAACATGATACAAACACCAGTCTCATGGGGCAAAGTCCTGTGTTTGCTTGACTCATCTACCACCCAAAAGCATTTCCTTGCCTGTACTTTTGCTCTATATACTACTTTCTTCTTAACTCTTTTGGGTTACATACAATTACTTTTCATATGTATACACATGAACAGTGTATGATAACAGCCTGAAAAAGTAGCTGGCAGCCTTATCACCACATCTTAGACACAGCAGAAAGAGTATTGAAGGCCAATGCATATTGTGTGAGCAGATGAATGCTGACAGTGAAAAATGCACATTGACCACATGTTTCCTGTGAACGTCTTCATTGGGACATGATGGATGGCGCTCGCCTGTTTCCCAGACCTGACCCTGCGAAATGGCGCTTTAATGCCATTCCAATCAGCAGCCCTAAACTATAGTGTTGAGCTGGTGGCTCCAGCCCACAACTGGGAAGCTTCCACAGCAGTTTTGCTGCGATACCAAAATCCTGAGTTTGACCTTGGCGCTGCACTCAGCGTCTAAAAATTGATACGATCTCAATACAAATAAGAAAAACCACCAAGCAGTGTCGCAAAACAACAGATGCTTTCCTTAGTTCCCACATTTGGGAAGCTTCTAGTAACTTTAGTGCTGTGGTGGTTTTAATGTAAGTTGTTCGTTCTTGTCAAGTCGGTGAACTCACGACACAAATCTGTCAATTAGCTGAAGCAGACTGGGATCAACTTCAAGACCAACGCTGTTGGGTTCTCAGTTATTTGACCCTGATTGCTTCTGTCTCCACAGAGCCAACTTTAGCTCTATCTGTTCCACTCTCTTCTCTCCCTATCTAACCTTACTGTTGAACAGATTTATAAAGAAACAGTTTTTGTAAACCCAATGATTCCTCTCATTGTATAATAATTGTATATGTAGCATCATGCCCCAGCCTTCCAGCTCTTCTGCGAGGCCTAAACCCACATCTCCAAGAGTGCCGTAATTCTTTGGACTCGCTCATCCCTTGATATCTGTTTGACACGTTGGAGCTTTCAAATGCCAAAACTTTCATCTAGTTTGCGTGTTTTCCTTCTTTCCAGAACTGCAGATACGGCAGATATAATGATGGTGTCCAATTTCCTCAGTTGGAAGAATTCTGCCTTCTTAGTTCCCGTGGATTAGTCCCGTTGATAGCTGTCCTCTAGTTGCCTTGCAGCACCGTCAACTTTCCATCTGAGCGTGTTTCTGTATAGCCAGCAGATTTTGTTTACCCAGATTATTATTATGATTTTTTTCCCCCCTCTTGTTTTCTGTCCCAGCACTGAGTGCGGTCTTTTTATGGTTCTTATAAAAGGTTGGAGTTTGCTTTGAGGCCGCCTTGGCGCTCTCTCGCCAAAGCCACAGCAGATGTGCCGCTTTTGTTCTTCATTACCGATTGGCAGCTGCCCGGCGCACAGAGCTGCCCCAAACGTTTCAGAGACACAATGCGTGAGTGAAAGCTCGCCCCTCTAGTTAAGTAAATGGTGAGGATTTTGTTCCTCATGTCAGCAGAGGAAACAGAAAAATGATGTTTAGAATAAAAAATAATATATTTCTGCTGTTCTGGTGATATCAACAGTTGAAAAACCTCAATGTTCGCTCCAGGAACAATGGCTTGATTAAGTCTCGGTGTACTCACACACACACACACACACACACATATCGAAGAGTCCCGTCCAAACAAAATGCATGCGCTGACTCAGACACTCTCTCATTCGCTCACATTCCTGCCATGTGTGGAGCTCAGTCTGAGGTTTTGGGTGCTGGGCCGGGACCTTTGCCGCTTGTTTGTCCCACAAAGTCACCAGAGCCACTTAAAAACTCATTGACTCCTGCGGACGCCTGCTTTACCTCAAAGGAAAACAGCAACACACAAAGGAAGTTAACTCAGGACCACACATGCTTGTGTATGAGGCTATATTGGTGTCTGTTTGTGTCTGTGCCATGGGAAAACCATTATGGCTGCCAGTTTGAGACCTGTGTGCCCTTGTGGTATGATGTTTTAGAAGAGGGACCATGTGATCAAAGATTACTGGTAAAGGCCTGACAATAGTTGGGACAAATGGTTGAGAAAGTCCCTCAGTTTTGGGACGGTAGGAGACACTGGCACCTAACGTGGAGTGGTTTTCTGGGACTGCTTTATGAGCTCCAGAAATGTTCAGAAGTAGAGGAAAAAGGTATTTTGTCCAACTTCAAATGTTTAAATAGGGGATTAATAGTTTATAGATTACCGAATCACTTCCCCTTTGAAACTGAGGGCAACATTACTTTTCTTGTGCTTTTTTCTCACGCCTTCACAAGTATTTAAAACTTTGAACCCTGAGCAAATTGGTGTAGTTTTTAAGTTATTTCTTCTTTAGTTGCTTCTCCTCATGTTTTTTAAAGAAATCAAGCCACTTTGCTCAGGCTCCAAAGGGTTAAACCTTTCTGCTTGACTGACAGATCTTGTTGGGATGGGCTTTTTAGCAATGAGCTTAACTTCCAAACACATGTTCCCATTGTCCATATTATTCCCTTGTGAGGAAGGGGTCATTAATTGTGAGAAATCATCTGTTGTTGGCATTTTTGTAAAATTGTTTGGCCCTATAGGAGTAACAGAATGAAATTTGCATTGCATTCTGGTTGAAAAAAACAAAACATTACCATGCATTTTTTTCAAATATACAATATACAGAGGCAAATGGTTCTGTTTTCCTCTCAATGTCCCCAACGATTCATCTGTCACCCATTGGTTATGGGTGAATTTTGTTTTTGACATCGATTTCTTCACTTTTTGGTGATGTGGTGGCTTGCATCATGTTGTCATTTTCTGCTCTTTCATTGGTTTCTTGCTGCATATTTTTCTTTATCTGGTCAAAAAAACACCCTGTTTTTCTCACCCACAACACAATGGAAAGAGCCTCGGGTCATTTGCTTTCAACAAATAACATCTGGTGGTTTGTGGGTGACAACAGTCGTATTCATGTGTGAATAAACAGGGCATAGCTGAAAAGAGCATGTCGACATCAAAACAAGGTGCACCTTTTCACAACAACCAATCAGACAAGGACACAGAGGCTTCTGGAACAAACAGGCGGGTGAAGAGACAAGCTGAACAATAATTGAGTAGTCAGGCTGCACCATGATTAATTAGGTTGTAATGCATTGTGGAGGGATAGGTTGTGAAATCCCTGTGCTGTTCTATATGGAAGAACCAGTCATACATAACCCAGTCCACCATGAGACACTGTATATATTAGCTTGTTGGCAAAATGCGAAAACAATAGATGAAGATTAGACATGGGACGATATGAAAATCGAATGTCACAATTATCCTGGCTAAAATATTTTTAAGTATAAATAAGCTTAAAACATTTAGTCTCCAAAATAGTTTAATTCCTCCCTCATCCACAAAATAAGCTCTTATGTTTGTATGTAAATTTTGGTGTTCAATCACGTAGCATTTTTTATTTTTAAATGTTTATGACGAAAGAGGATTAAGCCAAACTGGGGAAAAACAATACATTTTGAGAATAAAGTCATGATATTATGAGAATAAAGTCATAAATTCAGGGGAAAAATCCATAATATTGCAAGAATTAAGTTGTACATTTGAGAGAAAAAGTCACACATTAAGGACAGAAAGTCAGGTAACATGAAATAAATAGAGACAAAGTCTGCTTTGTATCCAAGCTGTGGTGGATGAATGACTAACTGGGACTTTTACACTGGTGGTGGGGGTTCAAATCCCATGCAATTCTGTGATTTAAAAAAATGATTTTTAAGGCTTCATTAAATTACTGTTTTAAATTGATAGGATGTATAAAAATGCTGGTGTATAAAAATGATGATGTAAAAAAATCTGTGACTTTTTAATTTAATCATGTAAGATAGTGATTTTTTGTTCTTGCAAAGTTATAACTTTATTGTCAAAATATTACTAATACTTATTACATAATTTTTCTCTAAATTTTGACTTTATTCTTTTATATGTTTTCTTGAGATTATGACTTTATTCCCATAGTCTAAGATTTTTCTTTCAATATAGCCCTTATTCCTTTTTTGTTGTTTACTCATGGAGCAAATAGAGAAGAAAATATATTTAAATTTGCTCTTTGAATTTAGGTTCTTAAACCTCAGCTTTTTGTCTTTAATCCTGCTCTGCAGAGGTCAGAGGTCAACAAAAGATGAAGTCTTGATACTGTAGAGTGCTCTTGATACTTGCAGAGCGTAAATGCTTACCAATGATAGATTACATATCTGAACTTTTGAACCTGAAACTCGATAAGTTTCCCACTCTTATCGCATTTCAATCACAGAGGAAGCAGGTTCAAGTTTGCTGTGACAATCAGACACTGAATTTTCCAATGCATTTTTTTCTTATAATTATCGCAATGCGACGAAGGGGCAAACCTGTTTGACGAGATGCTGCCCTCACAATTGGAGAAGATTTACTGTCGAAACATTGCGGGTGTTTGAAAGACACATGGCGCCAATCCAAGCTGGCAATGAAACAATGCAGTAGTGTAGTTCGTCTTCTGTTTTCACACAACATCTCTTTCTGTTGCCACTCACCTAGTCGCCTACAGCTCCAACTGTAAGACACACACCTACCCCTGTGTGTGACTGTTCTGGCATGTCTCCTTCATGTCTCGTAGGCTTCTGAAACCACTGCCAGCACACACCTAGAGTACAAACTGTACATTGTCAGTCATTTCTGAAGCACACTTTTAAGGCCCGTTGTCCTCCGATGTACCTCGTGACCTCCTCCCTCGCCTTGCCTTCTCCTATCGTGTCATAAACCAGACATTTGGTTGCCAAAATGCCAGGCAGCATTTCTACCCTGTAATGCCCACTTATTATCTTTTTTTAAACACACACATATTAAAGAGCTCGTGTTTACTAGAGATTTTATTTTTGGCAGAAACTTCCCAGTCTCATTCTAGGGAAAAGTAAGGATAAATTATTCAGGCAGCGTGGGGAGTCGTTATCCAAAATCTATTCTGGGACTGCGTTGTGCTCAGCAGCCACTTAAGGAGATGAAAGAAATCTGCCTTTTTTGTATTTTCGTAACTTGTGTGTATTCAGGGAATGTTGACCAAGTATGTAGAAATCATGTGAGGCACTTCTTGTGTTTCACAGCCCTGTGCGACCACAGTGTTTTGCTGGTTTAACTGGCAACCTGCTGGCTACAAGCCTGTTTATCTAACCTTCAGGTTTGCACTGATCCCAAAGGTGTTTTGCTGCATGAATATTATATCATTAATAACAGGCTCTGGTGAATTTTATACCCAGGTTTATGGAGATTTTGGAGTGCATCACCAGAGGTCATATTTCTGCCTGTCTTTAAAGGGATAGTGTGGATAATTTGATGTGGGACTGTATGAGTCCAACTTGGAAGTTCAGCAATGTACTGCAGTGGATGGGGCCAGCAACAAAATATATTTTGGCTACTTTAAAATAGTCCCACCTTAAAAAAACAAACCAATAGGAGTTTCAGTTTGGGCTGGGCAATTCATCGAAAATTGATTGAAACCCATATTCAGAACCTCTAACCGACATAATCTTGCCCATGTCGGTTATTTCGGTTATTTAAAAAATTCTGTGAATCCCTTACCCACCAGGGTTGCCAGCTGTGACGCATCTGCCATGAGTCTCATGCTTTTAGGCTCTATCTCACACTTTCACGACATCGATTAAAATCTCCAACCTGTGACACACAAGCCAGAAGGGACAGAGCTCTCTGTATGATTAAAAAAAAAAGAGCAGAAAGGAGAATTGCTGCTGATCTGTGCGGAGGAATGGTGTGAACGGCTAGGTGACTGCTGACAGACGGATGCGCCTCAATTAACATATCGGGATGCTTCCATGTCCAGTGTGAACCAGGCATAAGGCAGCAGTAGACCAGCAGCTCTTGAGTTCAGCAATTTAAGATCACAGCTTTTCTTAATGGAGTCTGGCGATATAATACCTTCATTTTCCTGTTGTAAATCGCTCTGACTGCAAGGTAAAGCAGTGAAATCATTCTAAATATAGTATACAATTAAACTGATTTTGATTTTTTAAGGTGGCTACAGTACATTTTGTCACTGATCCCCATCCACAGCAGTACAGTGCATAGCTTCCGTGTCAGACTCCTGCTTTTCCAGAGACGTATTGCCTGACATCTCCTGCAGGTGATGTACTGTTTATGGATAAGTAACCGTACACCCACACTGTAAAGAAATTGGAACTATCTGATTTAAGTCCCAATCTTTCTCTCATTCTTTTTACCTATTCCTTCTAGATTCTTCTATTTTTACTCGTCATTTTCCCACTCTTTGGACCCAGTGTAGAATTTCTACGTAGCCCCTCTCATCAAGTTAAAGGACAGAGAAAGCATTTACTGTTGGACAAATTTGGGAAATGATCAGCCCTGTCTAACTGAAGCACCAGTGTTTTTCCACAAATGCTATATTTCCTGTCTGTGACATTCTCAACTCAAGTCCTCCGTACTTTCCCCTTTTGATTGACACAATCCCCCATGTGAAGAGAAACCGCTGATTCCGACTGTTTTCACTGGGGGGTCTCAAAGCGCAGCAGTGCTGTTCTGACAGAGCCAAAATCTGCAGGCTACAAAGTTGAAAAGGGGATGTGGAGGGGGTCCTCTCTCTCTTATTTTTTTTTAAAAAAAAAGCATCTCTGCTTTCGCTTGTGCGTCAATTAATGCCAAAACTCTGGAGATGAAACTCAGCTAATCCCTCTCTGTTTCCTCCCCGTCATGAGCGTTTTGCTCAGTAATTGTTTACATCTGCCTCATTCCAAAAAAGCTGTTGCTGGGAGAAAAAAAAAGGCCCTCCAAAAACGTCTCAAGTCCCCGCTGGCCCCTGGATCCTTTGGCAGAGGATGAGAGGGGTTGTCCAGATCTACAGCCAAGCTGCACTGCACTGCAGCAGCACTAGTCCTCTGGCTTACAACAAAGTCCTCTCATCAAGGTCACTACTTTCAACTTCTTCCACTTCATCGCATCAATATTCATGTGCAGTGAAACAGTGGCCTGTGCTGACCCCACTGTGTGTCAGTCTGCAATCAGTCCCACCTGTGCTGCCTCACTTTCAACCAGTCACGCTGCTCTGTGAGCCCAGGGCTGTTTATCACTCCATCGCAGCCGTGCTTACACAGTGGGCGTGTTCGTTGGAACATGTGGAAGATGCGACCCGGTGCATTTTACTTGAGGTAACACTGGGTGATTCATTGCCCACTGAAGGAAGTGGGAAATGAGTTCTGTTAGAGCGAGATGCTGTGTACCCGCACAATGCAAACTATGGTACACAGCTGATGAATGTTTCTGTGAAAACAAACAGACGCGAGATAAGAGTCAGCTGCGGCAAGAAACAAACATCTAACATCTATGTTTTTTTTGTTTCAATGGTTTTTGTTTTCTTTTGAGAGGCATAATTTTCAAAGATAACAAAACATGGCCTTGGCATGCTTCTTTTCCATAAAAACAAACATAATGTTAACAGAGAGAGGAGGAATACACTTTTAAAACAATGGTAGATATATCAAGAAATAAATAAATGGATAAGGGTAAACTAAAACAATCACTGTAAGTAAAATAAATAAATAAATAAAAAATACTTGGCTGAGGGAGGGGTGTAATATACCAAGAAAAAAAATCACAGTTTGGAGATTAAAGTCACATGTTTGCGAGAACATTTTTTTTTTTTAATGAGGTTTGTAGATCTCATAACAACAGACACAGCCACACTTCATTTTACAGGATAGTAATAAGCCATACTTTGTATCAAATTAGACATTTCGTGTAAGAAATGTATTTATCAGGTTTAAATTTGGGTATGTACACTCCCCTCTATTTACTCCCCTCTGTTGTTAACCGGGAACTATTAACACGTGTGTGAACACCCTGGGAGACGGAGAAAAGGCAGTGCATGAAACACACAGATTTAATTTTACTGTTACAGTAAGCTTCGCATGAGACTTACATAAACTCCCCAAATAACAAATATTTTGCTATTACTGAGTCATAAATCAATGTGCATTTCTTGATCGTTCACAGGCGAACAAACGACAAGGAGGAACAGCCCAAAATCCCCGCTGCAAAACACCGAACTCATGAGAACTGCAGTAAACAATCAATCTAAATATAAATGCATTTTTTAAAAAGTTTGTGTATTAACTTATGAACCAATATATGCAAATCTGTTTGTATCAGTTAAACATTTTCATCTAATACTATTATGAATTTACAACCTAAATATCAGGAATCTTGAGTTATGAATCAGAACATTGCCCTGCTGTTTTTTATGCCTCGTCAGCGGTGATAACTGTGGCCAGAGTCAATATGTTTTCTGGTTGTCTGTCCATCCTTCTCATTCTTGTGAATGTGATTTCTCAAGACCGCCTTGAGGGAATTTTTTAAAATTTGGCACAAACATCCATTTGGACTCAGGGTGAACTGATTAGATTTTAGTGTGACCTTGCATTTATCCCTTGTGAACGCAATTTCTCAAGAGCACCTTGGGGAATTTCTTAAAACTTGGCACGAGGGTCTACTTTGACTCAAAGATGGACTGATTAGAATGTGGTGGTCAAAGGTTTTACTTTAGTCTGAATTCATAATGTCACAGAATCATCAGGACTACAGTAACCATACCAGATTACAGTGAGAGTGAAAACAGCCTCAACATAGGAAACAACAAGCACGGAAACCTCACAGGAGGGAAACTGGACGTTGAGGCGGACTAATGGCTCTGTGTCCCAGCACCCTCTGGGATTTCCTCACTTTGTTCTTTTTGCTTCTTCTGAGCTTCTCATTGTAGCAGTTTGACAGACAGTAATGGCAGTGGTCTGCATGGAGGATACATTTTTCTGTCATCTGTGAAGAATATAGTTCCCAGTCTTTTTGTTGTTTTTGGAGTTTTTGGGAAAGGTATTTTGTTATTTTTTAATTTCTCAAACACATTGTCCAGATCTGCAGAGTCGATGTAGCAATTCATATCAAATCTACAAAATCATGGGTATTGAGCAACAATGATTTCTGATACATTACATTCACATATGTTCCAAATAAGCAAAGTTTTGGATAGCTTAAGGCCTCTGAACCACAAAGGGATGCGGTGCAAAGGTGATGGCGTTCCATGTATGCAGCGCTGCTGTGTCCGAGGGTGCAGCTCAGGCTGCTGTCCCACCCGCTTCGGAAAAGCCCTTTTCTGTCTTCAGGGAATTAGTTTTAATGCCTCTCTCACGCCGAAACATTTACAGCCCTCTTGATTTTCTCTCGGGCCGCTTGGAGCTGGATGAAAGCAGCCGTCTCCACTGGGGCATTTCAGCACAGAGTGAGCGCTGAAAACGTGGGAGGGATGTGGGAGCGCGAAGGAATGTGGAGGAGTTCCAAAGCTCGCCGTTCAAATGCTCATAACTCCGCCTTCTCTCCCTCCCTCCTCCTCCTCTGCGTGTTTCGCTCTCAATCTCAGTTACATTAGCTTTATTGGCCTGACATGAAAGGACATTATTGCCAAAACATCACAGGATTTTTTTAGCCCATTCATTGTTGTGTGAGTATTTGTGTCCGTACTGTACCTCAGTATCCTTCCCCTCCATCCTCCTCACCCCCTGGTGTCGCAGGGAGTGCGGTTTACATTGAAGCTTGATGTTTATGAGTTTGGAACAAAGTTGCGTCCCTCTGTTCTGTGGTCCAGCTTTGTGGTGGCTGATAAAGTGTTTCTGTAAAAGATGAAATGTTGTAGACAGAAGTCAGCTGCAGGCTGTGCTTTTTGAAAGAGTTAAATCTCCTTTGATTTGGGAGGGGTACACTATCACCTCTTCAGATAAGTCCAAGTACCACTTTGATTAAAGTTTGGAATTGCAGCAACTCTGGAGAGCTGTTCTTCCCAGTGACTCTGTTGAGGATGTCATCATCAGGAGGGACATGTCCCCTTCACTTTTCTGAATCCTGTATTTGCACCCCCTGCACTGCAGCTTTAGTTTCACTTACTCACTCAAATCTGTCTAAATGTGTCCTCTTTACGCCCAGCTGTCATAATACAGATAAGAGAAGCTCTGAGTTGATATAAAGCGTTCCATGTAGGTCGCCTTCGCTTATGATAGTTTATTTCCCGCAATAAGCTTTAAGAAAAAAAAGAATAGACTTATTTGGCCCTGGATTTTGTCTTTCAGGCTACACATAGGCTGCCAAAACCCTGCAGACTTCACTGTGGACTTAAAAAGTACATCCTTTGCATGCCTAAAAAAATAGATGTTTGATCCTAAAAAAACATTCAGACAGTGTCATAGTGTTTTGAGTCTACAGAAGTGTCTGCACCTTTCAGGCGTTCTTTTATGTAGCCTGCATGGCAAAATGCAGGATATACACATAAAGGTAAGACCTGACACATTACTTACTGATAGATAATGTTGCATTTCCGCCTGTAATTTTAAAACACAGTCCTTAACCTGGACCCTACTTTTCCATGTTTTTGCGTCTAAGTGACTCGTTGGAACATTTTTAAAAAATTGTACCACTATTGAGCAAGACCAAAGCAAGCAGTGTAACCCTTCAGACAGGTGCACCCTGCCAGTTTGCATTGGAAGTGTTTGTTTTGCCACTGACAGGCTCAGATTGTTATAATGATTGTCTTACCACATTATGACCTAAGACCATAAGGACCTTACAAAGAAATTACATTTTTAAAAAAAATAGTTTTCCGCTCATTCCAGTCTTTTTTTGTCTGATTAAGGAGAAGTGTCCTTCATAAATCACACAGAATTTTTTACAATGTGGAAAATAAATATCCAGCAATGACATCGAAAATCTTTTAGAAACTTTTACTCTAACAAAAGAAACTCTTCCTGGCACTCCTCTCTCTAACTCTCGCTAACATTTACACTGTGGTTTTCCTGCAACAAGTCACTTCTCATGAGATTTTAATGTGAAACATCTCCTTTCGCAAAAATAGGACAAAAAACAAACCCTTAAAAAGTGAAAGGTAATATATGACACCTGCAATAACAACCTGAGTATGTCAATGGCAAAAAAAAGTACTTTAATGCACATAAATTGGCAGGTTGCACTTTACATTGCAGCTTGCCAACAGCATCCTCCACGCCCAACACTGGACCAATTTTAAAAGTTGTTATTCCAATTAGTCACTAAGACACAAATATATGGAAAAATAGGGTCAAGGTTAGAAATACAACAGTTCTCCTTTAACCTTACACTTAAAATGTGTACTTTTAACCATCAAATTTATAGCTTCCAATGTACAAATACAAAATAGTCTGCATCTGTGAAACTGAATGGGACTCTAATACAGCAATTGACGTGGTATTTCTAATTGTTTTGTTCGACATTGTCAGAGCATCGTAACCAATTTCATCAAAAATATCTGATTTACTATTATTTTATTAATGTTTAAAACCACTGACTTAATTTCATGAATTTGCAACATGTGCTTTTAAGTCCCCATTCATTATTGTAATATCTTCATTCACAAATCACAGCTGACAACTACTTTTATTTCCTATTTCACCACCCACAAAAACAGGCACGCCACTTGTCATATTCCGCTCTGCCTCCGGCTGTGTTCATGTCAGAGCCATTGTTGGGTTTTTGCATCATCTGAGCTTTAATTGTCTCCTTCCTGCTGTAATATTGAAGCCATTACAGCGACAGGGATGTTTCATTACGAATCAAGGCATGAGAGCAGAGAGCATTACAGATGAGGCTGTACCCTGGCTCACTGACATGTTTTGCATGATTCAGTGTTTGTTACTGGAAACGTCTCGCAGTCGGAGATTAGACAGAGTTGATGTCTCCCCAAAGGCACACTTCCTTGTTTGGAAATGCACGCACACTTAAACACACACACTCAGTCATGATTCACCAGTCATCAGAAGTAGGGTATGTTTGTCACTTAGGCTCTCTGTATCCTCTTCAATGTCCTGATTCTTCCTTTTTCACAAACCTCGCTTTTGCGTTGGTCAGTGTGTCGTTCCCGTCTAACCCCAGCCACACCATGCCATACGTGACGCCACACTGAGACGAGGGGATTAAGAGATGAATTAAGTCGAAGCTTTGGCCATATCCTCACCAATATCACACAGACACCAGCAGAGAAGGACGCCTGGCCTCCACATATGGCCACGTTGCTCCCAGCCAGGGCACCAGGCCGAGCCGGACACACACTAACACACAGCCACACACTTTTCCCCTTCCATGTTTCGTCTGGAGGGGTGTCTTCCAGCCAGCAATAATACCGCCCAGCCCCGTGTAAAGCCTGCGGGGGGATTATCCGCTTTCTAAATGTACAACACTGTGACATTTGTCACCATGTGCTGCTATTCTGATCTGGAGGATTGTCACCTCAAAAACATGATGCGCTGTCTTGTGGGATCCAGTCATATGGACTTAAACAAGTGCGTGGTAAACTCCGAGCAATCGCTCAAACATACATTCCATTTGTGCTGATGATTCCCATTGCTTCCTATACCAAATCTTATGTAAACCAGAACAGCTTTCCTGCTGTTTCTATTCTTGGACATATGTGCTCCTTGGCAGGAGATCTACTCATTCTGTACACATGCATTTGTAAGTGCTGTTTAAAACCCTGGATTTCTTTAAGAACATTTTTCACCATTATTGCGGTTACTTTGATGAAACCACTTCACTGATGCAGTCAAACCCAGCATCACGAGAAGCCCCCCCTCCCCTTCTGGTGTTACTGCTATAACAGGACAAATCAGAGACATATCCCCAGAGGCAAGCCTGTGGAGGGCCTGAAAAGCAGCTTGTTCAGTTTTACTGTATGGATGTTGACCTTCTGTTTGTTGTAGTTTGGCAGCAACAAGTCGATTTTTTTTTTTTACAAAGGAAATGGTACTATATGAAGGCTGTATTTTGACCTGAGAAACATTATGATGCAATATTTTGATTAGCGGTGCTGCTTGTGCTGTACTAACACATGCACAAGGATGCACAAGTACTTGAAAGCATTGAAGGGGAACTCTTCAAAATTTGTACATGTATTCCTATGGTCTACGACAGTCAAACATTAGTAGTAAAAACTCAAATCCAAAAACAAGAGTGCTAAAACTCAATCTTGTGACGTCATAGGGTGTAAAGACTAGAGCTGCTCCACAGACAATGAATTGGTGAATGAATTGTTTCAGAACTGAGAACATACAATAAAATAAACCCTCAATGGGTCGACAAAATCAGGCTCCCATTGCAGACTTTTTACTTGATGACATCACAAGTTTGAGACTTACTTCTCTGCTTTCTGAATTGAGAGAGAGTAACTCATGTTCACAAATATGCATGTTCTCTGTAAATGCTGATGGACATATAGTGGCATGTATCTATAAACAGGCAGCAGAATACTGATAGTCACCAGTGACATACCATAAGAATCAGCATCATCAATCAGAGCACTTGCCATATATCCATTCGTCCCATAAATCCACTGCACTGTACATCCACAGCCATGCATCCAAACCATCCCACCATACATAAATCAGTCAACTTCCAAACCATGTAAATCCTTCCATCCAACAATAAATTGATCAGCAGTAACCATCGATCCCTCCATCTGTCCATCAGTCATTCCATCACAGACACATGGACATCTCAGCCTGCATATGAAGCACTAATGATGAACTAATGCCGCCATCCATCTCTGCTCTGTGTGATGGCCATGGGACACAGCGGGAGGTGTGTGTGTGTGTGTGTGTGTGTGTGTGTGTGTAGTGAGGGAGAGGAATGCAAGTCAGGGCTAAAGTAATGTGGCTGGAGAGCAGCAGGAAACAGGGAAAGTGACAGATGGTGATAGAGTGATGGGGGAAGGATTGTGTGTCACTAGGGTAGTGGGTGGGAGGGGGCGGCGTGTACCCATGTGCACGCATGCTTGTAGGATTAGTGTGTGTTTGTATGCTTGTATAAACTGTAAGAGTGTGTACGCTTGGATCTGTGTCAGTGTCTAACGGCATGTGTGTGTAAATGTGTGTGTGTTAGGGTAATCAGTGAATGGGCAGTGTGAGGAGGCAACAGTAGACCAGTCACACCCCTCGCCCAAGAAACCCTCCGGTGAGTAAAAACCCTGGACGTAGTGTCCACGCAGTTCTCTCCATCCACCTCCAGGCTCTGTTTGACTCTTGTATCCCCTTTTGGACACTTTTTCTGGGGCACGTCAGGGTGAAATCCCCCCGTTTCGGCATCATGAAGTGGCTGTCATCTGTGCGTGCGATGTTGGCCGGGGGCAGCCGTAGTGCCCCTGTGACCCCTGCTGCCAGCCCGAACATGCCCTCCAAGGCAGATCTGCGCGCCAAGCAGGTAGGAGCATGACCTCAAAATCAGAGCGTTGAAGGAATAGTTAAGTTGTTGTTTTTTGTCGTTGGGTTGTAGGGACTACTAACAAGAAATCACTGTATTATTTACAGTAGATGACAGTCTGTGTGCTCCCAGTTTGGAGAGGCAGACAGGAAGCTAAACAGCAAACTGCTGGGGATGGGGGCAGCAACAAAACATATTTTATCCCCCTAAATAAAGTCCCACTTAAAAAAAAAATCAATGTCTGTTGAGGCGTAAACTATATTGAGAGTAATTTTTACTGCTTTACTTTAATATCAAACAGTGTTTTCCAAATGGAAAATGAAACCATTATATTGCTCTCTTCAAAGACAGACTCCATTGACAGAAACAGTGATTTAACATAGCTGAACACAGGAGCTGTTGGTCAACTGCCAAAATGATTTTTGTTAATGAAGTTTGGTAGCTTTGAGTGGATAGATTTGGAACAAAAACCACTAACGGCTTTCTCATCAAAACAGGCTGTCTGATGGGAAGGTGGAGTGGTTATAATACTCTCAGTATTACCAAAATGACCTGAAAATAGGCCAATTATTATGTTATTTTTTCTATAACATAATTTTAGGTACATATTTGTAAGAATTATGAATTTAGCTTGATGGACATTTGTCCCTATTTTTTTTTTTTTTATTATATCTAATAACACAACCACTATCTAACTTTATATCCTTGTCACCTTTTACACCTTTTGCAGGACTCTTTGCAGACTTATTTATTATGTTTTCACCCACATTTTCAAAAGAAATCAAACCAGTTGTCTCAGATTTCAGAGGTTAAAGTGCTTGTGAAAGGCAACTAATTGCAGCACAGTAAAATCAATGTCAATCCAGGTGTTAAAGGGTTAAAATTTTATAGATTTTTGTCAGTGGAATGTTTTGTAGTTGGCTTAAATAAGTTTTGCTGCTGCCCCCATCCACAGCAGTACATTGTTCAGCTTCTGTAATGGTACTCCCGTCTGCATCTCCAAACTTGGGGCGTGCTGAAATACACTGATATTGATATGGATATGAAGTACCTCATGCAACCCCACTTCAAAAAATCCAAACTCCCCCTTCAATGGTAATGTTTAAAAACCGATGAGATGTGTTGATTTTGGCTATTCCCAGTTGTATGAGTTTGCTTTTTCTTGGTTCGTCTGCTTGCTTGAGGGTTTCCCAATCAATTTGCGTCTTACACAACTTCTAGTCTTTCCCTGAATCGCCTGTTTCATTGATTTTTATGATCCATGTAATTGCACTTGAATATAAATCAGATGAAAATGAGTGCTGTGGTGTACAGACGAGCCGGTCCGCTCATGTATGAATGCGACCTGCACAAAATCACTGTCCAGGAATGCGCACAAGAAGCCATGAATGAGATTGAGTTTATTTTGCTTGGATGTCCTGCTTCCCTTTGCTTACAGTGTGTCTGATTCACAGTGCTATTGTATGGAAATAACTATACCCCCCCTCCTGTACCGAATCTCCCATCTTGTCCAAGCATAACAAAAAGTACAATCAGCTACATGTTCTCAAGGTCTACTCATAAATCCGCGGATATGTTGTTGGAACGGAAGTGCGCAGCAACTTAGGAGAATAATAGGTCATGTGTATTTGTGTTTGTGTGTGTGTGTGTGTGTGTGTGTGTGGAGCCACAGTAGTATTATTAATCCCTCACCCTGACCCCATGCTGCACTGATCCTTCAACTATCCCGCAATATCACTGCGAGCCCCCACTGCCTGATCCCTCTCCAACGCTCACACTTAAATTGAATGTTGTTGAGTGATGAATATCATGTGCTTTTAGTTGGAAAAATTTAAATTTTTCCTCTCAGAGCTGGAGCAGTGGTTCAGCAGCAAATAATTGCTACTTGTTAGGCTCGTTTAGCCGTCTTTTCAGAGCACACACACACACACACACGTATACACACACAGAGTGAGGGTGCAACCAGCCACGATTTGTCATAAATATTAATGAAATGAGGATCGCTCCATTCTGAAATCACCGGGGGGCTGCAAACTCATTACACACCGGTGAATGACCACTAACACGTCTTCTTCAGAGTTTGCGTGATGGCTGCAGGCTAGATCATGTTACACAAGTCCTTCTCCAACCTCAAGTGTATTGCAAGTCATTCCTACTGCAGCGCCACCCAAGTCCAACTCTGTGGTTTGTTTCCGTCTTGTATCTCACAGCTGCTTCTGTCACTGTTCAGCTCATTTGATCTGACCTGAACTGAACTGGACTGCTGATGTGTAGACCGGGATTGTGCATTATGCCGAGCATATTTATTCATCTCCAGAGCATCCACTTTTGAATTTGCTCCCGGTGTAAGACCAATAATTATTTTAAACATCAGGCACAAATTTGTAACAAATAGAAAAAGGGAGCGAGTCTGAGCAACCTTCATTTGCATTTAACATCACTGCCCACACTGAAGCGACACAGAGCTGGTCAAATATCGGCATAATTTACTATAAGTACCATACATCCTTTCAGAGTCCATATTCCAGCTAGCAATCGTATTGATTCTTGTTTCAGGATAAAGCCAATGTTCCCTTGGCTCTTTGGACAGGGTGCTTCCTGATGAAGCATTGACATTTTTACAATAGACGCACTGTAAAGAGTTTTTGCTTTATATCAGCTTGAAACTACTTCAAACTTGGGAGATTTTCTGTTATTTTCTCTGGCCTGTCTCTTCTCTTTGTCCTTCAGAACCTTCTTCCTTTTTCTCTATTTTACAATCTGCGTCATCATATCTTGTAATTATAGATTTTGTCCTTCCATCACTTGCCAACAGCATAAGTGTGTTGTGCCAGTAATAATCACCCATATAAAACTCAGTGCACTGTAGTTATAGGGATTAAATTAAGCTTTGATGCAAATTATTTTCATTGATTGTTTTCAGTATATTAGATACTAGACTTACTCCAGTTGTTTCAGCCCTAAACTAAAAGCAAAAGAACCCAAAGTTGAAGCATTTATGTGTCCAAAGTATGTGAAAGCCAGCAGCGTCTTGGAAAGTTGAGCAAATCAAAGGAAACTGAGGGCAAACTGCAGTGTAAATCAATGCTGGTACAAAAAAAGTAGATATATGAAATGCAGAGGAGGGTGTCGACTCATCTGTAATGATTCCAGCGTCGTTGGATGGTACAAAGGCATGAGAAACAGCTGAAAGCAACTATCAGGCTGAAATGACTTTGCCCATTAATTGCTCCTTTTCATTCTGGTGCGGCTTTGGTGGTGAGCTGCCCTCTCTCTTGTGCTGAAAATGTTCAGACAATGTTGCAGAGTGATTACTTCCTCATCTAGGGCCCAGACGGGATTTGGGGGCCACAGAGTCAGAATTTGTGTGTTCCTTCCCAGCCTAATAGCAGATAATGAGGGCAGAGTAATATTGAATCACCTAATATTTACAGCAGGAATGTCTCTGACCGTGGCTCGGTGATTGATGAGCGGGTTGCGCCCCAATCATCCAGCGTTACAAAATCACAGAGAGCCAGTGAGTCGGGTTGCGATGTTGTGTCTTTTCTCAAACAACCGCAGACGGTGACAGATGGAGGAAGTTGAGGAGATGAAGAGAGAATGCCAGGTAGAAACATTTTCTCTCTGGAGTAATTTGACAGCGAGTGCAGCAGGGCAGTATACAAGCACTTATACTGGTAGTTAGAAGGCAAAGAGTCAGCACCTTGAAGCTATGATATCTAAACACAAGGTAGGAAGATAGGAAGAAAACAACGTGGAAATCAGTGAAAAGCAGATTACAGAGAACTCAGGACTTCAGTTGGCTCAAAGAGAGGAATGTGATTTCTCAGGGATCTTTGTAATTTCAATCAAAGCCACATAAAACAGATGGAAACAGATGAAAACCACCCACCAGGCAAAAGGGTAAAGCTATCAGGAAGTTAAAAATTAAACCCCGTGGAAACACTCATCTTGTGGAAAGAAAAGAGACAGAGAATTTAGGTGAGGGGGGTAAAGAGAGGAAACAGCAGTTCAACCTTGAGTTGCCCTTTTGATTTCTTTATCAGGCCATTGAGAGATAAGAGGGGAAGTCCCCAACAGCTATGTGCTGGTAAGAGAAAGCGGCTTTTGTTTTATCAGTAGATACAAGTACAATGAATCACTTCCTCCTATCAGCATTTTTCAGTCATACACCTACCTTTGCTCAGTCCTCTTAGGCTTCTCTTTAGGCCTCTTGGATCAATATGCCACCTTATTATGGTTGGAAGTGATAAGGTTCTTACCGTTTTTAGAATTTAGGTCTGTAGGGTCTCTCTGAGTGGCATGTGATGCTTTGACCTCCAGGATGTAAGCTTAATTGATTAGTAGATGCTGCCTCATCTAGGGATGCATGATATTGAATTATTTGCCGATATCCGATATGCTGATATTAAAAAACAACTCCTTTGGCTGGTAACTGATGCCGATATCTATATATCCACTTTTCTCAGCATGTAATTTTAGTGATCATCAAGTCTTCTGTAGTGACAGTAACATCATGTTATGTATACTCCTATCGTGATGGCCCAGTAGCAGATGGAGACATAAAGTACAATGCTTTTCAGTGTATGTGATATTTATTCATTGTACAGAATAAGAAAATACTTTAGCTTAGGGCTGATGTTTTGTTCATGTTCAATTTGTCAGGCCATGCCCTTAGTTTTGCATAAAGTAATAAGTCTATATACATTGTAAATGGGTAAGCTATACCCATTTTCACTCCCATACAGTTGTCATTAATGTTAAAATAAGCTGTAGAGACCATAATTGTATTTTGTACCACGCTGTAAGCATGTTTGTTTCTGCTGCTTCGGCTTTTGAGTTTTTCTACATAGAATTCTGTTATTGTTCCCTCCAGTAGACATCTTGCAATTTACCAAAGTGAGGGTACCTGACCACTGAGCCTGTCACTTTAAACCAAAGAGGCTTACAAAGAGAAAGCATTTTTGACTTGCTAAAATGCTATGATTACAGTACCACCATAACATGTGTGAAGGTCAAGAGCATACAGTGGACATGTGTAGCCAACCAATGGACAGATAACTTGTCTTCCTATGTGCAGTGACACGACCTGCCACTTTTACAATAAGTGCTCAAATCACCCCGAACTAATGTTTCCACTTTCTCTGTTCAGACAGAGCAGGGGTGTACGACTTCAATCGCTCTCACACTCAAACCCTCTCTCTTGCCCTCTGTCTTTTTCACTTCAATGAGTGGAGCTGCTTCTGCACCCCATCACTCCATCTGCTGTCCCAACTCACCCCCCCACTCACATCCTCTTTCCCTCTGTAATATAATGAGTAAATGTAATAATGCATGCAAGTTAAAAGCTGGATTATGTATTTTTCAAAATTATTTCCCCAACAAGGTACCATAGTCTTATTGATAGGAGGCTCATCTAGCTGTGTTTATCCTCTATACATCTGACTCATTCTCACTGGCTTCCACAAGTGCTATAATGCAAACAGCTCATTGACTGTCTGAGTCTCTATCTCAATCTCACTCTCAGCTTCTCTCACTCTGCCTCAAGTGTTACGCAGATAAATCCCCACTGACTCTCTCTCTCTCTCTCTCTCTCCCTCCCTCCCTCTCACCCCCTCTCTCTCACACTTTCTGTCTCTGAAGAGACTGTACCGGCACTGTAAAGCCCCATTGACTTGCCCATTAACCTCTCTCTTTCTCTCTCGTTACTTCCATCATCACTTTCCTCTTTTATATTCTCCTCGTTTTTTCTTTTCTCCCTCCATCTCTCTGTCTCAACTCTCTCTCCTACATTAATGTGAGCTCACATGAATACACACTCACTGACACAATCTCACACTCTCTTTTCACTTTGGCCCTGAAGACACCACAGAAGCATTTCTTAGGCTGCAGTATACGCTTGATCATCACTGAGTACAGCACTGCCAAAGCTGCAAAGGTTTAAACGCAAGAGTTTTCCTTGAGAATATAAGAAAAAAAACAAAAAATGCTTTACAATATATTCTGTATAAATGTATGTACTATATACAACTTGACTGCATATGAAAGGGATCACTTGCAGTAAATGACCCACAGAGTGTTTGCTACAATCAGAATAGTCAGAATCAGAATAGCTCTGCAATATTAAAAGATGATATGTCAGTGTTTTGTAGCAACTTGTTGCATTCATTGTCTCTTAGGTGGAAAAAAATCTACAAAAGCTCAGGTAGGCAGTTTAATTTTGGCCTTATTGGCTGAAATCCCATGATAAACTTTAAGCCTATTGTAATTTAAGAGGACTGAGAGGAAACTAGACTTCTGCACCTCCTCTTGGCTCTATTTGTCAGGCTTTAGAAACTCTATCTTGTGACAGGAGACTTTAGCTGGTCACAGGTGATTTCCAAGAGAGGATGTTCCTGTTGGCTGTTATACAAATGCAGAAATGCAGATGCACGTGAGCGCGTTCCTTCACTGAGAGTCTGATTCAGTGGCGAAGAATCCAGCATAGAAAGTTGCTCTTCCAGCATTGCGACAACTCCCTACACTGCAAAGCAACCCTTTTCAAAAGTCTCAAAGAGTCTGACAATTAACAGAATAAAACTTTTGTCAACACATGTAAAGCGTTTCAGATATGGTATGAAAATTTTGCTAAAAGCGTAGCCTTTTGCTAACCAGAGCCAAAGGCTCGTGGCTGCTGCTTCAACTTGACATTCATGTAGCTAATGTGAGCTAAAGGGGAACAGGCAGCTCCACGCACTGACCTCCCATCAGCGGCCGCAGCAATCCATATCTGGCCAGCAGAACCCCAGTTATGGGGACCAAACAGCCCCGTCTCCACTCTTAGACGGACAAACTTTCTGTTGCTGCCTTTCCACAGGTTGGACTCAACACTACAGCTAGCCACTATCTCACTGTGACTTCCAGTGCTGGGGGGTTGTGCTGGCTTAATTCGCTACAGCCACCAGCTGAAGGTCTCCTGAGTTGCACCTTGCTCTCTTCCAGGGTGGTCCACGGTGGCTGACAGCGAGGCGAAGGGATCAGGGGGTTGTTAGCTAATTCTTGTCTCATTTGGAGTCTGATAGAGAGGGACTGTGCGTGGCAAGTTGGGGTGGAGAAAATTAGCTGCTTACAGGTGCACAATGAAATCAGATTAACCCTTGAAACTTGGACTGACTTTTTTTTTGTGTTGCATTTAAGCAGAAGTTTTCAGAAGAATTTAAATATTTGAAACATACTGGTCTAATTTCTTTTGAAAACATGGGGGAAAGGGCAATGAGCAACTTTGCAAGAAATATTCTGCAAATTGCAAGAAATTAGTAGATTTGTTATTTTTCTTTTTTTAAAAAATGCCAGGGGAAATATCTCAAAAGCTGTATTTATAAGTATCATATATATATATATATATATATATATATATATATATATATATATATATATATATATATATATATATATATATATATATATATATATATATATTAAATTATGTTACAGAATTATTATAATTCTTTTGCACTTTTTTTTGGGGGGGGGATCATTTCCTTGTTGTTTTTTTAAATTTTTTGTTTCTTGCTCATTTTTAGTTAATTTTTATAAGTTTTAACGATTATTTTTTTGTGTGTTCATTTTTGGGTCATTTATTGTTAAGATGCTTATCACCTTCTTCCCATGTTTTGAAAGGAATCCAGCCATTTTGATTATGTTTTAAAGGCTTAAATAGATCAATGTATAGGAAACACTTGGTTACTGAATGAAGTGCATCATATGGCCATGGTCCTCCCTTGGGAGGGGCTAAGGACAAAAATAAATAAATTGTGTAAAATAAATGAATACAAGATTTAACATTGAACATTTACTATTTCATAGTATTGAAAAAAGGACAAAAGAAAAGAGCAGTCCCATTTTTAAGGTTAGTTGAGTCTCATGAGCTGTCATATTTTGCTGCTATATCAGACTTATTCCCAAGGAAATGTTTAATTTAGTTTGGTATGAAACTATGTGTGACATCTGAGTTCTGTTTTGCTAAAGGACTTGGTTTCTCCTGGCTGCAGTGAAGCAGGAAGTGTTGCTCAGTCTCCACCTCTCGTTGGCAGGGCTGATGCAGTCGGTCTTATCAAGATTGCCAGGTTTGTCTACAAGTCCTGACTGCCAGGTTGTTGTAGCTATTTAGTTCATGTCTGCTGCCTGCAGCTCAGATAACACTCAGTATTGTCTTTTTGCTGCAAGAGGCATAAAGTTTACTATTTGTAGTAGACATCCACTGCTCTTTCTTTCTATCTATGTCTCATCCACTTCACCACAGCCAATCTAGCCAGCACTCTGCCCTCAATAACCCGTCCTCTCCAGCTTGGCTGAACATTAAAAAAGTACCTCTTCCGTATTTCATCAAAAGCCAGCACACAGCACATCCCACCTCCAGTCTCCACATGTGAGAGAAATGTACAAAGAGAGAGAGCGAGGGAGACTGAGAGCAAAATATTATGGAGCAGTATGGCGAGAACGTGTTATGCAATGTGTTATTTTTGGGATTGCAGAGAAAAAAAGATCGCCTCACTCGTGTTAATACGATGCTGGAAGCCTGCGAGAGAGCCGTATGTGTGCGATATCTCCCGTCCCTTCTTGATTGGTAGTCCAGCATCAGTGTGTGTGTGTGTGTGTGTGTGTGTGTGTGTGTGTGTGTGTGTGTGTGTGTGTGTGTGTGTGTGTGTGTGTGTGTGTGTGTGTGTTTGTGTGTGTGAGAGAGACAGAGAGAGAGAACGGCTGAAAACTTTCTGCTGTTCCTCACATCCTTCTCTCAGTGCTGAATCATATCTCTCCCCTCCATATTCTCCCCCTGTGTTGGCCTTAGTTTGCTCCTTGCCTTGAAGAACCTTCTACCTTTCTGTTAACTCTCTTTTTTTCCACTTTGGTCTTCAAGGACTGAAGTAAAAAAAAAAAAAGAAATAGCCTTCTACCTGGCTTACTAGCTCTAGTTTTACTAGCTTTGACCATCGTCTGTTAGTTGATTGTAATGCCAGAACTTTGTAGATCAGAGTTATCATCCATATATTAATTATTATTTAAAATCCCCATCATAATTAGATTAACCACATATTAAATTGGACTATTCAAATCTTTAATAGAGTTTTAAATAAAAAATCCACTTTTCTGTGATTTGACATTTTAAGTTTTATTTATTGTTAAATGTTATATTTCCTCATCCCAAGTTTGTAACAATGCCTTCTTGATAAATTCATCTCAAATAACCTTAACCATCTTATGACCTTACCCTGTTGCCATTACATGACAAACATGAGCAGTCAGAAAGTCATACAGCATTTAAACAAACCCTCAGGTAAGCCAGTCATTTTTGAATTAAAAATGTGAACTGTAAAATTGTCAGAAATGGAAGAAGTATGCAGCTCCTTTACTCAAAGCAGTGCATTAAAATGTTGCTTGAGTAAAAGTAATTAAGTATAATCAAAATGTATTTAAAGTATTAAAAGTAAAAAACATTTTTTGTATCAAAATGTTATTTTTTTTAGCTCCAATTTTTTATACAAAAAGATTAATTTGCTAAGTAACTTGTGACTAAAGCTGTCAGATAAACGTAAAGAGCCAAAAAGTACAATGTTTGAACTGTTGAAATGTTTGAAAAACTTTGAGTACTTCTTCCACAACTGCATATTGTGAATGAAGAGAAGCCTACAAGCTGCATACTCTTCTCACTGCAACATACTGTATATCCAATGCATGCTCTTGATTACAGTGCTATACCTTAATCATCACTCTTTTATGCCATGCTTGTTGTTACACTACTCACCTGAGAGCTGTGATGTCACTTGCAGCTGTTGTGCATATAGTAATTAAAAAAACCTCACCTCCACCCCAGCATCCACCTGTAGGCTCTAACTCCTCTTTAAAACCCGTTGCATTGGATATGTATACATTACATTGTGTATGAATATATAAATTGTAATCTGTCAGTGTAGATTGTGACAGTCCCCAGCCACATCTTCAATCCATCTTCTAAATGTAGTTTTCTTTTCAACACAGATGAGCCCAGTACATAGCATATCTAAATACAGTCACCCGAGGTTCTGCCATGTTCTAAGCTTACTCAACTGTTATAGGAGCACAGAGCGAAAGGGGCGGAACTTAGAAAGGGCTAATTTTTGACGCTGTAAGTACTCCACATTCATATATAATCTAGTTAGTAATCTTGAGTCGGCTGACTCAACTGATGTATATAGTTGACAAAACTTGAAAAATAAGACTGTAATAAACCATAATCCTCCTTTAATTTGGCACTTTCTAATTATTCCAAGGCGCTCTGAGGACGCCTGTCAGCTGAACACTCAAAATGTAAAAATGTACATTTAAGAACTCCGAGGGGGGAAAAAAAGAGCGGCAGGAGACACATCAGTCATTGGCGGGCTGAAATGTCGGACTTTCTCATGCTGTGTTATTCAAGCAGGGTGGACATTATTTGAGCTGGCACACACAGGTTTGGCGGGGATAAACAGCAAAACACAGAGCGGCGTCCAAGCACCATAATCAGAATCATATACAAGTTGGCCAACTGCTCATTATAAGATACTCAGAGCAGAGCGTCCTGGGCAGAGCCAGAGAACAAGTAAAATCACTTAAAGCTTTGTCTCCTGCTCTGACAGATTTGCTGAGGAGCAAAAGCGAACTGTCTAGCATTTAAAAGCATTAAGTATATATTTTTGTCAATGTCTGACCTTAACCCCTGCTAATGACCTTTGACCCTAGATATTGGGCTATAACTTTTGGAGGATGGATGATTGCTAAAATAGGAACTATAAAGAAATGTATACTTCTATTTTAAGAGGAATTGTCTTCTTTTATTCCTCCATGCAGGGGAAAGCTGTGACCAGAGGCATTTTGTCTTCAGGTTGTTTGTTGTCCTTATGTCCGTACATAAGTCTGTATGACCTTGCGTGTGTACATATATCCCATGCTCTTGCACACGAATCTCAAGAACACCTTGAGGGAATTTCTTGAAATTTGGCAGAAACTTCCACTTGGACGCAACGATTATCTGATTAGAATTGACTGGTCATAGGTGAAAGGTCAAGGTCACAGTGACCTTGTCTGTTTCATTCATGTGAACATGATATCTCAAGAACACCTGGAGGGAATTTCTCTAAATTTGGCACAAACGTCCACTTTGTCTGGACAATAAACTGATTCAATTTTGGTGGTCAAAGGTCAAGGTCAAGGTGACTTTGTGCACAGTCTGGGTATTTATTCAAATTTGGCACTTATATCCCCTTTGACTCAATTTATTAGAATATGGTGGTCGAAAGTCAAAGGACAGAGGTCACTGTGACCTAAAAAAAAACATGTTTTTCCCCATAACTCAAAAATTAATAGTGAAATTTTGACAAAATTTCCCACAAATGTCTAATAGTATAAAATGATAAAGTGATTATATTATATATCCAAAATGTCAAAGGTCAACTGCTATGTGATATCATTCACTGTAACTGCAGCTGGACTGGTACTGGAGGCATACCACTAGGCTGTAATTGTAGTTTATTCCCTCTCCTATATGCATGCATGAGAGGACTCTGACTTGAAGCTGGAAGTCAAAGCTCATCACACATGTTTATTGCTCTTTGGTAATGACAGAGTCAATTCCCCATTGATGCAATGTAGATTTGAATTTCTAAATTATTTCCATCATTTAACTCTGGTGACCAGCTTGATAATTTTCCTGTCAAAGGACATATTCCAATCTTTGAAAAGAATCTAGAGTCAGGGGCCAAACCACACACTTACAATATTATCACACACACACACACGCACACACACACACACACACACACACACACACACTCACGCGCACTCTCCTCATGCATGCAGTAATGAGTTTTATGGCTGAGTGATTTATGCATTTAAAATGTGGCCACGTTGTCCTTTAACCGTCCACAATGAGATAAGAGAAAACACATCAGCTGCCTGACAGACAGAGACAGTGAAATGCAGCCTGTCTCTGCTCCGTTGCAGAAAGGTCACCCCACCCGTCAATGGTAATTACTTTGCTTAGAGAGCGAGAAAAAAACCAAACATATTTTTGTTTGTATGTGATAAAAATTTAAATGAAGGAGGAAGGAGGAGAATGCAGCAAGGCGTCAAAATTACTCCCTAATTTGTTTTTGGCTCATTACCGTTGATCTATGCAGACATACTCACAGTCCCACAACTAGATTAGGAATAAGTTGCATAAGCAGTGAACCAAAATATAGGCTTTAATCACCGCTGGACATGCTGTAGGATAAATGACGTATATGATGTCTTTTTTTTCTTTCTCTGGGACTAGCTTTCAATTCCATGCTGATCCAAAAGCGTCCAGTTGAGACTAATCCATTTACTCCCTCCTCATCACCAAAGCTGAGTCTGTCAGTAACACATGCCCCCTTCTGGGACAGCATGGGAAACATCAAGTACAGTTTTCTTTAATCTGCCAGATTTTCTTGTTTTTAAATTTAGTTTTTTACTTTATGCCTCAATTCAGGTCTTTCAGCTTACAGCTTGGCATTTGCATTACAGTTCTGCTTATGGTGAAATATTGTTTTGTATTTTAAGTCTCATAGTTTTAGTCATATCAGGAGTTTAACACCTACTGACAGAAAAATCTTTAAGGATTTCAGACATTGGATTCCAATAGATAGTTTATTTATGTATAATGAACATAAGGAGTGATAAATGGAAACAAGTTTATATTTTAAACCCCTCTTTCTCCTCTGTGGTCGTTTTTTGCTAATTCATTCTTGTAGTTATTGGTCCTGTTTGTGCAGCGTCTGCACTGTTTTGTTGTGGTGCTCCAGGGAACATTTAAAGTTATTTAAATGGCATTCAATTCTCCTCCATATTCAAATTATGCTAGAGAGAGTTGAAAAGAGTGAAAACTAGAGTTTGAAGATGTGTTAGGCCTGTGTAAAATGTGGTACACTGTCAGTATGGAGGGGGTCGCTTTAGGTTAATATGATCTAAGGGTTAAAGGAGCACTTCACCCACAAAATGACCAATTATATATCACTTACTCACCCTGTGATATGTTGAATTCATGAGGAAAATTTTGTGTTCCTTGCATGCCCCCACGTTGAATGAAGAATCCAAATACAGAAAAAAATCTTGTTGAATTGAAGTAAAAGTTTGACAGCAGTAAAACAACATTAAAACATCCGTCTACAAACCTTTCCACAACTCATGCAGTTTAAGTCTAATTCATTCAGTTATACATATGCTCAGTACTTCCCAGACACATGCATTTTCAGTAACACGTTACTATTTAAAACTCTTCCACATAAACAGTCTCATGCACAGTTGAGTAGCGTGTCTGGGCGAGTGCGTGTGTTCAGCTGCTCAATGGAATGCAGGCGGCAAAGTTCACATGCATGCGCTCGCCCAGGTGCTCTGCTCGTTTGCTGAAGTGTTTTAAATAGTAATGTTTTAGTGAAAATGCACATGTATGAAGCACTGAGCATTAGACTGGATTAACAAGATTTGCATTATACTGCACGAGCTGTGTGATCGTTTGTTTAACAGATGTTTTAATACAGTTTGGCTGCTGTTCATACAACACAATACATCAAGAATTTTCTTTGTTTTTGGATTCTCTGTTTACAGTGGAGACGTGAGATTCATCCTTTGAGGAAAATTTGTCAAATCTCATTTGAAAACTTGGGCTCTGATTTGGAAAATGCAGTCTGAAATTCCCAGGAAAATGATTTTACATATGATTTTATATCAGAAACTGTCTGATCAAAGAATCATTAATGTAAAGAATAAGCAAGCATTCAAGTTCAGCTTACTTTCGGCTATTGATACTGGTCTGCCAATCAGTTCCAGTGTCAGTTTCATATCCCGCTTACTTAAACCTACAGTGAACTTTATCTTTTGATACACTTTATGAAGCATTTTCACTCATGTCAATTGATTCCTTAAGTTGTCCGTTCCACTTGCTGGTGACTAAACATGGTAACCTTGAAAGAATTCACTCGGTCTGGTTTGAATGAGTTGTCCAGTGATGGTCTGAGTGCTGCTTTAAAAGCTTTTCCAACATGACAGGAAAACTTATGTTTTCTTTTCAGCATAATTGATAATTGACATTGCAAAAGAATCCAAGAAAGCTGTCGTGAGAACACCCTAACAGGCCATCAGCTTATTAAGACTAAAGATGGACACAGACCCTGATGTAAATCCTTTGGGGCTGCCTTTTTCTCTTTTCCTGTCTTGACATTGATCCGCTGCTGCTCTGCTGATGCATCTTTTTCTTACCTTCTCTCCTCCTCCTCCTCCTCTCTCTCTAGTTGTTTTCCTTCTTTGGGTCAAAAAGAGAGGGAGGGTAGAGGAGTGTAAGAAAGGCAGTAGCAGAGAACAAAAAACACACAGTCCAGGGAGCACAGGCGGAGTCTATGCAGACAGTGACTAAAAAAGCTGCTTACAGCGGCACGACTTTGATGTGTGGACTTCACTGCGGGTCCCAGCGGATGGCCCTTGGCGTCGTGCCCCCGAGCAGCAGCTTTCAGTTTTCTTCCACACCTTGGCGGGCCACTGAGAGCCGCTAACACGGGCCCGAGAGATTTGTGTCTTTCCATGCAGCCTGCACTTCAGCTCAGAGCGCTGCAGTGCTGACATTTATTTCAAGTGTGCTGAGCTTGTGCCTGACTTGTAACTTCTGGGAGAGTTCCAGATGGTGTAGATTTTCATCTTGTGTGTGAGAATTTCTGCTTTTGCCCTCAGTTGTCACAGCGATGCCACATGAATGACTTCATCTCAGTTACTTTAATATATGATATCATGGTCAAACCTATTGGAGCTTTCATTAGCTGACCTACTACTTTAACTTTGCATTAGTTTTTTTCTTTTTTTTTCTTTCAATGTTGTTTCTTGAGCTTCAAACAGGCTGATTTTTTTATAAGACCAATTTAAGATACATTTCAGCTAGTGATGACACAATTTATTAATAATCAACTGACAGCAAAGTAATCGTTGACTATTTTAATAATTGATTATTACGTCTATAGCTGGAAATAATTACAGAAAATAAACTAGCCTCTAACCCAATGTCAGCTGGGATAGGCTCCAGCCCCACCCATGATCCTTAAGTGGATAATAATAATAATAACATTAATAATAACAATAATACCTTTATTTATATAGCACCTTAAAAAACAAAGTTTACAAAGTACTTTGACAAAACAAGGCAAAGCAGAAGTGAGAATAAGAATAAATACAATTCAAAGAATATTAGCAGTAAACACAGAAATTATAGTACTAACAAAAGAATTAAACATGATCAAGAACGGAAAAAAATTAAAATACAAACTAAAAGAGATTCATTAAAATCAATAAGCAGTAATGGTTAATGAATGAATGAAAATATTTATGATAAAATGCAAAATATTAGATTTTCTCCATAGCCCTAAATCAACTTAAATGGGGGTCAAATGAGAAAATGTGCTGCTTTCCAGGCTCTTATATCAGAGTGAATGGAATATACTGGCGGTTTTGGATTGGTGCTCAGAGAAATAAAAACATTTGATTCCATGTTTTTTTAACTGATGTTTATTGACCAAGACATCAATATATTAAATTTTATTAAATTAAATTAAATTAGAAAATTATCACCATTATTCAGTGAGGAGAATAGTTGTTAGTGGTAGCTTTTTTAATTAAATGATCTGAATTATAATCTCTCTTAACAGATTCTGCATAGTGTATGCAGAATCTGAAGGCGACGGGACACGATTTTTGTACCGGGGGTGTTCTGGTTACTACTTGTGGTCCAAATGTTCTTCGTCCATCATGTGTGAGCAGCAGGTACACAGTCCATGTGGAGAGATGGAACACATACGGCGTAATGCAATCTTGGAACCCAACAGCTTTATATTAGCTTCTCCCAAAACATATCTGCATTCATACAGAGATATCTCTTTGTAAAGATTAGTCAAGATGAATGGCACACAGAAGAAGCCCTGATATCTGCTGGCTACGCTGTAATCATGTATATGCCATCATCACCAACAGAGACTTTTATCGTCATCAGACGATAGCCAACAGGATCAGAGATCATTTGAATTCTATCAAAAAGGCCCAAAATTCTCTGGTTCCAGGTTTTTTTATGTGAGAATTTGCTGCTTCTCTCTGCTTCTATCATTAGAATATTTTTGGGTTTTAGACCATTGCACTGGCAAAACAAGTTATGTGCAAACATCACTTTGGGCTCTGGGAACTGACGATTATGGTTTTTAACTATTTTCTAACATTGTATTAACAGAGAGACTGATGAATTGTAGTTCAGTGCTCTTGAGACACGTCACCAACATGTGCATTCATTACTGTGATTTTGAAGATGAGGGCACTCAGCTGTGCCTCAGATTTATCCACATCATCGTCATAACTATTATCTTTGTAAAGATCCCCCTCTTTGGTTTTACTACAATGATGAGAAAGATGGAAAACATGAAGAAAGGGAGCTTATTTAATTCATGACTGCAGACATGCTGCCAGACTCAAACCGCTCAGGTAAACAAAATTAGTGGAAACGTAATCCTCGTAAACTCGGTGATTTGCAAAATTGGGACGCAATGAAACAGAAGGAATCAGGGGGAAACCAAAATGACTGCTGTGGAATAAAGAGGTCATACCGGGACAAGCAGAAGATCCAGTGATCCTGCGGCCGAACTCTGTGACCTTCACCCGTCCCGGCGCTGTTTCACCACAGCCATTTGTCCATACGTCAGCCTTTAAGAGCTGGCTATTACCATAATGAGTATGTGCACTCCAGACCCATTTTTGCAAATATTCGGAAGCCTATCACATGCCGCTTTAGGCCAATAGCCATCGCCTTTCTTATCCACATAACCCCCCCACCCATCCACCAACTCCCATCAGAGCTATCAGGCCCATTTTACAGTGGCTGTGCACAGTGGCTCCAGTGGGTATTAGCCTTGAGGAGAGAGATGGTTTCCTACCGTCCCCACAGCCAAAGCTCAGCCAAACCTGGCCTCTCTCACCGCCTGACCTCACGCTCAAGTGGGCGTGCAAAGAATATGTCTTGGAGCACGAAGGAAAAACAGCAAGGTTAAAAACCCCCAAAAGAGGGAATAAAAAAACCCTTATGTGCATTTAATTACAGCTACTGTGTCAGTTTTCAGCTCACAGTTGTCCACAGTTTATTCCACAAATCTCTGCTTAATGACAAACTGCATAATAGCTTATTTATTCATTGCCTTCTGTTTTTTTCTTAATTCTGATTGACAGCTCCCAACTGGGCCAGATATTTCTTCACACCTTCCCACCTCACTTCTCCACCTCTGGCATCTCCATCAGGCTCGAGCTGTGTTTTCTAATTGGCCTCTCTGACTCATTTTTCAAGAGCAGCGAGTTTATTTGTTTTCGGTCCCTGTGCAGAAACCGCAGAAAGGCTAATGCCCCAATCTCTGCGCTGCAGAATCTGGAGGGGAGTTTGTTTGTGAAATTAACATTCCTGGCCCTCAATATAGAGGCAGTGAAATATGCGTTTTCCTTTTTTTTCTGGTGGTGTTTGTGGTAATTTCACAGTCCAGTAGTCGTGGGAGCACTCTACAGCTGGGTGGGCGGGATGCTACGGCCTCTGCTAACTTCCCATAGTGGGATGTTACCTTTTTTTCTGTGCTTTTTTTTTTAGCCAATCACGTACCTTGCTAAAGAGGGAGCTTATTAAATTGCTTATATCTAATAAGAGCAACTGCTTTGCTCTACCTGCTGAGGCTAAAGCCAGCAAATGCGGTTATTTCTGCTCCTACAGCAGCTCTGCCTCTGAGAAATATTTGCAGACGTAAACTCCAATCTGCTCTTTATGCTGACAATATTACATTATATTAAATCTGACAAAGGTCTGCTGATAAATGTTTACTCTACGTTTCTTAGTGGGTAATACAACAAATGTTTCTTTATGAATTATGGGAGCATGTGACTCCCTTTCTCCACCACTGCTTGGACTCAGCTCCAGTTTTCTTCCCTCTGGCAAAGCACAGAGTCATTACAAAGCCATCAAAGGTTATGAACTGGTTCTTGTCCTCACACAAGACCAAAAAAGTCCTTACACTTGCACAAATATAGACAGAAATGAGTGCAAATGTCCACACAAACACACTTTATTTACAAGTCATTGAGCAGTCACTCAGGCCCAACTGTGACTCAGCGCTGAGGATGTTCAATTTCATACACTACCATGTGAAGCACTTTATTCCACTCCAGAAAGCTCAATAATCTGCAGAGCGGCTCATCACCAACTCAGACTCTCCTTACCTACATTTATTCTGGCTGGCTCAATTGCAGCAGCTCCATTAAGTATTTATTTCACATATCAAAAGCTCAGTTTAATATTTTTCCCACTCAGTTGAAGCAGAAGAAAGCTGGATGATTTACGCTCTGCTAGTTCACTTTCATTGTCAAACAATTCTAAACTGGCTCTGGATTTTATATAATACTGTGTGTAAAATCTGTCTGTATTGGCAAAGCGGCTGTCTTTTCTCCACCCATTCTCACTCCCAGATTGTCAAATAGTGACGCTTTGTCACTGCCCTTGGTGTGTGATAAAAAAGGCACCTTTTCACATAAGACACACAATACTTTCAATTAACTAACAATGTAAATCACAGCAGGGTTTCCCACATTGATTTATTTGTTGCTGCAAACCACAATACCATCATCTGAGGCAACTTTTTTTTGTTTTTGTTTTTTTTCGGTGGACCGTTTATTAGTCGTGCTGTTTGATATAAATACCCGTCGATTAAACATTGCACCGCACTTTTGGAGCGCACGGTGTACTCTGGGCACAGACGGAGGAGCAGAGCGACAGGTGCATTAAGTGAAACTTTACTGTTCACTGTGCTGGGTCTGAAAGTTTGCTTTCATTCATTTCTCATTTTCTGATCCAATCTATTGACCTCCTGCTGTGGATGGAGCCCTGCCATTAATTAGATGATAATAGTGTTTGAGAATAGTTCCATGTTAATTTGAAGAAAAAAAAAATCAGTTACATTTTTGGGTTCTTTAACCGTACTTACCTACCAAACAGCACATGTCAATGATATTTTTCTGGCTGCTGCTTTATTTATGGCATATCTGAAGCCTTGGATATGCCAGAACTTAGAACCAAAGCTTTTGCCTTGTTCTTGAAAGTCCAGGTTACTGGTAAAGTGACGCACCACATGGTTTGTTACACCACACCCGTAGCTGCCAGTAGCTTCTCGAAAAAACAACACTTATTGGAATCGCACAATCAGACACACACAGACACATTACTTGAAGCCTGACAAGATTGATACGGTGGTTGGCCCATAAGATTGATGGATGGATGCATCATTTTGTCATGCAGTTGAGTAGGCTTGGTTATTTGCGTCACCTCATCTTGAACCGTACCTGATTTGCATCTTATTTTCTTTCCCTTACCAGAGCAACCACACTGTTTATGCACCACTGACTCTCCCCATGTCTCCTTGATAAAGTCTGCAGAGGAGACGTGTAAAGTGTATGTACTTTATTAGGCCACACTGCTCTCTCTCAGCTCTGTGCTATTTGTTCTGACAGGTGCTGTGACGTGATTTGTTTGGGTGGAAAAATGGAGCTCAGCAGAGCAGGCGCTGGGCTCGACCACCAGTTAGTTCCATTGCTTCTTGTCCTCTTGACAAAGTCGCCTTCCCACAGCCTGGACTACTTTTTCTTAAAGGGACAGTGAGCTTTGGGTATATCGGCCGTAGAGATGTATGTCTTCTCTACACTGAAATAGAACTAGATGGCCTTTGGCACCAAAAAATAGTAGATTTATAAAACGCAACGACAATGTCTCCTTTAAGAAATAACTACCTGGTCACTCAAGATAATCCACAGACTATGTTATGAGCAGTTTCATATCTTTCGACCAAACTACACCCACCAACACGCAGAAGGAAGTGTTTATCTTCTCATGGACACCTGTGTAGTAATGATGCTGTATTATAGATTTTGACAAAATGTTTTAAGGATTTTAATAAATTTCCACCACAATGAGAAATTATGAAGACATTTGCAAAATATCTTTATTGAGTGCATTAAAAAAAGCGTTTAATTTTAAACATAAGCCTGAGAAAAATGGGAATAAAAACAAAAGTGTTGTTTTAAATTTTTGTTTTGTATATTTCCAATATTTTCATGTATATGAAAGCAGACATTTCTACAGCCGATATCTCCAACACTTGGACACTCACACCAAAACCATCTAGATTGATATATAGTAAGAGGAAAATGTGATTTTTTAAAATTTTGAGCTAAACTGTCCCTTTGACATTAGCAGATAAACCAGAGAAAGAAACCTGTTCCACCATTTCTCTGCATAATGAAAAGAACAAGTCACCACCAGGCTTTGGTTGAAAACAGCTGAAAAACAGTCAGCAATAACTTCCTCAGGCCGTGTGAAAGTTAAGCCTATAGTCAGGTTATAGATAGAATATATCATAATACTACAATCCCTGTGCACATACACACACACATACACACACACGTGACAACTTGTCATCTCTGCTGTTGATCTAATTACAGTGACTGTAGGAAACTGTAGCACCCGACTGTGACTTACCAGTAACCACTGTCACTTCTGGAAAACTCCTTCCTGCAGTGCACCACGGTTTCCCTTGATAAATACAAAAAGACAGCGGCAGCCGAGAAATCAGAGGAGCGAGCCTGTGGCTGGCTTTCATCCTGCGTTTCTGCTCCAGGCCGGTCTTGGCTGATCGCGCTCGTTTCTGGTTTCTCCAAGGGGTTTTAGGAAACTCTGCAAACCAAATAGGCAGATAGAGATCAATGCTGTATCTGACAGCATCTCAAAGATTTACAGCAACGAGAAGAGATAACCCGGAGTGATGCTGAGTGTGTTTGTCAGGCTTTAGGCAGGCTTCTTTTAGTCTTGTTGAGTTTGTCAAGCCTAGAGCGAGTAAAGTGGTCAAACCACACCTGACAATGTGGCTCCTTCTGTTCTGCAGGTCAGAGTGTAAAACTTCTATCAGATGCCACAAAGAAGGGCTTGCATCTTTTTGACCCAGCCTGCAAGGTTTTGACCTAACCATTTAGTTTTAGCTCGATCAGTTTGTAATGTACTCTTGGTTCAAGAGAGTAGAGTTGTTAATGGATGTGCAGTGGCATGCACGGCTAACCTGACTCCTCGTCAGGTCGCTCAATCATCATCGTCTTCAGACAGGCTCATTTTCTATATGGCTGCAAAGTCATCTGCTAATAGTGCACTTTGACTGGGCCCTAGTCCACTGATGTTGAGATAGCATGTGCATGTGGGTCTGTTGAAAGAATGGAAGAGTGATTTCTTCCCTCAGGTCAGCCCCACAGCGGCATCAATCACTCTGCAAGTGAGCAACACTTTTTTTTCCAGCCCAACTGCTGCAGTGCTGTTTTCACTGCTGCCAGCATGGAGTTTATTGGCATAGCATTAAAACATAAAAACATGCATATTATTTATTTATTTATTTATTTATCACTCTGTTGTTAGTTTTTAGAGTACTGCAGCTAAACTTGAGGAATTCTGTAGAATATTAATTTTTATTTAAAAAATAAACACCTTGTGGCACCTAGCAAAAGTGTCACAATGATTGTCCTGAGCCCTGTATATTGGAAACATCAGGCAACTCAGATGTCCACACATTCATGCTGGTGTGCTAAATATCTTTATACCAGATCATAGCTAATTTGCACAGCTGAGTCAGGGCTTTAAGGGAATACTCCAATGATTTAATTTTGCACCTTTGTAGAGTTAGGCCCGGATCAGACAGAGTGTGTTTTAGCAGCCCGGGGCGGCTTTTTGTAGTTGTTCTCAATAAGAGCGAAGCGTTTTTCTTGCAGCTTTTGCATTACTGAGTGCCTCGTGATTTTCTGCACCATAAGCTTTGTGTTTTCGCTGGTGCACTCTGAACATCTCAATTTAAAAACTTCAACTCAGAGGGGAAAAGTACCTGACATCATTGGCATTTTCTACATTGTCCAATCAGATGAACTGAGATGAGAGCCTTCTGAGGCAGTGATGACAAAAGTAGCATGCATGGTTTGTGTTAAGCTAAAGTTAGCTGAATTTCAATGTTACCTGAGGCAAACTGCATATGTAATCAGACTCCTCAACTAGCACTTTAGCAACTGCAATGAGGCCCGGCGATTGACAGTAGATTGTCAAACTCACTTATCTTAAAATAAGACTTGAACCAACCATCACCCAAGAGAAGCTTCTGGACCAGCTGGTGGTACTCATTTATCTATGAAAATACCTGGATAAGTCCTATTTAAAAAGTTTTTAAAAAAATTCAAGCTTCCAGGTTTCATTACATGAACTGATGTACTAGTGTCTCTCTTGCTGGCCAAACCTGCAAGTTCCCCCTTGGCTTAAAGGCTTTACATTGTGACGATGTCAGATTTTTTTTGGGTCACTTTTCTCAGCTCATGAAAGTTCTACATATCTAAAACCTTCGTGGATCAAAAAAGCACAATAGAAAGAGTCATAGTTGACCTTGTTTGAGGTCTGAGCTGTCCTGTCAACAGTTTTTTAGATGTCTCTTTTACATCAGGGGTCAATGAAAATAAAAATGTGTTTTGGGCCCCATGGGACTTTTTATTGCAGCCCCGCAAATAGGCTCTGGTAAAAACTGGAAACAAGGCCTAGCAGCTTGTCTGGGGGCCTGGTGGTACTCCAGTACTGGTACTGGGAACAGCCTCTCATTCTCAATCATGTGCCCTCTGCCGATCCATTTTTTTGGTCCAGACTTCAACAATAACAAAAAAGGCAAGTGCGGTGTGCCTTGCATTTTGCAACCTGCAAAACAGGCTCTGTCTGGTCGGTGCCTCAAGCAACTCAAAAGAATCACTGTGAGCAACTTGCAGAGCACTGACAAAGAGATATAACCTGCCTTAATTGGGTTGTTTTACGGATGAAACAAACAAGATATACCATGTTAATATGTGAGGTTTACAGATGCAGGTGGATTTGTTGCTTTGGGACACAAGCTGTTTTCCAGTCTTTCTGCTAGGCTAAGCTGGCGGGCTACAGCTTCATATTAAACAGACAGACATGTAACTGTCTTCACATCTAACCTTTTGCAAGACTGCAAATAAAAGTATTCTTCACAATGCGCTGCACTGTTCTCACACCGGCTACTTTCCACCTCTCCATCCAATTACCCAGAAATGAACTTTGATGAATATAGCTGAAGGCATCTTGGATCATTTTGTTAATGAATTGTTCATGTCCATGACAAAGCGTGCGGCCGAGTTAACTTGTGCTGTTTCACTGCTCCCCATGCAGAATTGCTTTGCACAGATAACTCAGTAAAAAGTTTAAAAGCGGCCGGATACATTATGCAGCAGCAAACTCACCAGCCAGTTAGCCGTTGCCATTTTTACAGCAGAGCGACATTTCATTTAAAGTGAAGTTACGGCTCAGTGTTACGGTCCACTGGCAGGAGTCTGCAATATGTTACAACACTGCTCACAGTCCTGTAGCAAGTGTAAAGTCTAGGCACCTCGCTCCAGGGCGCACACACACAAACACATCCACACACTCCCCTCAGACTGGCAGTTGGTCCAAACTCAGTGGAAGGAGGGGGTAGGGGGCCACGGATCTGACTGCTCCAGGCCTTTTATAGCCCTGTGCCCACGCGCCAGTGCCCACCCACTGATGATGAAGTGTCAGAGCGGGCAGCATCACACACCGTGGCCTGTCAGGCCCAGAGAGCGAGATTAACTCCCCTGACCAGACTGTTTGGGGCTTGGCAGTGTGTGGCAGTCTGCCTGGGCACAGAGCAGAGAGTAGAAGACCTTAATTGGACAATGCGCATGTGGTTGTGAGGGGTGGTAGCGAGGGGTGAGGGGGAGTGTAGTGACTGGCTGGCCGGCTGGCCGGCCGTTTTCAGCCCCCGTTTGGTTTTCAGCAGAGCGATTTGAGCACGAGAAATGGGCTTCATGCTGCAGGCTCTCAGCACTTAGCCACATGTTCAGCTCTGTAGTCTGAGTGCAGCCACAGAAAGGCCAAAGCTTCATCCTAACTGTACTGAACCAGTATAGCGACTAGTTTTATAGGTTTAGGACTCTGCTAGTGTAGGTACGCTTTTTTACTTCTATCTAAAAATTTCACAATGTTTTAAATAAGTAAGGAAATACTTGTCCTAACATCCACTAAGGAGGGTCATGGTGAGGTGAAGATATCAGTGAATTACTGCTGCTGTTAGTTGGACGATCAACGGACATTAAATACTGTTACAAGTGGCTGTGATCTCCCAATAGCCACCATCACCTCTGGCAAGCTACAGTTTGTTTTAGCAAATCCTCCTTCCTTTCATCCTCTCTCTGATCCAAAGGAAGAATGTGAATGAGGCCCACAAGTGTTGAGGCAACATAACTTACAGTAAAATGTGATAAAGATTAGTGTGTGTGCTTATCTATTGATGACTGGAAACTGACTAACATCTGTTTATGTTCATTTAATTGCAATCGGTAGATTGTTGCCAATCACAACTTGAGATTGGGTCTGAGCCAGCTGACTGCACCCTCAGATATGTCCTCCCTGAAAAAAAAGACTTCTTAACTCCCAGAGTAATCAAAGTCTAAACTCAGCAAGAGCCAAACCGACAGATCTGCACATGGCGATTTCTGTTTCGACTGTTTGTCTGGAGGCAGGGAGCCAATAAAGGGAAGTAGGAAGGAATTAGAAGTTTCTGGCAGCTCGGCAACTCGCTCTTTCCTCCTCAATTTGATTTACTTCCACTGCTACAAGACAAAAATAAAGTCTGTGTTACTCTGGGGTATGATTTCAAAGTCAATTTAGCCCTTTAATCACACCAAGGAACCAGTAACTGCACGGCAAATGACTTTTACATGTAAGTGGCTGCCGGATCTTTGTAAAGGAAAAGTGTCGATCGTGACTCTTGCCAATGGTTATCCACAGTAGCGTTTGGGACGTGAGTGTTGGGACATTGTAGCGCCAGCTGCTACTCCATAGTAAATCATGAGTTCCCCCACTGCTAGATCACTTTGACTAAATGGCTTCACCACTGCTACTGCTCCACTGCTGCCCCACCACAGAGTTCAGACAACCAGTTCACGGTACTCTGACTAATTAATGGCCTCCACATGTTTGAGAGATTCTGTGGCATTTTGGGTTATGCTTAAAGAGGTCATTAAAGGAATACTTAACCCACAAAGTGATAATATCAATTACTCACCCCGTGTTACCTTGAATTTGTGAAGAAAACTTGATGCATGCTCCCACAAACAAAGAATCCAAAAAATGAGAATTGAGGGAGGAGATTGTGTTTGAAACAGCAAAACCATATCAAAAAATCAATATAAAAAACTTTTAACATACTTTTTGCAGTATAATCCATATCTTATTTATCCAGTTGTATGCTCAGCCCCTCCTAAAGATGCATTTCACTGAAACATCACTTTTTAAAGTACTTCAGCACGAATTTTCTCCATTTTTGGATTCTTTGCACACCATTAAGGCATGTGAGAAAAACAAAGTTGTCTTCACAAATTCAACATAACATGGGATGAGTAAATAATATACAAACGATTATTCTGTAGGTGAAGCCGTAGCCATGCCAGACCATATGGCAGCATAGGCTCTATGTAACTTGTCACTTCCAGACATTGTTACCATAGCATGCTCCCCTATGGTGTATTGCAGATGGATGATTGCAGTTCTTTTACAATAGCGTAACTCTTATTGTGAGTTCAAGTGAGGATGCAGGAAGTAGATGAGAGCACGCCATAGCTGTCATTTGAAGAAATAATAAACGTAATCTTGTATAGTGAACTTTTGACTTCTCTGGTGAACCATGCCATACCTGCGGCACCATCTCGTGAGCGGCAGGGCATGTGTCAGTACACCAGATTTTGATATATATATATATTTTGATATATATATATATATATATATATATATATATATATATATATATCAAATAGTGCTTTTTCCATGAAACTTGACACTGTTGAGATGTTGTTTATACTTTTATAACTATAAAAGTGCAACTTGGTTTGATTCCCTTCAAAATCTTTTGAGGAAAAAAGGCAATGACCAACTTGGCAAGAAATGGCCCACAAATAGCAAGAATTTAGTGAGACGTGACAAAAAAAAGATCTAAAAATCCTTTTTAAAAAAGGGGGATAATGATTTGAAAATTATCAAAAAACTATTGAAAAATGTCCATAAAACTATATACATAATCATTGTAATTATATATTTAAAATTATTTGAACAGAAAAATATATGTTTTTTAAAGATTTTCTGTGATTTTCTTCCTTCTTCTTTTTTCTTTATTCTTCTTTATTTACTTTACTTTTATTTTCTTTGCTTATTGTTAGATAATATTTATGTAACTTTTTCATAATTTTTTGCTATTCTTTGGGCCATGTGTTGTTAAATTGCTCATCATGGCCATCTCCCCATTTTTTGAAAGAAATCAAACCAATTTGTTCAGGTTTCAGAGGGTTAATCTGCGGCGAGTGAAATTAGCACTTCCTGTTTGGTCACCTGGACAGGTGACAGTGAGTTTTACAGGTCGTCGTCAGCTGCCTATTAACACTGTAACTAACACTCATAAAGAACTATCCATGCTTATGTAGCAATACAGTAATTTGGTTCCATCATATAACATAAAACAAAAACTAGGACAGATGCCTTGCACAAGAGTATAACACAAGTACTTTTGGCAACCATTTACTTTCCCCACTCAATCCAAAACTTTCCAAATGGACTTAGAGCAGCAGCTGCCAGTCAAATCCTCACCTCCTCAACCTTTTTGCAACAGGAGAAACTATTAAATTCATACGATTTCAGTCTGCGCTGTATCACGCCAGATATAACAGCTCAGAAATAACTAAGGTTTGGCTGACACTTCTTGATGTATGTCACAATTTCTGAGCTCTACAGAAATATGGCTTAGTTTCAGACCCTATTCGCCCCAATGGTCCACAAAGTTAGCCTTTATTTCAACCCTAAACACTGCAAGATAATTGTCAGTTGCAGTTGTGTATCATTTTTGGCATTGTTGTCTCTACTCTCTTCAAAAGCTTAGTTTTACGAACTCCAGCTCAAAAAGATCTTTTGTATTCGTTAACCTGGTCCAAAGAAATCAAGTTGTATGCGTGTGTTGCCGTTTGACTGTAAGAGAATCCTGTAATAACCAGGGTCCAGGCAAGACAGAGCGCCATTAAGCTTTCAGCAGCTGTCATCAAACACACTGAAAACACTGAAAAGAGCTGTGAGTGTAAACACACCCACTGGACCACCCTTACATACACACATATACACGAGTAAACACTCTTTACTTTGACCCTTTATTTTCTGTTCACATTAAAGCTACTCATTTGCACTCTCTGTCTCTATTTCCCTCTCTCTCTCTCTCTCTCTCTCTCTCACACACACACACACACACACACACACACACAGTAATGGATGCTGGCTTCTCTTTCCCTACAACTTATACAAACAGCCTCTTCTTTTTTTCTGTTCCTTGTTCCCTGTCCGCTCATTTGCTCTCTGAAGTGTGTGTATCTGTCTCAGACGCACACACACTTTACACTGCATTGCCTCTGAGGCTTTTGTATAGCATCTCACTGATTGACAGAGAAAGTAGAGGAAGGAAGATAAGCAGCAAAGAGGAACAGCAGAGATTTAAAGTCTCTGTTAATGCAAAGATCGTTGGCATCAGCAGTAATTCGGTTTATACACTCAGTATTAACCAGCTGTTGCTGCAAACACAAGTTCCAATTTTTGTAAACTGCAAGTTTGGTTCAGTTGTTTTGTTTCTCAGCACTGTTGATCTGACGCCAGCCCCACATTGGTTGCGACAAGCAGCTCAACATGGGCCACAACTGCAAAACATGGCCACAGGCAACAGATTAAAACCCCAAAATGTCAAAACATGATCACCGGAATGCTCATTATACCCCCACGCTCGCGATAGCCACGGCTGGAGGCATTATGTTTTTGGGTTGCCTGTCCCATTTTCGCAATATCTCAGGAGTGCCTTGAGGGAATTTCTTTAAATTTGGCACAAATGTCCACTTGGACTCATCAAAGGACTAATTAGATTTTGGTGGTTATAGGTCCAAGGTCAATGCTACTGTGACTGGTTCTGTCTTATTCTTGTGGATGCGATATCTCCAGAACACCTTGAAGGATTTTTTTTCCCATCAAATCAATTTTTCCCCTGGCACAAACATTCACTTGGACTCAAGAATGAACTGATTAGAATTTGGTGGTCGAAGGTCAAAAGTCAAGTTCACTGTGATGTAAGGGGGAGCAGTAGCTCCAAGGTAGAAGGGGTTGTCCTCTAATTGGAAGGTTGGAGTTTTGATCCCCGGCCCCTGCAGTCAGCATGTTGAAATGTGTGTGACTGGTCTGAAACAAGAGTAGCGAGTAGCAGGTGGCACCTTGAACCGTAGCCTTGCTCCCCAGTGTATGAATGTATGTGTGAATGGATGAATGTGACTCATAGTGTGAAGCGCTCTGAATTGTCAAAAATGACTGGAAAAGTATGCAGGTCTATTTTCCATATACCCTCCAAATTACAAAAGTCTTTGTTTTTTGCAACTCAAGAATTCAAAGCTAATTATTACACCATGTTACACAAATGTTGAAGAGGATGTAATGATGAAGAGATGACATTTTATACCTCAAAGGTCAACTTCAGTGTGACATCATAATAAAGGGAAGTTATTTACATCAGTAGTTTACATCAGCCTTTTATTCTCAATAATATATATATATATGTACTCAATAAAAATACATACCTATAGTATTAGCTTTACATCCCATGTTAGGGGAACACAAATTCAGTGACTCAGCAACCTCGTGAATTAAAAAAAAAGAAGGGGGCCCTTATGCCCCATCTGTTTCAACATGCCGCAAGTCAACAGGATGTACAGCCGACACACTTGTGTCAGAGGAGAGGAACTCCCACCAACAACACTGTCTTGTCACGCAAACTCACAGTCATAGGTATAGACACTTCCTGCTCACGGCAACTCAGCTGCGGAGGCAGACCTGGATCTTTCAGAAAACGTCTGAATTGTTGCTGCTCAGGTCAGAGTGTACCAATTAGATGACTGTCTTCACTCTCCTCTCCCCCTCCTCATCGCACTATAAATCAAAACAGAGCAGGGCGCCCGCCAGCTGCTTTTTCTCAGAAACTTATGTAACGACTGCGTGTAGTTTACAAGACAGTAAGCATGTATAATACAACGCTGTAGGCTGCGTTTAAAGACATCTTTAACAAGCCAGTACTGTTGAGGAGACATTAAACATAATGAGATGTTGTACAGTGAATGCAGGCTGGCTTTTTTTGAGGTTATCATGCAATGTTTGGGGTGTCTTTTCGTGTAAGTGGATACATTTCTGTACATATGAGAACCCATAGGTACATGTGCACAATATCACGCTCACATCTGGACATGTTGACAGCGTGCCAGCTTCCAGGGGTACGGCCGAAGGCGGTCGGGCAGCTTTTAACCCTCTTCTTTAATCATACGGCACTCTCAGACGGTACACTCAGACAGCGTTAAAGCGGCCATTATACAAGCCGCAGTGCTAATGAGGGCGACTCAAAGCAACCCCAGGCCAACCACGGATGACACCAATATGTGTTTATCAGATGAGCACACAACAAGCTTTCCCTATTTACAGCCCAGGGGATGGAGGTTAAAAGCTTTGTGTGCCTTAACATGCATTTGAAAGTAATGAGGCTTAAGCTAGTTACTCAGGGGATAAAGAACACTTGTCTGTTGTTTGGAGAGAGCTTATGGGGTTCAAACACTTTGTCTTTGTTGATATTATAAAGGTGTTGACTGTAGTGATAATAAATGAGTCCTTTATGTTTGCCTGGAGCTTACGTGTTTCATTAGAGCTTCTTAGAGCTAAGAAGTAATATGACGGCAAAATTAAAGACCCCATTCAGTGAAAATCAAGTTTTCAACCTTCTTAATGCACCCATATGGTGGTTTTTATATGCTACAGCACATATCATAAGCAAATTAGCACACAAAGGTGGCTGAACATTTTCGCGTCCTCAAGTTAGGATCCCATCCCATCAAGTTGTGGGACTTTCCATATTGTTAACAAAACTATGGATGAGCATTTTAACTAACTTCCATATTTGAGTACTCACATTAAATTATTTTTAATAAGTATTTCAGTACTTGCAACTAAAATTCTAACATAAAAATAGTGATGTAAATACGCTACCAGCGTAAAACAAGTGCATTTGTTGGGCAACCAGCTTCAGTTAACCGGATAATCCAAAAATTCAAAGTTAACAGAAGAAAAATCTTCAAACTTTCTGTTGCTGCCATTACATAGGTTAGACGTAGGACTGAAGGACCATCTCCAGACTCTGGAGTTTGTTCTCCTCCTGGTTAGTGGAACATCTAAATTAGCACAGGCTAACCCAGCAGCAGCAGCTAACATCTGACACCTAGCGGTCCCAGCAAAATCACACCATCACTGAAACAGCCCAGCTCTGTCATTAAACCTGATAACTGTTCGGTAACATTAGCCGTGTGATGCTAATAGTTAGCTTTGTCACACTGTCTGTGTGTGTGAGTGGATGTACTCTCTCACAATCTGTTCCCGAGTGTAGAGCCCACAATCCTGCAGCACTATTCTAGTGATAAACAAAGTGATCGACAGTGGGGCAATGAAATGAGATTTTACTTGTTTTGAGTAGAAAAACGTCATGCTCACTTATGAGAGGTTGGGTGGCAATTACTCTAGAAAGTAGAAAGGTGTAGCTACATATCAGTATTTTGCAAGCCAAGTTTGACTTTCAATTCTGAAATATCACATGCCATCGGTCTGTGAGTTTCTGCTCACTAAACCAGTGCCACAAATGCTGCGCAAATTACAAAAGAAGCGCTCCCTCAAGATTTAAAAGTTCTCAACAATTTTGCAGTTGTAGATCTGGGTCTAGATAGTATGGACTTTTGGTCTGGACCCAAGTGATGAAGATGGACAGCATGTTAACAAGGGGGATTCTAAGGAATAGATGGTTTTTTAGAAAAAAAAAATGTAATGTGATGAACAGAGATGCGTTTTAGGGTTTAATCAATGCCAGGTAAGAAATTTTAAAAGCTTTGATTAAATTATTGTACTTGCATTGAACTGACTAGAATTTGCACATAGGTTTGTATTTTAGACCCCCAGAATAAAACTTGTTATCACTCTGAATACAGCATGATAAAACTGTCCTCAGTAATGCGCCGATAGCAGAGGTGGTGAGAGGACTGTTGAGAGGGTCTTCCTGCTGGCTGATGCACAGTTTCCTGCAGTCTGTCTCCTGTGGAGCTGAGTGGCCGTGACCTATGAGCTGAGTTTGTCCTCATCGTTTCTCCTGATTCTCAGGTGGATGTTGAAACTTTTCAACATGTGCTTTACCAAATTGGTTCAGTTGTCAGCATATCATAATGCTTATGTGCAGAAACCTCAGTGCAGGAAGAGGGGCTGTATATACGGTATATGCTGTTATGGAGATCTTGTAGTCTGGAATAACAAACAGGTGTCAGTAGGGTGAATTCTTGTTTGTGGTGTTTGATGGAGTCATGTTTTATTTGGAGGCTCCATATTTTTGGATATTGTCACAGATGAATGCACTTTTTCAGCTGATGGTGCAATCAAATATTTTCAATTCCATATCCTTGCAGACTTGTAAAGGAAAAGAAATAAAGACAATATTTGACAAGTATACATGGAAAAATGAAAGCAGTCAGTGCAACTTTTCCATGACTTTCAAGCAAGTTGACACTCTTCATGTGATGATTATGAATGATCAAGTCAGTTTGTAAAGGACTGAAATGTGGTTCAGATATTGTAGAATCAGAAACTATCAAAAACCATGGTATTGTTAGAATCATGTATATCAGGAGCTGAATAACCACGTTTCTATGTTCCATAGTTCCAGTGTCAGAACTCGAATATGAACAAAACCAGTCTAAAACTAAAAGCCAGGATGCTGGTTTGTTGTCAGTCATGCTATTTCTTTGTTTGCAAGGGGTTAACAATACTAAAGACATGCCTCTGCATCATAAGATAATAATTTCCCCTCAAAACAATGTGAAGACAGTTTCACTTTATTGTTGTTGCTTTTTGGGATCTCTGCCTGTAGCCACTGTAGCCTAAAATTTCATCCTGCAAATTCATCCTTTATGTGATGACTGCTGTGCTTGACCTGTCATGTGAAAATATAATTCACTAACAATAGAAATAAGTGCGCCAACATCCATGACATATCAGTTTAGTATCATACTTGGCATAGGATGACACTGAAGTAGTTGAGGCTGGTGCCACATTGTCTCGGTTGGGTTTGTTGCCATTTCTTTCAATTTGCAGAACAGCAATGCAATTTAATCACTTATTGATGTCCGTTGTCATGTCTAACAGCCACTGCTTTAAGTTGTGGTGCCATCAGCGTCATCAGGGTTAGCTTTATCAGTATAGTTTGTAAATTACATCCTGGTGACCCTGATAATACACATAATGATTGCCTACAGTAGATCTCATTCTTTTCAATCGTTAAAGTATACCAGTACTTGTACAATTCTTTTGTATTTAGTAAATATATGTGCTTTACAGAGGGAATTAACATATTGACAGACACAGCAGGAGTAGTGTTATAAATAGAACAAAATTATGTCCTAACCTGGATTTCTTTCAACTTTTTTAAAAAAAATTATGATTTTACAATTGGCTCAATTTTATTTTCTAATGCAGTAGTTTAGGGCACATGTCCCTGATTATCATGGTCTCAATCCCAACTTGACAACAATTGTTTAGTGGATTTCATTTGATTTGGCTTATTTCAAAAAAAAAAAAAAGATAGAGAAATGATTTTCCAAATAAGCAGATAAAAAAAGTAATATTGACAGACAATGAAAAACATAAAGCAAAATAAATGGTCACAAACACATGATGACCTGGTTTCCGTATTCCAAAAGGAGTGAGAAGAAGTATAAACTTATTTAATCCCTACCATTACCATAAATAATTGAATATTAATTAACCAGCTTCCTCACTAATTTAAACCAGGGCATCAAATACTGATGGACTGAGGCACCTTTAGCGTTGGTATGAGACACACTGGGCGCTGTCATTTTCAAACATTTGTAAACCTAAAAATGAAATAAACCTGCTTTGGAATTTTATTTTGAAAAGAGACACGCATTTAACAAGTGGAAACTGTCCTTTTCTTCTGAAAACATAGGTTTGTTTTGAAAAGAAGGTGCATGTAAGAAGTGTAACTTGACAAGCCGTCGATGAGCATCCAAAAGTGAGACTAGAGGGGTCCCTAGAGCATCACAGATTGACATGTAGGGCCACTGACCAAGCGTTAGTAATTGACAAGCTGGAAATAAGTGTGTTGCCCTCACAGCAATGCTGTCCAGAGAGGAGCTATGAAGTTCTTTCTTGGGGTGCATGAATATGAATAGAGTGCAAAGTGTACTGTTGAAGGGGAGTCATGTCTTAGAAAGCAGAGTTGTGAAATAGTGCAGCTGTGGAACATTGCCCAGTTGTAGAGGAAAGGCAGACCATAAAGATCCTTAACAGGGATATGAACACACTAGAGAAGTTGTTGCAATTTTTCTTTTCTGATTTCAATTTTTATTTTCGGGACCGATTTGCTGTGTAATATAAATACAGTCAGACAAAAACTACTGAAGATCCATCAGGAACGATGCAAGAATGAGATTTGGAATCAAATAAAAGATGATTGATTTACAAAGCAATGCATTAAATGTAATTTACATAGAGAAGATGGGCTCGAGGAAATGAGGCGATTTTATTAGGGAGGAAAATTGAATGTTCCCTTTTCAAATATATGGTCTCTATATTATGACTGATTATGTGGCTGTACTAGTTGTTGATGCTGTGTGGTGGCTTGTAAACCGATGATGTCTGGGCTGGGCGCTATATGATGCAGGACACTTTAACCCTCTGAAACCTGGATCGACATCAGTTTTCTTGTACTGCGTTCAGACCCCTTTCACGTGCATTTAAACCTTTAAAATCTGAGAAGATTTGTTTAATTTCTTTCAAAAACACAGTGGAAAAAATAGTGAGCAGTTCGTAATGTTGTAATGTGACGTTCTGCAAACTGAAAACAAAAAGATTAAATAAACAAACAAGGGAAATTATCAGAAAACTATGTCTATAATTTTCTTAATTATTTATTCAGAATTATGCTTCAGAAAAAAATATAACTTTCTTGAGATAATTTCCTTTCCTTCTTTCCTTTACCTGTGTTTCTTTGTTGTGTTTTCGGGTACATTTTTACTATTTTCTTGTTATTTTTGGGGCCATTGCTTATTAAGTTCCTTGTTGCCTACCATTTTTTTTTTTATTTTGAAAGAAATCAAGCCAATTTGCTCAGGTTTTAAAGGGTTAATAAACAAACCAATCAATCAAAAGATCTGGGGCAGTGGGGAAACAAGTATAACTAAACGGTCAAAATCAATATCAGGCAAATACATTGATTAATTATTTTCTGAAAGCTTTTATTATTGCGGAAGTAGGTCTAGTCTTAACCATAAGTCTTGTTGTTGTGCCCTCTCTTGGGCAGCAGCCTCCTCCGGCAGCACTCCAGCACAGCTCACCCACTTTAAGACAGCTCTCCATCGCCTCTTCTGCTTGTTGTTTTTGAGGGGAGAGTCCCATTCAGCACTTCTGGACTTTATCAACTCCAGCTGTGAAATCTAAGATTCGCCGAGGACATGAGTCTTTCACAAGAGGGGAAACATCGGGATGTGGGGTGAATTTGGGGAAAACCAAAGCGAATCACAAGAAAAAGGAATGCAGTGGTCGTTAATGGGATCGATTTACGCCAACTGGGCTGCAAAGAATGAAAGTCAATGGCCTTTGCAATTTGTCAAGTGTAAAAGTGTAGTGTTTTTTTTTTACTGAGGGGAAGCGAGGAAAGCTTTGACAGAGGAGACTATAAAGTGATGTTTTGTGATGGAAGGGTGAGCTGGGTGTTTGTATTTGACAGGACAAGGAGCAGTTGTCATAATGTGAAGTAGCCGACTTTGAGGTACTCTTCTACTTAAAATGTCACACAAACTGTCTCTGTATGGGAGATTTTCTCTCTATAATAGAAGCCTGTCATTGAAAAACTGGAGAAAGCATCCCAGCATGTAGGGGAAGCTGTTGGCAAATGATGTATTTTCATTCACCTCATCCCCTCCTTGTAGTATCATTTTATCTTCATGTCATAGAACAGGAATGATGTGTTTTGTTTTGTTGTCATTCCTCCAACACAACGGGGTGGAAATCAAAACTAGTGCCAAAGACTCTCCTGACGTTCACAAATATTCTGGTTGTAATTCTGGGTCCAAATTCCGACCCTTAGGTGCCGATTACTTGGCTTGTAATATGAGCTATAGGAGAATTTGATATCATTGCCTGAGGGGAGGATGGAGCAACACAGGGAGAAAATATCCAAGTGATCGGGTGAGAGGCTGAGTTAAGATGTAAATTTAAAAGGAAGCATTCAGGCCACTGATAGATGAGAGAGTGACAGGATAACAGTCGTAAAATGTATGGAGGGAAAATAAGGTTGACTTCTGAAAGTGAAAAGTGAGTTACTTAACTGAAATGAGTTGGTGTGGATACATAAGTGAACATGTGAATGAACGACTAATTGAATGAATTGATGAATTCATCAGTAAATTACTAAATGAGAATGCATATATTAATAAGTCAATCAATGGGAGATTTTAAGCAATTGAAGATGATGGAATGTGAGAGTCAGAATAAAATAGTGAACAAACAAATGAATAATCGAGTGAGTTCACAGGCAGGTAAGTAAAAATGTGCATAAGGGAGTGAACACATACAGTAGAGTTGCACAGCAAAAAGAATAATTTTTGAGCGTCAGTATCCTAATGATCAAATGTTCAAGTAAATAACTGAAACTTATAAATATTGTACTTCACACACTAATGCATTTATCTGTCTGTCTACTGTAGTACCCAGTTACAAAGACAAATATCATGCACTGTAAAAATGCCATATGAAAATCAAACATTTGAATCATCGCTTAGTTCTCAATTTACAGAGACTCTTCAAGTCGAGCAGTCGTTGTGTGTCCCCTCTCTTAATTTGGAGTGTTTTTTTGGCCTGTTTGTTTGTTTGTTTGTTTGCACTACTAGGGACGTTTTGGGCCCCAGATTTTGCTAGAGAGTGAGTACTCCTCACTTTCATGCTGCTCTTTGGCAAAGGCAGCTTTGGACACAGAGGCTTCAGTGGTTCTGGGTCTCTGGCTACTCTACTGGTTATTCTATCAAAAATACTTTTACCTGCTTCCACTACGTAGTACTTTAGGGAACTTTTGAATTCACATAAACTTTGAATAGAATAATATTCTGTCGTGCCATTAGTGGTTTTACTTCAGTTAAGATTTGGATTACTTGTTATTGCCGGTATTGGAGGCACACAGTCAAAAGGCAACCCATTCCATTAACCTCAAGAAAAAAGACAATGCATGTTACCCCACATGTAAGAACAGCATATTATAAATGATTGAAGGATAACCCTGAATCTCTGGCTTGAAACAACAAGATTTGGCCAATAAAACAGGTCACTTTGAATTAACAATACATTATTTACATTCTATAAAATCTATAAAAAGTCACTGAAAATCAATATGAAGATCTGCGATATGACCTCAAGGATGTGGGAATAGAGGAGATCTCCCATGATGCTCTTATGTTTTCGAATGAATGTGTGTTTTTTGCGTGGGTGGTTGACCGCAGAAAAGCCAAAGGTTGACTGAGGAGCAGGAATCTATCTGCGCATCCTGAACCGGAGAGACAGAGAGAGGATGAAAGTGAATGTATGTTTATGTCCTCCCGGGTCACGCTTGATGTATGTTAATGGCTCATGCCTGTGTTCACTGAGCCGCCCTGCATACCTCCATGTGCTCAGGCACCTCTTTGTTGTGCATGTGCCAGCGCCAGCGTTAGTTTGTTTTATTTTCCATGTTGTCTGACGTGCGGTTGACTGATAGCATTCAGAGTGCTGACACGTCCAGGTGCGTGACTATCTCGCCAACCTCCCGGGGGGATGTGTTTATACTCTGCGTGTGATCTTGTGTGTTTATGTGTGTGTGTGTGCATGCCGGGAGGGTAGAAGGTGTTTGACCCCTCTTATCTGCAGCACCCCGGGCGTGTTTGTTTTCACAGCCACAGCACAACCTCAGCGCTGACGTTATGTGACCCTGGGCGGTATCTTTCATATAAACCCCACACACATCCCCCATCCACCCACTGCCTGGAACAGATAATAAACACATGACTTTATTGATTCCATAAGCCAGAAATATTTGCTATTCCTACTTTCTCAACTGTTATTAGACTTGTTTTGTTTTCCAATAGCAACCAAACCACAGAACGCTGACATGAATATCACAAAGGTGGCATCAAACTCAACCAGGAGGGACACATTCTAAGGGGATACATCATTTTATAATGGGGATGTTTGAGGTATCTGTCAATTGTCTGTGCATTACTTACACTTGATCAATATAGTTTAAGTTTAAGAATATTTTCAATGCTTCACTTTACCTTCAGACAGGTTTTTTTCAATGGGAAACTGAAGCGGTTGTAACGCTCTCTTTGAAGCCAGACTCCGTCAAGAAAAATTTAACATCGCTGTTTCCCAACAGTTGTTTTGTGTCATTCAGAATTCAGAATTAGGAGTCTGGTGAGTCTGGTGGCTTCGATGACAGTATAAATGGTATAATCCGTATCCGTATAAATCCCCATCAGAATGGGCTGTCTGATGTAAAGGCAAAGCATTTTCAATATAGCATACACTTGAACTGTTATAGATTTATTTAGGTCAAACTTTTCTTATGTTGTTAAACATTGCCCCATCCACAGCAGTATATTCATAAGCTTCCTGCCACTTCTCCAGACAGGGTGCTGACAGACCTCTACAGTATGTTAAACACTGTCTATGGATGAGTACAACCCGACTTCAAAATATCCAAACTATCCCTTTAAAACACAGATACTGTCATTTTGAAGGAGGACTTTGTGTACCCAATTACACACAGTGCTGAATTATTGTGTCAGAAGCTGCCTGTGGAGAGCAGCACTTAGCAAGCGTGTCAACTTCCCAGCTTTCATCCAGCCCTCCTTGACCGCCACCTCCTGCATCCCTTCAGCTGGAATGTGTTCCCTCTCCACCACATATTTAGTGGTAATTTTTTACCGGAAACCTAGAATAGGCTTTGCTGGGCAGTCTACACAGGAATAGTCACCGGAGCTTAAATTTAGGTGCGGTGAAGTCTTTTTCATGTCTTTGCCAGAATGAGACGAAGGCATTTTAACTAGAGGTTATCTTCAGTTCTTGTGAAAGCGCCTTTGACTTTTACCATTCAGATGCACACAGATGAAAATGTTCAGAATTTTACATATCAATTCAGTGTTTAAAAAAAAACTGCGTATCCCTTTTTTAAATCATTCTGTGTCCCCTCTCTTAATTTGGAGGTTTTGCGGGTCTGTGTACACAGCTCAGGTAGAACTTGTCATGAGGTTTTTTTTTCCTCTGCAGCAGTTTTTGGAGTTTGAGTGACCCGGTGGGTAATTGTTCTGTTGATCCAGTCAGAGCCGATCAGATTAGATCATTAGATAAGGAGCAAAATTTTAGACCCAGTGCAATGAATGGTCAAGTTTCACTTTCACTGTGCTTTGCATTCTGCTGCTCCGTCTGTGCCCAGGGTACGCTCTGTGTTCTAGGAGCGTGATGTAAACAATAACCCAACGTTAGCCTATATATATTCCAGTAGCGCTCCAAATGAACGGTCCAGCTCCCAAAATATAAAATCAATATGTGGTGGTGGACGTTTCAATTGCGGCAGACTGCCACAAATAAATAATTGTGTGGGAAACCCTGCAATTAGTTGGATGTTGAGGGGATTGGTTGTGTTCCTATAAATATGTTGAGCAATATCTTCTTTCATTGAAATGCATTTTACATTTTGATAGGAATTACTGCATACTTTGATTTGCTGTGGTATTTTTCTTGTCTTGTTTATAACCAATTGTATAGGTTCTGTTAATAAATGTGACAGTATCTAATCTTTGAATGGACTAGGACTCACTGAGGTAACCCTGACTAAAGCCCTACTGATTGCTTTGCAATCTGGCTGCCACATATCCTGAGATATTCCTGAAGTTACTATATTCCAAAAGTTGAGCAATTCAGCATACAGTGTGAGCACTTAATCACCTCCCAGCAATATCCATTCCAGTCTTCACCTTCACCCCGTCCTCTCCACTTTTCAACCATGACACAGTTGACGTTACACTATTTTTAGAGAAGTGGTCGGCCCTGGCAGCCAAACATAAGGGTTCTGACCTGCCCTTGGCGATGTGTGGGGATGGTAGTGAACCTGAGATGCCTATGTTGACTTTGGATTGCTTCATGGCTGTTAAACGAGGAACTTTCAGCGCTGTATTACAGCAGTGGCCTTTTTACCTGCAGATAGCAGAGACATTTTAACTCCCATTGGGGGAGTTATTTTGCAGCGTAAGATGATTAAATCCCAAAACCGACAAAAACTGGAGAAAAGTGGAGGTTTTCTCAAGATCTCTCTGAGGTTTTGGTGCAAGCTTGTTTCGACTCAGCACCCCCGGGATGGGACCTCGTCAGAGACGGGTTTCCCGACAGTTCCAGGCAAACTTGGACATCCGCCAAAGTGTGCTCTAGTTCGTGCAGCTCGGCAGGCAGCAGCAGTAGAAGGTAGAAGGTTGGACTTGCTCCATTCATTCACGTGGTATCCTGTTGTTTTAGGCTTGTCATGATAGCCCCCGGTGCATGATTGAAAACATGTTGGAGTAGCTGCTATTCTGAGCCAGGGGAAACAGCGTCCCTATTAAGGCAATTGACTGTCAAAGGCATTGAGGCAGTATGAAAGTGAGTAGAAGAGGAAGCAGTGGTGTGTAAAGTAATCATATCGTACTTAACTGATTTCTATGAGGAATATTTGACCGTAACCTTTATGTATAAGTGGGTCTCAGTACGAAAAGCACATGGAGATTCTAGGTCAGGTTTGCGTGTTGTGATTTTCATGGTAAGATCACATTTGTGAGACAAGCCTTGTCCCCCCACCCCCCGCTCTTTTTATTGGATGATGCCGTGTTAAAAAGTTCCGGTTTGCCGTCACACTGCAGTGTGCCCCATCTGATTCCAGCACATCTCCTCGCCTCTCTAAACTGAACCAGATGGAGCCTTTCCATATAAAACTTTCGCTCCCTTTACTGTCTCACACAGACCAGAGAGCCCTTCAAATAAGAGAGGAGGGTTAAAATTGTTACATGTCATATTGTGTCCACTTAATGCAGTCCAAATGCAGTGTGGCTCATCTGTCTCTCACCAAACAAAACATGTGAGAGAAAACATATAGTTCCCAAATCTGTAGTCTTTGAAGAGCTGCTTTCTCACAGATTTTTATCTGTCCCACATTAACCCTGCTCTCCTCTCTCTAATATTGCAACAAAATCTGAACATAACAACACATTTAACCCTTAGAAACATGGGCAAATTTGCTTCACTTCTTTCAAAGAAGGCAATGAGCAACTTAAGAAAAACAGAACCATTAATAAATAAATTAAATTTGAGAGGAAAAAAATAAATGACCTCAAAAACTGTTTGAAAAATTATTAGGATTTTAAAAAATATTTTAAAATATATTATTAAGGTAATCATATATAGAGTTCTCTGATCATTTTTTTACTAGCTTTAACAAAAAATAAATAAATTGCCAAATCTACTAATATCTTGCAATTTTTTACACATTTCTTGACCTTTTTCTCCATGTTTTTGACAGAAATCCAACCAATTTGCGCAGGGATAAAATAATTAAATACATGTAAAAGGTGTCTGAATGCGGCAAAAGAAACGTGATGTCAAAGTTTTAAAGGGTTTACACTGCAAAACTTTGCTGATCAAAATGAGTGCATACAGAGGCTAATGTTCGCAATAGCTGACTGATTATTGGAGGATGTTAAGCTATTTAGTTTATGTCTGTGTTGCTCTGTTTGTGAGAGATGCTGTCAGCCTCCTACTGTCCACACCAGTGTGATTTACACTGCACACTGACCGCAGCTTCTGTTCCTTGTTAAAGAAAAGCAGCCTGAAGCCACTTTTGTGGGCACTTCCAGCAGCTACTCTACTGTAGCTTTCCTCCTGCTTCACCATTTACAATTGGGTTACTTCAGTCAAAATCTTTAACCAAACATTAATAGTGTATTAACTTCAGACTGAAGTCTGAAGAGACCTTTATTCATATTATATATATATATATATATATATATATATATATACATTTAGATATATATCATATCTAAATGTACAACAAAAGGATTAATTCCTCTTATTATACAAAGAACTATACCATCGATATGAATGGAATAGATAGGGTTTAGTATGCCTAGACATGTGACTATATCTAAGGAGAAAAGTGTTTAACTATTCAACACATTAGAAAGTCTGGCCATCATAGAAAGGCATTAGATGTATGGATTTTATGTGGAAATAAGAAAGTGAAAAATAGATATTTAGAGAAATTTTGCAAACTGCTTACTTATTCATGTCCTCACACTTGGACAACTGCTGTGCAAAGTCAATGTAACTTTTCAGAAAGTTACAAAAATTCAGCCCTGCCAACTCCGACATTGGAAAGCTGCAGGGGGAGGATGTTTCAGACACTGTATAACTGTCTGACAAGAACTTTGTTTGAAGTAGAGGTTCACGTTATACAAGTGTTGACAACAATCGTGATATTTAAAACACAAAATATTGATATCATGCTAATAATATAATATTCAAATAGTTCAGTTTAAAAATAATTTCTAATTTCTTTCTATTCTTGCTTCAACTACCTCCACAACATCAACAAAACACACAAACACTTGCAAATGGAAATCAGTCCATGGCAATAGCTGATGCTGCAACTGATGTTGGAAAGAAATAGTGCAAAGGGCAGAGGAAGGCAAGGTGGATGGGTCAAACAAAACAAGACTTTCACCCAGCAGTTTGTGTCCCATGTGAAACCAAAAGTCAGCGTTGTTTTAATGTTACATTACAAAATTTTATAGGCTGTACAATCGTTACACACTGATGTTGCTCACGAGATGTACTTACGTCACGTTACATTATTATTACGTGACAATTGTACTTATTTTAACCCAAATCTTTAACCATAATCTTTTTGTTTTGTTTTGTTTTGTTTTGTTTCAGGGTTTTTTTTATTTCTTATTTTTTTTGTGTGGGACTCATTCACAGCAAGTCCAGGTTTGAATCCAGGGAGTTTGCATCTAGGTGGAGTTTGCATATTCTCTCCCTGTCAGCACGGGCTTTCTGCGGGTTCTCCGTCTTACATTCCAGAGACATGCAGGTCTGGCTAATTGGTGACTCAAAATTACCTGTATGTGTGAATGCCCTGCGAAAGTCTGGAAACCTGTCCACAGTGTCCAGTGATAGCTGGGATAGGCTCCAACCTCCTTCACTTAACAAAGTACAGTTGCCTAAGCGTAAACGTTACCATTTTACAGCACTGACCACAATGTGTTTCAGCTGTGAGATGCTAAAGGGTTGCCTGTGCATCACTATGAAACACCATGGGGTGTGACAAAGCTTTGGTATTTGTCAACCTGGGAATGAGAGTGGGTTGGACATTGTCACACAGTCATTAGTTGGGTAGCTATTACCACAGTGTGTGGCTCCCACCGCCATGATGACAATGAGACACTGTGACCCAACTTGAAAAAAGTTAACTCACCAGTTTGAGAGTCTTTCTAGAGATATCTTGATAATATGTTATTGTGAATTCTTTTGGCCACAATAATTGTGTAGTGAAAATCTGATATCGTGCCAGCCCTTGTCTGAAGGCCCATACACAGTATTACTGAAGGTTTCCAGGCTTCATTAGTGTGTATTGGATCAAACCACGACTGCCAAATACCTATTAAATCTTAAGACTTCTGGCACCTGCTGATGTGCTACTGATCCATAATTTAAAAACTGAGTCGGCACATGCATAATATATTTAGTCACTGCTAAGTATTTCTGAAAAAAAAAGAAATGGCCAGAAAATGTGATATTATTTTGCAATTCAATAAGGCTGTTTTTTTTTTAGGTTTCATTGTTTCCATTCAGGAGGAATTAAGGGAAAGGGAAAGAGTGACTTTGGCCAAGAATTAGTTGCTGTGAGAGAGACCGAATACTGTCTGATCTAAGGCAGCAGCCGCTACAACAGCACGCTCAGCAGAACAAACCAGTTTAGCAACAAAATCTTGCAGTCTGGTACCTGAATGAAATACATTTAAAAAAAAAAAAAAATCTCTCATAGAAACAGCTGAAGGGCTTTCAACAGCTGTTCATACTAGAATTTTCCATGTCTTATTTCAGCCCACAAATGGTCTTTTTTAGATTTCCCTATTTTGAATCAGCTTTTTCCCCTCTCACGTTTGCACTATTTCTCTCATCAAAGGGAGGGGCAGCTCCAGATGTAGACACAGAGAGTGCGTCTATTTCTAGTGTTCAGCGTTAGCGTGAGCAGAGAGAGAGAGAGGTAGAGGGACAGAGAAAGAGGGCTGTTTTGACAGTTGTGTTGGGGAGCGCTGCGCGCGCACACACACACACACACACACACACACACACACACGCACACACACAGTCAGGTCTCAGTAATCACGGTTTTGCCGACTGCTGGTTATACCTTCCAGAGGAGTTCACGCCCCCTTGAACTGTTTTGGCTGACTTTGTGGTCCACTTCTGACAGAGAGAGGGAGAGAGAAGGAGAGTCAGGGAAGGGGAGGGAGGAGTGTTGCTTGTGGGAGGAGAAGGAGGAGGGAATGAACAGGAGGAAGGAGAAGCTTTCTCAGTTTCTGTGAGTCCTGCTTGCTGTAGGCTACAGAATGAGCGCAGTTGCTTTCCTCTCAGTCTGAGAGGCAACTGTTTCTTTTTTTTTTTTTTTTTTTTTTAGTTTTTCCTTCCCGTCCCGAGCCAGACATAAGTAGGACTCACTGCAGATTTCCTTTTCCTTACCGTACTTTTTTTGGACCCCCTCACCCGCTCCTGTGTTATTATTTTCGTGCCTGGGAAGTACCATGCCGGTGGTTGGCGTCGCCTCCAAGCTCAGGCAACCCTCCGCCGTGGGCTCCAAGCCAGTGCATACCGCTCTCCCCATCCCCAGTGCTGTCAGGGCGGCCGCCTCGCAGGGCTACATGGCCCGGCAGCAGGAACTCAGGGCAGGTGAGGGCGCCTCGCTGGGGCTGTCCTGCCAGCTGTCCATCAAGTCCGAGTACCAGCAGGAGAGGACACCTGAAGGGAAGTCCAAAGCTGAAACGGAGGAGAGCAAGATCTGCAAGGTTAGTTTCTCTTTAGTGCATCTGTGCGTGCAGGTGGCATAGTGACACTCCACAGGTGTCAGGGATGAAACAGAATCTTTTGCTCTTAGCGTCTGGCAAACCATCTTCGCCCATCTTGGTTTCAGCAGGTGTCTGTCTCACTCTGAGTCCAGGCACATGGGGATGAGTCATGCTTGCTACGGTGGGATGATGTTGCTGGTTTTTGATCATCAACTAAAAGGGGAAACTAGATGAGTAATGCATCTCTGTCAGCGTATTACCTCATCCTGCTGCCCATTCAGTCTGCTGCTAATCAGAGTGAGTGTGTTTGTGGCAGTAAAGGAGAGTTTAGGGGTTTCAATTGTGTGTTTTTAGTCAAGACTATTTAGATCCGTACCTTGGAAGTGAACCGTGTCTGCTTCTCTATGTGAAGGTAAACTAATACAACAGGTGCTACCTGAGAAGCCCAGAACACTGGTCTGAATACACTCTTTTCTCCTGCTTTTCTTCCAATTCTGTCTCCCAGGTTGGGTAATATTTCGGATAGATTACCGGCACTGCCCCCTCTCTCCCAGAGCATATTCTCAATACCCCCATCTGCGACCAAATGTTGCAGAAGGTTCAAGAGACGCACAGAGCTCATTGTTAAGTAGTTCACCATACCAAACGCAGGCTGTGCCAAGTTCTCTCCTTTTTGCACAAACGCTTGGCTCACTTTCTGAGGCTGCAGCAGAGAAGGCGGGGTAGCTCCGTTCTAAAGGAGGAAGGAGTTTTCAAATCTCCCCGCCAAATACTTTAGCAGCGACTCAGCCCGTCCCACATCCACAACTGTCAGAGCACAAACTGAAACTTTCCTGTTTGGCCAGTTAATCCCTCCTCCCCTCCCTCCCTTTGCCCCTCTTTTCTACCGTTACAAGACTTCCCAACATAGACACACAAAAAAATGACAAGACAAGGGTTAGGGCTACCCTGATTCTTTTTCTAGCTTTCGGACTTTTGATGCCAAACAAAGCTGCTGATTTTCCTCGTGATCTAGAGGAAACGTGTGCCGGAGACATCAAAGCGTGGGTCAGCCTCTAAATCCTCCCAGCTTGTCCGCGGCTGAAATCGCCTGCAGGGTGACTGCGAAAGGGGGGGTTCATCATTAACCTGCTGCTGAACTGGCAACTTCAGCTTGACTTTCAGCTTGTTAACACTACTGCGTTCTTGCAAGACTCCTGCTTGGTCCATTAAAAGGCTCTAATGCGGTGTTTTCTTTTACTCCAAGTTTGAAGAAAATGAAGCTGAAGGGTGATTTGACTTGTGTCAGCATCCATCTCCCATCATATTCTGAAAAAGAAACCCTTGTTGCAGACTTCCCGCAAACCTTTCACCTCAATTTGTGTGTTCGACTTGTTCCTTTCTTAACTTATTTAGCACTCCATTATCTTGAAATGCTGCAAAAATACTTGACTCTGACCTTTGCCCTTGTTATTGTGGGTGCTTTGTGAGATTGGAGTCTTATTCTAGAGTTTCTGGATCGACTAAATTGCCTGAAATGTACATCATACTATAGTCCCTGTCCTTGGAAAGCTCATATGCAGTCAGACCTTTCTTGCCTGCCCCAGCCTGTCGGTGTGGGTGAGGAATGGGTGGTATGGAGGGGGTAATTAGTCTGTCTAATTGTGTTTTGTAGTCCCCTAAGAGCTTTATTCTGCGGGCTTTCAGAGGAGAGAAGGTGGAGTAAACGCTGTCATTACTCCTGCACATTAACCAACACTCCTTGTTTAGTTTGCAGTCCTATCATCAAGCGAGATCAAGCGTAGGACTGTGTGTGTGCAGTGCATGACTGCATTCTTGTTTGGTGCAAAGCGTCACCCCCATATATACAATAGTCAGCATGTACTGGCTTGTTTGCCCGAGGTTAAATGCATCCTAACCTGAATGGTGTTTGCCCAAAGCTCTTTTATTTTAAGAAAATTTCATCTGACAGGTCAATAAAGCGGTTTGACCCCTGACTTATTTATTTATTTATCACTTCTGTGTTATGTTATTGTGGCTGCCGTGCAGAACAACACGCAGTCAGCAAAGCAAAAAGATTGAAACTCCTACATTACCTAAATTATAAGCAGCCAGAAATGCACGAATCAGCATCACAGTACCCCGACATTATTCCTGTGCCAGAAGAACGAACACGACACAAGAGCAAGCAAAACAAATAAGAGGGTTAAGCGCTAAGCGGAGAGGAAGAAGGGATTTGTTTTTTCTTTGGTGTGGTGTTTGCAGAAGAGAGCAGGCCTGATGTTGTTTCGAGCAAAGCCGAAGAGGAAGTCCAAGAGAATCGTGTCCAAATGAATATGAGCCCGGCTGAAACAAATTCGATCCGCAGTTCAGTCTGACACCGAAGGCCCTCCGCTGTGTTTTGGATTGAGAGATTTCACATTTAACAGATGTAGCTGTGGTGGAAGATGTGTGACTGCTGCACCCAGGCTCCATCTAAGAAAATGTGCACAGAACTGATGCATGTTGCTATCGGGCTGTCTAACTGTGTGTAAAGGGCACAGTTAAGCCGCCCAGACAAGGTTAATTTTAGATAGCGTTCAGAATTAGTTGCAGCTCATTTCGGCTCTATTCATATAGTCTGTATGTATTGTGTGATAGATAATCCCTCAGTTGACTGTAGCTAGTTTCGTAGGTGTGTCCACATGTTGTGTCTGTATTTGTGTGTTTCTGTTTGTGCCACTGCAGAACATGAAGCACCAAAAAAAAAGAGAAGTAACAAGATCACAGGCATATTGCTGTACCTTTTGACTGCTTTACTTAATTTTACTGCTTCACATTCTGAAGCCATGGAACACTAGCGTGACTCGCAAATATCTTTAACAATGAACTACAAATTTGTTAAGTTGTTGTCCACTCACAGTGAATAAATCCAGTGATGGCTTAACATTATGCTAACTGCTGACCAGAAGCTCCAAGTTAACAGCATAAACATCAACACCCAAGGCCTGAAGTTTCAGAATAAAAGCACCAGTGGTTCTGCACTGATTTTATTTCAATATAACATTACTTAGTTTAACTTTTAACAGTACTTTTTAAAACCTTCTTACAACATTACTTTATTTAACTTTATTATAACATCACTGTATTTAACTTTATTGGAGAAGTACTTAAACTTTTTGTAAAGGTAATTTAACTTTTTTTTACCTTCACTGTAACAATAATTCATTCAGTAGTTTTATATTTAGTAGTTTAGGGGAGATTTCTAGTTATTGAGATATATATCCTGCATCAGAATATAGCCTTTGTTCCATAATGAGAGATAACTGAAATCATTTTTCCAAAGCACAATGAGATAGTGGCTGAAAATGTGTTTTCTCATTTGTTGTCATCATCTGGGAAAGACATCCTGATGGCATTGCATCAGTTTGAATTTAATGTAGCTCATCACCTTTGTTTGAGTTTTGTCTGACTAACTTTCATGACTGATGGTCATGTTGCACACAGCTCTCACAAGCATTAGCAGGTGGTAGCGTAGACCTGGCGTTTCTTTGGTGCTGTTGTGCAACACCTGCAGTCTTCCTAGGCCTCATATTTTAATCCATCTGATTGTGGGCTGTCAAGGACTCCTATTCCCCCTCCATGATTGAGACAAGTACAAGGCGAGACATTTGCTCTTCCTGTTGTACTCTCTGCTGACACTTCATATCAGTCACTGCCTCTGGCACTGCGGGATGACGAGCTGGAATGAAGAGCTTATCTGACTTGACTGGGCTTTAATGAAGTGTCAGCGCCACCACTACTGATGGGGAATTATCTTGTGCATCAAGAGTTTTGGCAGCTGTCCAAATCACACAGCCCGGCCCAGGGACTTATTTAGGTGGTAATTTGGAGCTGGTCTTGAGGTAGAGCTGAAAATTGCATCACACCTTTTTATTAAATCTACAGTATGGCAGAAGAACAAATGATGATGATTGAATTCATCATTATTCACGTTTGAAGAATTGTGAGTGTTTATCGGATTTATCTTTTTCTCTCCTTGATGCTTCCAAGAAAATGATTTGAGTTAAATGTATTTAATAACCTGTGCCACATTCAATGAAAATGATGTCCCACTTACAGGCTAATCTCTGCCTTTTTTGGTCTTGACCCTGAGAATACAGCCTATTACTGAATCAAGCTCACCAGTATGGTGAAGACTTGGTCGGGTCAGCTTCCAAACACCAATTAGTTTAGCACTTAGAGTCACCACATAGTCCCTGTCACATGCTTGCTTGCTTGCTCTATCCACAAGAGCAAAATGTTTGGGAAACTCAAGTTGTGCCTTCCTTTTACAGATCTCGTAACAACAGTCGTGTTAAAAATACAATAGCTGTACAGCTGCGTAGCCTTCATTTAGGTACTAGAAGCAATTGGGTGCAGAATAAATGCACAAATGTGGTATTTACAACACCAGAAGTACCCACTGTAAACCGAGTCTAAAGTTATCTTTCTCTGCTGTCGGTTTACACCAACTTGCCTTCTCTTGTGTCAACAGAATAGTCATACTCTACATGGTGAATGTGTCTTTATCTCATTGTATACACCAGCCGTGACCGTTGCAGGCTGCTATTTTTGCTTCCCTCTGATGTCAGTGACATGTTATCCCGGAATGCTGCTCCTCAAGAATAAGTACACAAGTGTTTGCCGGAAGTGCGGACGAGTGCCAGACACAGTCACTCAGAAAACAAAAAACATCCTGTTGAATCTCCTTCTGTGTATGTGTTTGTGTGTGTGTGTGTGTGTTTGTGCGTGTGTGTGCGTGTGAGTTTGGTGCGCACATAGTGGAGAATAATATGACAGTCTGTTATTGCATATTTTTCTTGTTTGGTGCATCTCCTGTTCTGGCCTGATAATGCTCTAGGCGACAACATGTGTGGGTTCAAAGATAGGAATTGAGGTGGAGTGCCTCAGGGAATGATGTTGGGGTCCAGCGAGTTTGAGTGAGTGAGTAGAATGCAAACAAACCTCTGCCTCCATCTTTCTCTTTCTCTGGGTGGGCCTGTCACTGAGTGTTTCTCCTGTCTTCTTGCTCTCTCTTTAGCAATTTTTTTTTATTGTTCTTACATTATTTTTTCCAGTTTTTCTGCCCGTGTATGCAGGCAAGGCTTTCATGCAAACAATTTATAAATGATTGCAACTACCCATGCCTTTAAATTCTTTTTAGAGTCACATCTCCCTCAGTAATTCAGGATGTGTAGTATATAATTATGACAAAATTTGAATGAAATGAAAAAAATGAATACACATAGACTTGCATGACTGGATAATACCATCCATGTAGGGTTGCATGTAGCCTTTAACTCTTTAAAACCTGAGCAAATTGGCTTTATTTTTTGAATGGCAGTGAGCAACAAAAGAAGAAATAAACAAAAAATGAGAAATAAATGAGTAGAAAGTAAAAGAAAATGACCTGAAAATAAAAAATAAAAACAGAAGATGAAAAAAGATGAAATTACATCAGTGCTTAAATTATAATAATTACATAACATAATTAAAATATGTAATTATAGTAATAGACATGATAATAGAAGTTGTTCATTGCCTTTTTTTCTTTTCTTTTTTTACCATGTTTATAAAAAACAATCACACCAATTTGCTCAGAGTTAAAATGTTTAAATACTTGTGGAAGGCATCTGAAAGCAGCACGAGAAAAGTGATGTTGCTCCAGGTTTTATAGGGTTAACATTTAGAGTGCAAATGCATTTTGTACATAAAACCAAACAGACCGCTTTTATTATATTCATATGCATGAGAGACATTTGCACTTATTATTGCCATCACAGTCACTCACAATCAACATTTATGTTTATTAGCTCCATTACATGGACATTTGCATGTGTTTTGACCTCAACATTTGGAGTGATGTAAAGGAAGAATATTAAAAGGAAACTTGTGGAAAATTAGATAATTTGTCTACAAGTCATCTGAACCATATTTAACCACAATTTTAGCAATCATGCATTTATGGTTTTGTCCTGCACGCTAGTGGTCAAAGCATGCTCTCTCTGGCTCTCTCTCGCTCTTCCCCCCTCAAGTGGCTCTGACAGTGCTGAAACAACAGACAGAACAGAGGGGGCCAACTTGTTCCAGCAGAGGGAGGGGGGCGTTTGGATAGGATGGGTCTGAACGTGTCTTAGTCATGGGTGGTCTGACTCGCCGTGTGCCGGACTCCATATCTGGAAGACAAGTCGTGAGGGAGGTGTGAACGCTAACAAGAGCGGCACTGCTATATTTGTACTTCTTCCAGCCAGCGAGGTCGGGGAGTGATCCTCCAAACACTCTGTGTCATGGTTCTGGAGTGGTTGTTAGGCTCTCATTGATTCTAAATTGCATTCTTGAAAAGGGAACCACAACTTCTTGAACTTAAGTATAGAATGACATGAGAGTTGGCATGAAAATTGCCTTGGTTGAAACCGCTGACACGCATAACAAAAGGATGCAGGCCTAGTTTTTTATTGCAGTTTTTGTCATGTTCTTGCTGCAGTTTGTCCTTGCAACTTTGGTAGCATTTGGAGTACGAAGGTCAACAGTCTGTGGTCTGTTCAACCTATCAGAAATAATGTGCTAACAGGGGAGTCCACCCCAGCTTTCTTGGCTGATCCAAGTAGGAAACATGGCAGTGACTTTTGGTCTAACACATGATTTTTGAACCATGAGATTATCAAATTAAAGACAAGTCAAAAATCAGATTAGGTTAGCATATGCTGCAGCTGAATAACTACCACTAATGTGATTCACTCACGTTTTTTTTTTTTTTTTTGCATCACTCTGTCCACTTCTGCACCCCCCGCCTCCCCACTGCTGAGATTCCTTAATGACCCCTGGGTCGGAATCGGGAAAATATTTGAGACAATATTATGCTTTCCAACGCTCTCTCTCTTTCCCTCCTTCTCCCTGTGCTTTTTGTCTCACACACTGTATTTCATTGCCTTCCGTGCCGCAGGGAGTCTGCTGTCGGCCGCCGTGTTTAAATCTTGGAGTGAGAACACACAGAGCGGCTGGTGTTTACAGTACGGCCACACCGGTTAAAAATACCCTCCCCTGGAAGTACAGTCATAGTGCGTTCCTTCCAAAACACCAAGAAAAATAAAACTCAGTGCAAAACAAGTTCATGTACATGAGAGCAGCAGGGGAACATTTTTAGGTAGAAACTCACGAAGAAGCCCATGGTAGCTCAGGCTTCTTTCTTGTTTAACAAAGGTATAATTAGCAAATATTGGCACTTTTCAATGGTGCCAATGGCGCTTTTGTATTAAAGAAAAATAGTATTTAAACCTCTGACACTTCAGCGAAGTGATTTGATTACTTCTGAAAATATTGCTGAAAAGGTAACAAGCAACTTGACAAGAGAAGTCCCACAGATTGCACGAAATCAGGGAAAGGTGACAACAAAATTACATGAAAATTATTTTTCTAAAAGACAGAAAGAGAAAGATTAAGAAATTACTAAAGTTAATAATTTAAAAAGTTAATAAAAATGTGGAAATGTTCAGAAAACTATATTATAATGTGATTATTGTAATGATTATTAAAAATTGTATCTATATAATTTGTGTCTTAACTGTAATTTACTTTTTTAAAACTTTTTTTCTTTATTTTTCTTTGGTGAATTTCTTGTAATTTCCTTGTAGCTCCTAACTTGTAACTTATTGTATTTTTGAATGAAATCTATCCAATTTGCTCAGGTTTCAAAGGGTTAAGCAACAGAGTTACAGCTATTAGAAAAATCAAAAATGTAAATTACTCTAAGATACTTAGGTGGGCTGTATGTTTGCTTTCACAGTGGCTTGCACCTGGGTTTTTAGGTCTCCACACACACTCTCGCCCTAGGCTCCATAATTCAACAAATAAGGAAGATTACAGTCAACAAAACCTCCCAGCGCCCTGTTATTGTGTCCTTATATTCAGAGCTTTTTCTCTGATGTTTCCAACTCTGTCTTTGCGAGGTTGTGGCTCTGATTGCAGGGAAGAGTGCACGTGTGTGGAAGAAAGTTGCCCTGCTCTTATGAAAAGGCTGATTTGGCACCAGCAGCACATACAAACACATGCACGCACACGCTTGCTCCAGGCTTTCTGCTAGTTCAAAGGTAGGCTTGCTAAATGATCCAAGAGAAGGACGGTTCTCTTGTTAGTGGTTTAATGCCATAAAAGAAGAAAGGCAAACATGGAGAAGCAAAAGGAGCATGCATTAGAGATAAAGACACACTTTTTTAAACATATTACATGCAATGTATTGATCCTCTTGCTTATGTTTAAGAAACATTAGCAGGATATGTGACTGTAGATGAAGAGGAGCATTGAAACCTGCCAAGACAATGCACAATGAACGTGATATCTTGAGAATACGTTGTGGGAGATTTTTCAAATTTGGCACAAACATTTTGGCGCTTTGGAGACGTGTGTGAAGCATCCATGTTTTCACAGACATGGAGGTGAACTGTAAGTGCAACTTGACTGGTGCGTAAAGACATACAACCATAAGGTAGAAATATTTCTAATGGCAACAGTCTTTTGGCGCTCTTCTGTGTTTGAATTGTCCTCATGCACAGCACTTCAGCCACCTGATGCTCGTATAAGGTTACTATGAGGTCAACAGAGAGAGGCACCAACACACATACACACACAGGGGATGTTTTCAGTGCATAGAGGTGGCAGATCATCTTTACCTCCACCTCAGATTTCCCCCCATTTGTCTCTCTTCAGCTGTCTGTCAGCGGCCTCTCTGTCTGCCGTGTTTTCTTAGCGTCCTCTCCTCTTCGTCCTTTATTCTCCCCCAATCCCTTCTTTTCACATCTTCCCAGCACTTCTTTTTTTCCACTCCGTCTCCTGTCACTGTCTTTCTGCTCTTTCCCATTCCCAGCATTCCTCTCTGAGTCCTTCGCTGGCCTCCTTTTTCTGTCTCTCCTCACTGGAGCCGTTCTCTAATTCCACTCCCTCCAACTCACTTACTGGTATTTTCCTTTGACCTTTACCCCCCCCCCCCCCTTCTCTTTGTCATATTCTTTTTTTCCATCCTTCCTCCCCTATCATCTTTTCCTTCACCTCTCTCTCTCTCTCTCTTCTTTCTCTGTCTATCTTTTCCTCTGTGATATTCATAATGAGAAAAGCAGTAGGAGAGAGTTAACACACACCTGGCCCAGTTCTGTCTCTCCAGCTGTCACAGATAACCTTTCCTCCGCTAAACGAATAGGTCACCCCTCTCTTCTCTTCTCTTCTCTTCTCTTCTCTTCTCTTCTCTTCTCTTCTCTTCTCCTCTCCTCTCCTCTCCTCTCCTCTCTTCTCTTCTCTTCTCTTCTCTTCTCTTCTCTTCTCTATCACTTTTCTATCTTTATTTCTGCAGCTTGACTAACCATGACGTACACATCTGTAAGAAAATCTGAAGAAAACCACAACAATCGTGTCAAAAGTGTCGGACCGTGCATGGCCAGAGAGCAAACATCCTAACATATCCTATAACACATGCTAACATGGGCCCTCACTGTGTGGATGTGTTGTTGTTAGGTATGCACGAAGAATGATTGCTGATGTTATGAGTCAAGCAAGTGGTCTCTGTGGTATTGACTCACGGCTTACGCAGCAGCAGCAGTGGATCACTTACTATCACCATGATTACTGTGTTTCTCTGCACTTCCGAGGCAGCTGGGACATAAATGGGTGCTCTGGGAAATGACTTTTATACAAATATATACAGTTAAATGTGCAGACTAATAGTGCACTTATGGGCTTAAGGAGCAGAACTATTTTTTACCCAGATTTAATGTCTCCATGCTGTTATACATTGCTGTTTCCTGCACTCAGTCTGACTAACTCACTGAAATTTATCGTTAAACAATCACGCCCCTCAGCGTGTAATATTGACACCAAAGACACCCTTTAGCATCGAAATTGTAAAAGTTGTCCTGTGCTTCGCAATGGGGCCAAAGGGCGTGACAAAGACAACGTTGGAATGAGAACAGGTTGCATGAAGCAAGCAAAGAACAGAACCTGTCTCCAGTCATAGAAAGTGAAGAAAAAAATAGAGAGAAAACTCAGATAAGCTGCTTTTGCACCACAGTCCTTCAAAGTGAAAATTACAACAGATGTTTTTTTTTTTTTTTTTTAATTCTTTAAATATTTATACTGGTTTATTAAAAGTCTTATCATTTTTATATATGTATATAAATAAATTGGTCCAGTTTTTAGTTTATATTTGAATTGTGAAATACCTGGGTTGTAATATAGTGATTTACCTCACAGTGACTGTGTAGTGAAGTTTATCATAATCAAGAACTTTAAAGCCCCTGTAACCATGATTTTAAGTCATTTACATGTTCTTTATAACATTAAGTTTTCATAACTAATTAAGCAACAACCAAAGAAGAAGTTCAGAAAAAATACTCTTAATAAAGGCATAGTCCAGATTTTTTTTAAAGTGGGTTTGCAGGAGTTACTTATCCATAGTCAGTATATTGTTACAGTAGATCACAGCCAGCATGCCCCCAGTTTGCAGAAGCAGACTGGAATATCCTCAGTAAAACTGAGCAAAGTATTGCTGTTAATAAGGGCAGCAGCAAAACATATTTGGGTCACAATAAAAACCCAATCACTTTAAATGTGCAGCATATTTAGAATATTCTCACCGCTTTTCCATCAGAAAGGCCTTTCAGACAGGGAACAGAAGTCTTTACATCCATCTATGCTGACTTCAAAACCACCAGACTCATTTGACAAAAGCAATAATTTTACCCTGCTAAACACCAGAGTTGCTGGTCTGCCACTGCCTCGAATGCTTAGTTTGTTTGTTTTTGTGAGACTTTGGTGAATCCAAACTAACCCACTAATTCCTAAATCCTGATTGATGCACAGAGTTGTGACATCACCTTTTTCCAACCAAGTGCTGTCTACTTTAAACCAGCAAGAGACCAGAGAAAAAAAACAAATGCATAAATTTGCGGTGTTAAATGACTAAAACTGTCCTAACTTTGGCAAATGTAGGACTCGTGTAGGACTCCATCACTCATGTGTGTTTTTATAGGGATGGCATCTGCATCAGATGTTTGCTTGTTCAAAGGCCATGTTGGAAAAACCTGAGAGTTGACTCCAGTGCAAATTTCATCTCCAGTTACTCCAGTCAGTAAAAAAAGCTGCGGTTTCAGTTGGTCATTCCCAGGTGTGAATGTTTGTAACAGTTTGAATGCGAAACATAGCGCTGCTGAAAAACAGCATCAATCATCTAACCATGGGCTACATTTAAGGGTTGCCTGTTGGGATGTTTTTGATAAATAAATAGAAAACACAAACCAAGCCTCAGACGCAGATGGCTGGATGAAAAGCTGGTGGGATACTGGGTGGTGGTTCATTGCTGTACCCTCCCTTGGCACAAGCTTTTACAGGGCGCTTAACAGAGGGAGCACACATGTTTTTTTGGAGCGGTTAGCCCTCACATTTAGACTCATCATTACCCACAACCAGCATCTATGTTCTCATTATTTTTCCACTTTTTTTGAAAATCCAGACATGTCGGTTTTTCTTATTTTCTGCATTTTGTCTCTGAGAGGCTTATATAAGGGCCAATAAAATGCCAAATGGAAATCGTTACTCTTACTCATATATTTCTGTATGTTTACTCTGAGCAGCAGCACCTTCCAGGGGTTTTCTAGCGTGCATTTGATGGAAATGTTAGTCAAATTGCCTTGAAAGTGCCGTGTGTGCATGCTTGTTTGGTTGGTGGCCCAAGTTGGATCAAAACCCTGACTCATGCTGTGGATTTACATTGGTAAATAAGGTATTGACATCCACTACAGGTGGTACATTTAATTAGAATTTAAAAAAAAGTCACATTTTTAACAAAAGCTTAAAAAATCCCAAAAACATACTTTGGCACCATTTTTTATGTTGATGAAACTTACTCCAAGAAATATTTCTTCTTTATGTCTTAATTTAAAGTCCAATGTTCAACACCTGATAGATTTTAATTCTGAATGCAAAGCATGTGTCAATTGGCCTTTCTAGTGTTATCCTGGCAGTGCCGATGCTTCTGGACACACTGAGATACAGCTCTTAAAGGTTTACAGTTGCGGAAAGATCATGCAGGTCGAGGCAGACTGTAATGTAGTCATGAGGTCATAGGCTGACTCAGTGGTGCGTGACCCCTCCAGCCTCTGGCCTGCCTGCAGAGCATTGTGGCAGCATTTGATGTGTCCATGGCCTTTTGGTAACAGTAAATCGAGTGTGAAACTGCATGTTGCGAAGCTGCAACTGGAGCCTTGTGGGTGCGTGTCTGTGTCTGTGCGTCTGTGTCAATAAAAATGAAATAAAATGAAATGAGCTCTTTTACAGTAATATAAATTATAAAGCAGTTTTTCAGTTCTCGGAGGCTTGGCGGTTGAGTTTTTAATGTTTCTGTCTCACAGCGAGAAGAACTTGGACTTTAATGCTGGCCCTATTTCTTTCTTTATGTGGTTTGTGTGTTCACACCGTGTTTAAGTGTTTTACCTCCCACAGTTTACAGACATGTAAGTTAAGTGCATTAGAGAGTCTCAGTCACCCATAGGTATGATTATACGTCACACTTGATGGCAGTCTACTGAATGCTGGGTTATACACATAACCACCACAACCTGGAATAGGAAAAAGCAGATCAAGAAAATGAATGAGTGATTTTTAGTACAACCTATTATAATATCATTTGAACATATGTGAGGTCTTGATTCTATATTTTGGAAAGCCAGGTCGTAATGATCTACATTGATCCCACACTGGCCTGTCATACCTCAATGTTAGGACCTTTCAATGGCCCTTCTGTTGTTTTGATATTGTTCATCTCCTGGGCTGCAGGTGAGCCTCTTTTCCACCAAGTCCATTAAAAAAAAGTCATTTCCGCCTCAACATCACAACCTTATTGCCTCTGCCATTCCACTGTATTAAGTTTGCTCATAAAGTGTGTTAACTCTGCCATTAATGAGTGTTAAACATGAACTACTGGCCCTTGACAGAGTCTCCCGAGATGTGGAGCTGAAGTCTAATTCCACCCTCCCCTTTTTTTACTCTCTTCCCTCTTTCCTCCCTCCGTTGGCCTCCCCACATGGCCAACAAAGCTCTGCTGTTTGGGCCGGAGCAAGTTTTCTCACAGGATAAGTCTCCTGACACACATTGGAGTTTGGTTTTATTTACTGGCTGCTGTTGTTGTTGCTCCCACGTGAAAGCTCATACTTGCTTTTAACAACCCTGGGTTTTTTGTTGATGCATCCTCAGAGGCTTTTTCGGAGGTCTGCTCGTTTCCTCTCCCGAACCAGCGGCCTTGATTGTTGTCACTTAAACAAGCAATGAGTTTGTTGAGCTGCATTTGCTATGAGGACAGTCATATTGCCAAATCTTACAAGCATCTGTTAATCTGTGATCTCTTTTCTCCCTGCCAAACAAGAAACAATTTAGTCTCTATTGCTGTTGATGAATAGCAATTATTCTTAAGACTCATATTTTTCAGCATAATCTTCTTAATGATGTAATGGCCCTCCTCATGTGGTAAAGGGGAGGTGAATTGCATACACAGAGAATCTTTGTCTTTGTCAACACTGGAAGGTCATTGCCTCAGCTAGGGGTTTGTAGGTTGAGGGTTCAGGTCATACACTAGCCTGTAAGGCAGATTGTGGTGGTCCACAAAGCTTGGGCCAATGAGCAAACATTGTCCCTCATAATCCCTTAATGATGAGGAAGGGCTGTCCACCATCTTGGACTGAAGAGAGTCATTACTGGAGTCGTAATGAGAGTACAAGAGGTTCCTTGTAGCAACTACCAGGGTTCATGTGCTAAAGGGCCACATGCCAATGGCTTGTCCGACCAAAGTCAGCTGGCCCTTTGGAGATGCAGGACAAGAGGCTTTTGTTTTGCTCTACACTAGTTTCCAATGCAGATGTCTTCAAGGGAAGTAGCCTGAAACCTTTCTTTAAAGCACAACAAAGACAAATTAAGTGTAAGATTTCTTCATCTTGTAGTCATTGACCAATTCTATAACTAGGTTATCTTCTATTCTTATTTAGGTGTATTTGGGGGCATTCTATGCTTTTTCAACAGCAGAGAGATTACAGAAAATGGAGAGAGTTAGGAAATGATATGCAATCAGGTCCCCTGTGGGATTTGAACCAGCAATATCATAGCCCATGGTCGGTACCTTAAAACTCCAGGTCACTGTGGTGCCCCTAGCTTCATTTTAAGTGATTATTTCATCCATTGGAAAACAAACAGTATTAACAATCAGTATAATTGTTTCTGTGTTTAGTGCCTCAGTTAATTGGCGGCACTGAAAGATAATTTGATGACACTGATAATTTAAGAATGGAGTGCTTTGAAAAGACATGCACAGGAGAGAACGGTAAAGGAGAGGGCTAGAAAAGATTATTTGAGTTCAATTAGAGTGAATCAAGAGGATGTGATTCATGTGGAGAGGCTGATGCAAGGTACTTCACCAAAGGATGAGTTGCCCATGACCCAATCTGGCGTGACTAGAGAGAGAAGGTCATTCCACCCTCGATGAACAAGGCAGTACAAGGGTTGAAAACGCTCAGGCAAAGGGATGTCTATTCAGAGAGGGGAGGGTGAGTGGCAGTGCTGTTTCTTTTATTATTAAGTATGTATTCAATGAAGATGTGGATGGTAAGGAGTTCACTTGCCTTTAGATTGGAAGCAGATGCAGGCACCTCATTCAGGTTTTAAACCGTAATCACTCTCTGCATCTGGCTCCCTCCTTTTGGCCTTGCGGAGAGAACAGCTGAAGGTAAGATACCTAGAGGGCGGGGGCTGAGGATGTGGGGGAAAGAAATTGGGAGGGTGAGAAGGAAAAGTGTGAGCCCGAAGGGAGAAGAGAAATAGTGGTTGTTATGTCAGGGACAGTGCCTTGTGCCATGATTTAAGGAGCTAAATATTACTCTGTAGGTTAAAGTTGGAGTCAAGCCATTTGAATTAAGTTGCAAACGGGCGTGAGAGCAGAAGAAGAAGGAGGGGAAGTGGATTGAGGGTAGCAGTCTTGAAGCATATGCCAAGCTGATATTATGGGATTGGGAAGTGGATGCATTGTGGGCAAGGTGCTTCGTGTCAAGGATACCTGGCATAGATACATTTTGGACCATTCTTTGGAAATTTTCAATTCTCAAGTATGCATAGGGACCACTGGCTTGGAGCATATTCCTTTTTGACCAACATTTAATCACACCCTCTCCCTGCCAATCAATCCATCCATTGAGCAGTGCAGAGTGAATCACACAGAAGCGTCTGAATGAGTGCGAGTAGGTTTATGGAACTACGGAGACCAGCAAACATCACCCGGTCTTCCCTTGCTGTCGTCAGATCGGCGCTGGCTGATATTAATTTCCGTGAGCTTGACAGGGGCCATTAGTCTTGGGGAGGAGGCTTGAGTTACAGCGTTTAGGGGGTAAGGATCCTCTGGCGCAGGCAGCAGTATATACAGTATGTGTTATACAATAGCCCAGACCACAGAGAGGAGGAGAGGCAGAGAGGGAGAAGCTGTTGGACAGACAGTAGGAGTGTGGGAAAGATGAAATGTCTTTCTCAGCCAGTCTGCATGGCAGGCTGGCAGATACTGTTTGATATTGATCTGCCAATCATTCATCTTTAGAGCAGAAGAGTTGTTCAATGGTTTTATGTGAATATTGTTTTTTTGGGAATATTTTTCATTTGCTGTTAGCAAGACATTTTATCTTGTTGGATTTTCATAAAGTCGATGTCTACTGCAGAGGGTAACGTTAGTCTCGACTAAAACACAGCGGGAATGTTCTATGGAACTTGATTTGTTGTGATAGAAATACGAATCTGTGGGGAAATGTGTATGAAGCACAAGGATAAAAACCTTAATATTGCGCACTAGCAGACCTGAGGCAGACTGACTACACTTACTAAGGCCATAGGGTCCATTCTTTGTGCTGACTGTGCTGTTCACCAGGATGTTTGAGTTTTCCTCGTGATCGCTGTACTGCTCCCCAGATGTGTTGAATGAGCAGGAGGAGGAAGGGCTGGTCTCAGAGGGCCTTCTGGCTGTTCTGCTGGTCAATCCCATACAGCGTTTCTCCAGAACACACAAGAAAGAGTGAGAGGGAGATAGGGCCGCTGGGTTGTAAGGTAATGTCCTCTCCCACATCAACAAACCTCCACTCGATGAGCGATATCTGGGTCTGCCCAGCAGCAGCTACATGCCCACCTAGCAGAAAGTTCCTCTTAGTGTCTTGGAATGATCATTGATGGTATACATAGAGTACAGTAGATGCTCAGCAAGAGCTGGCACCGACAAACAGTAGGACAAGTTTGAAATGATGACCTAGGGCTAAATTTTACAGGACAGTTGCTCTGTCCTACCCTAAAAAAAGATGACGAGGGGGAATGGAAAACCCAAGTTATGTGATGTGAAGATAGTGTTGTGTTAGTTAATGTGTTTGGTCAATCGCAGTACACTGAAGGCAACTCACAGGTCCTTTTGTGATGGGAAAGTATACCTATTCTGGAGTTAACAAAGTCCTTCAAAACACCATGCAAGGGCTCCGATAATTCCTAGATCTTGCAGTGAGGATTCGAGGAACCTATTTCATATTTGTCCAGTTACTTTTCTCGTTACTGGGTTATTAAAGATTTCAGGTGAGGCCTCATATGCATGTTGCTAACACACAATGAGTTTAGCCTAATATTTGCATTAGTCTCAAACAGGCAGGAAATTTAAACTATGTTGTTGCTGCAGGTTTCGCCCTTGTAAAATTTTGTTAAAGGAACTTGGACTGCAGCTTCTACCTTGATACACCCCATGCTACCAGTTATTATGCATACATACAGCAATGCATGTATGTGAAATTAAAGCGTGCACATACTCTTTTTTTCTGTGCATTTGTATGTGTGCATGTACATACACTGTGAGAAGATTATTAGTGTGTGAAAAGAGAGAGGTGTATGTGTGGGTGCGTGTGTGAGCCTTGTTTTCCCATGTCTCCACTCCAGAGTAGCACTTGGCGCTCAGAGTCTTGGCTGTAACTCTTTAATAGCAGAGTTGTTTACTCTTAATACCAACCCACTCTACCCCCATTTTGGGAGGGTTCCTCTCCTCTGCCTTTGGCACAGCAGCATGTAGACATTTTTACAGCTTAGTATGCTCAACACCACCTTGCTAACGGATTTTATGGCCCAGTGGTTCTGGTGTGTGTGTGTTTTTATAATAACTGCAGGTTATGCAATCAAACTTTGGAGGGCCAGAACAGCCTTAATCATAGCACTTAGCCTCTACTGTAAACTCAACAGGTTGCTGAAAGTGTGTATATATACTCTGTATACATACGCTTATGCTGCTATGGTTACATTTCTTTTACAATTTAGCCTATGGGTGCTAGCACCAGATGTTGCAATCCTGCTGAGGTTTTTTTTGTGCAACACTGTGAATTTGTATATTGTATAACAAAATCATTAATGTCCAGACAAAGCAAAAATAAACATGTCATCACAGAAAAATGTTTTATTAAGCACCCAGACAAATTTGAATGCCTAAAACAATTGGCAAATGTAATTAGGTGTCAAAAGCCGGAAAACAGAAAGAGTATTCTCTTCCTCTGTCCAGCGACAGACTCTTGTTAGCAGCTTACCCAGTAGCACTGACCACACGCCATAAGACAACAACCAAGAGAGCACAGCGACAGACTCTTGTTGGCAGCTAACATACAAGCACAAAGCACAGACTGTGAGCCAAAGAACGACAGAGACACTAGTCAGCGACAGACTTTTCTTAGCAGCTAACCCAGTGGCACAGACCACACACTATTAGCTGACAAACAAGAGGGCTTTGGCGTAGCCACATAATCTTCTTAGCAGATTACTCAGTCACACAGAGCACACACCATGAGCTAAAGAATGAAAGAGCCACTGCACAGTGACAGAGTCTCGTTAGCAGCTAGCACAAAGCGCACACCACGAGTCAACAAATGAGAGAGCTGCTGCGCCGCAACAGGCTCTCATTAGCAGCTAACCCAGTAGCACAAAGCATGCACTCTAAGCTGAAACATGAAAAAGCCACAGCGCATTAACAGATTCTTGTTCAGCAGCTAACAACAGCTAACGTTAGCACAAGACAAACCCAGCAGTGAGCAGTAACTGCCAGCGGGCTGGATAGACGATTGAGGCTGAAAGACTGTAGGGGTACATTCATGACAGCTATTTTACTTTTGTTTCAATATGATTGTGGCTTTTAGTAGTTGTTAATGTATTTGAAAGAACTAAGAGAGCTTGTTGAACACTAATGCTAAGCAATAGCTTTTATATTTTAGGGGAGGGATTATATTAAACATGGCTGCAGTGCATCATCAAGCCATGATGTCAGGACTACCTAAATAATCCTAGGGTCAAAAATGGTGAAAAACTGGTTAATGGTCTTTTTACATTTTCAGCAGGTATTTATGAATATATATGGTGTGTTTAGAAATAAATCCCTGGTTTTGCTTTCCCTAGACTTTCATAAAAACAAGTTAAGACTAACAGTGTTTTTAGCCAGTGGCTGTGTAGCAGCAGGCTAATGTCCAGTGAACCAGTCCTTATTGCAAAATAAGCTCCAACTGGTTAAGTGAAAACCCCAATGTGAAAGTGGTCATGATATAATGACCAGCTTGCTTTATATTTGCCCACTTATATAAAGTAACTGCTGCAAACAACCCCACAAAGTCTTAGCTGGAACCGCAATTACCCTTCAAAAGGCTAGGTGCTAACATTCAGAAGGATTTCAAGATTATTCAATTTAATGCCTGACATTTTCACAGATGTTGCGGTGAAAATGTCAAAGCAGCACCTTGCACCACTGTGGGAGCATACTGTAGTGTTTGCATTAGTGGCCCTAGTGAGAACAAGAGCCTAAATGTTGGCAATGCCTTACACAGGCAATTTTTCTAGCTCTATCTAGAGAGCAACACATGACAGTTTGCCCAGAAGGTTTTACTGTGTGCATTGTATTAATATCACAGCTGCAAACAGCCATGAAGGCTTCACCAACACTACCATTATTCTGCTCAGGCCTGAAGGGGGAAAGTGCCGTTACAATACGATGATTAAAGGTGATCAGTGCTTGCCAGGAAGTTGACATTTTCAATATTTGGCTGCAGCAACGACCCTCGCATTGCACGCTCTCTTAATCTTTTCATCTTGAAAGTGTAACGGTTCCAAACAGAGCAGTGGGAACATGACTCTAGTCAACTGGAGGAAAAACTGATCAGTTTGATAGCTTTTGCGTGTATATATGTGTTGCAGCATGGTGTTAACAAGTCATAAAGTCAAAGCATGGCTCTGCTTCTGTCCTTTTATTGTCGTACTGTGAAGAATCAAATATGCATTGTTAAAGTCTCTCTTTAGTTTGAATGAAAGTGACATTTTGTTATCCTTGTAGTGTTTTCAGTGTAATTTGACAGATACTTTAGATTAGCGTTAAAAGCAGGCATGTCAAATAATGTTGCTCCAACTGGGTGTGTATCTTGTTTTGGTTTTTCCATTTGTCTTTACTTGAAACAGAATTGGTGCACTAGAATATATAAATCTTAATGTAAAAAAACTAAACAAGTAATGTTTAAGATTATTAAGTGTTAGCATTAGTTGGAGCTGTCACCACCATGACGAGACAAGGTGGTAAGACGAAAGAGGGACACTTAAGCCTAAATGAGTCATTTTGTCAGCAGACAGTCGGTGTATCAAGAGGTGGGGGGAACATTAGGAGGGAATTATGGGTACATTTTCCACCGCTGTCCTCAAATCTGCCAAGTCCAAGCACCGAGCAGAGACAGCAGCCAGCTTACTTAGTGGCTGCACTCTGTCTGTCCTCAGCATAAGACACCTCAGCTAATGTTTTGGGCTGGAGCATTAGCCGCACTGGGTAGAAGTATGTTTGCCTTGGAAGTGGCAGCAGAGCCGGTGAGCACTGCCATCCATGTCAAGTGGTGCACCGTATAATACCGTCCCGGGCGAACTTGGACGCCTAACGTGAGGAATTACATCTGCGGTTGTTTCAACACGAGCCTGAAGTGGTCGGCCCAGAGGCAGCGTCGCATCCAGAGGTCAGGAAGGGTGTAATTAGGGGAAATCTGTTTAAATATTTTAACATATTTATTGATGCTCTGTGACATGTGGAATTATGCCCCTCTTGCGTCAAGACTGCACAGGCTTCCCAGTAAGTTCTCTTTAGCCGCGAGCCTCCATCTGTCCTCACTGGAAAAATCGCATGAGGTCTCCGTCAGCAAAGCCGCCCGGTCACACGTTTTTCTGTATCAATACTCTTTGCAGGCTTCGATAAGTCACGCTCACCCTGAGGCAGTTAGGAGTTGGCGTTTCTTGCGCTTTTTCACTCACTGGCATCCGGTCAACACCTCCTCTTATGCTTTTAACTCAGAGATTTGACTATGAAAAAGTAGATTTCTGTCTTTCTCCTCTCGTTCTTACTCTTTGTCCTCCACTCCACCTTCAGTTTCCACCACACAACCGTCAGCACACACACACTTTCCACAGCTAGGCTCTTCATTCAGTCGCAGAAGCTTTGAGAAAGAGGCAGTCCAGAGGTCACAGAGGCGCTGTGGTTTCAATCTGGGATGGCGAAGTTAAATAAAAAAGCTTTTAAGTCTGCATAAGTGCCCTTGAGCAAGGCACTGGACCTCTAAGTCCTCTGTTGGAGATGCTCAGCAGCCAACAGATGAAGACTTCAGACATGAAAGAGTGGAACATTGTGAGTATGAAGTAAGACACTGCTGCAAATGCGTGCATGCTAAGTCAACCTTCCCTGGATAAATAAAAACGTTGAAAAATCCAGATATGGATCCAATCTTCCTCACGACCCACTGCAAACACATCACGGCCCGAGAGGCACTTTTTATGGTGCAACAGATTTAGTTGTAAATCAAAAAGATTCAAAAGGCCTGTCTTTTTCAGCAGTGTTTTTTTTATTTATCTGTCAGGCCAGACACACACAAAACATTGGACTTTTCCAAACGTCTGGAAGTTCGAATGCTCAGAGGATCGTAAAAAGCTCAAGGGTGGTCGCCTGCCCTGTGCACTAACAGGCCAGGGTCGGCTGATAGGGATTGTTTACATCAGTCAGCTGCTGGGAGCCACAGACCCCTTTGGGCTGCCTTGTAAACGCCACAAATGTTACCTGGATGCTTCGCCACTTTCTGTCTACAGCACTGCCCACCAGCCGCTGCTCCTTCATCCTGAGTGTGCTTCAGTTATTAGAGAAACCTCAGTCTTGTATCTTGTTGCTGAAAATGATAAGTTTGTAGCTTGCAATAAAACCACTTTAATGATCTATTGGACCAGATCAAATAAAGCAGAGAAACATAGACACAAGAAAGTAAGAAATTCTCTAACCAACAACACAGATAATATATAAGGCCAATAACATGTGAGGACATGTGGTGGAAAACAGTTACTTTTCTCAATATAAATAAGTAATAAATAATGCTGTTTAGCCTTTACAGGTGTTGATGTGAGATTCGAGGAAAGTTGGGGTGGAGAAAGTTTCCTACTTGGAATAATAACTTTTAGGTCTGCTCCATTTTATTATTCATTTAAAGAAGTCAGAATTTCCAGCATTCTGACCTAATGAAATACACTCACTCACACAGACAAGACACTGTGAGTTTGGGAAGGCAGATACATGGAACATTAGTAACCTCAAAGCCATACTCAATTGAGTGAGTTAAACATGCAATTGAAGCTGTAAGCATGGATCAGAAACACTGAAGTGCTGAGAGAGTGGATGAGAGAGCATGAGAGACAATGAGAGAAAGAGAGAGAGAGAGAGAGGGAGAGAGGGAGATGCATGGGTGGTCTAGTGAGGACTGGTTCCATAACCCCACTCAGATGTGCTGTAGACACACAAGACGTCCATGGTCCCCAGAGGATTAACCCTTCTGACTTTGGTGATCTCCTGACTCTTTCTCCAGTGCCATCAACAGGTTGACATATTTAGCTTTTACAGAATTATCTTGACAACTGTTGTTCCAACGTTTGGTAACAAAAGTTATAACAATAGTAACATCTATCCAGATGATGAACCCTGATAAATGCAGTGATTCCCGAACTTTCCCTCTTTCCTCTTCTTGTCTTGATAACTATTGGATAGATTGCCATGGACAGTCACTGAGACGCTCTTTCCTCATGACATTTCCATGGCATCAGCCTCAGCTGAAGTATTTGTTTTTCCAAATAAGTGAACATTAGCATGCTAAAATGCAATATATGATGATGAGAATCTTGCTTACACTGAGAGGGTACTATCTATAGTAGAAACAACATACAGAAAAGGGCCTGGTGCCAAAAGTGAGTTAAGTCAAGTCAAGTCAAACCATGCATTGGAAATAAGGCATAAGTCTTGTTTTGTCATGCCTTATATGTTGCTAAGTAGGCTGTATAGCAATCAGTTTGTATTTTCACTGTCATTTTCACGGACACTTCAGCAAAGATGATATTTGCTGACACTGTTTCGAGCCTATTAAGCAAGTTTTCAGGTGATCTAAGAAAATCCAGCACCTCAAAGGACTTTGTCATCACAGCCAGAAACACATTTCACACAGCACTTACTTGGAAACAGTTTCATAGCAGCATAATAAACAGCAACGGTGATGACTAAATTTTGAGCCCATATCATAAAGCATATGGCATGTATTCAGACGTTCTGTCACTTTGCAGACCATCCAAGAATGCGGAGGGAGTTTTTTGCATGCCTGTTATGAAGCAATACAGAGACAAGGGCACTGATTTGTTTAATTTTAATTCGAATATTTGAGGTAGACATCTTCGCATGTGTGTGGAAACATCACTGATGTGGAGAGATTGTGCAAAGCAAAGTGACCTCTGTTTGATAGCCTTTTGTAGATTTTCTCAGAGAGGCTGGAGCTGTTTCAGACTGTATCCAGGCATTTCATTAAGCAGTGAGGAAATGCAGACCGCAGCCCTCCCTCACATTTCTTGATGGATTGTGTTTTTAGGGCGGGTGCAGCGGGGGCTAATTTAGATGCGGTCGTAATTGTTTCAGTGGTCAGTTTTTATAGTGGGAATTTAAGAAGACTTTGATTGCCAGTTAGCAGATATTTTGCATGGAAAGAAATCAGCTTTTAACTTGGCTCTTTGACCAGGTCTGATCCACTTCACAGTTCATTTCAGTCTCCAATGAGGAATTAATTTGATAAAAAGCAAAGTAAAAACATGCAACAAATCACAAACATGAGCTGCTAGATTGAGAATAAATACTGCAATAAAACATTCCTTATCCATGCCTAAGATTAAATTAACGTATACTGTGCACACAAAAGGATGTGTGATATTGTTTGCAAAGTTGCATGCAAGTTGTTCTCCATAGTGGGGGGTTAACTTTTTATGCTTCCACATCAGCGTTATTGCTTTCAGGTTGTCCGTCCCATTCATATGAAAACAATATCTCAAGAATGCCTTGAGGGAATTTCTTCAAATTTAGCGCAAACGTCCACTGTGACTCAACAATGAGCTGATTAGATTTTGGTAGTCATAGGTCAAATATCAAGGTCACTTTGGCTTTGTCTGTCTCATCCTTGTGAACACAATGTCTTGGGAAATCCTTCATGAAAATGCTTCAGATTTGGCGCAAACATCTAATTAGACTCAAGAATGAGCTTAATGCAATGACCTTAGGATTTGGTGGTCAAAGGTCCATTTAAAGGTTACTGTGACCTCTTAAAACTTTTTGTCCATAACTCAAATAATCATACGCTACTTGTGACAAAATTTTAAACGTATGTCTAAATGGATGAAATTCTAGTTTTACATGAAATGAGCTCATTGCTATAAAGGGTTGTTCTAATTTTTTTACAACTTGGGTCTTACTTTTATAGTTTTGGCCACCATCCCTATCAATAATACTAACATTGTACTCACCAACTTAACTGCTGAGATCTAAGAACAGTGTTGCTAAACACCAGTGGACAGATGAATAAACATTAAATTAACCTATTTTGAACTGAACATGAAGACAAACAGTAAAATTATCACCCGAACTGACAACTGTAAACATCCATAGACATATACAGATTGATGTCCTGGTTCAACTCTGACCTGCTGTACTTACTATAGTTGTGGTTTACATAATCTGCCTCAGCTGTTTTCGTGTTGATAATCTGTCCCATCATCATGTTTCTTGCCCCAACAGGCTTTGCTGTATCATTGCCATGTTCCCACATCTCAGCAACCACTTTCTTGCGTACAACGTTGTCATAACTGATAGAGCTGATGGCCAAAAGTACAATACCAGGGTCCAAGTTGTAATAAACCGGCATTATCCGAAAAGGAAAGGAAATACTCATGAACCGTGAAGGGCTATCTGGCAAATGGTGATGGGAGAGAGCAGGAAAATGGAGACAAGGATAATTCTCTGTTACTGGAAAATAAGACCCTTAATACATTGATTGGGACACAGATCATGTAGCTGCTTCTACATCTTTTGTGTCATTCTTTGTTCATTTGAGGTAAGCTGTTTGGTTTGTTTCATGCACATTTATCATTATTTATTATGTAAGCTGCCCAGTCAATAGAGAAAAAAATTTCATATTCATCACAAGTAGGGTTATTGTTACCATACTATGTTATGCAATATGCAATTCTGCATAAAAATCGTTGGCATCAGAATTAACTTATCAATCCTAATGTTGTACATTTCTGCAAATAACTGATGTATTACATTTGTATACTTTACATGTCATATCAACATTTCTAAAGTGACACACTTCTGATTACATGTATGTGAGCTGAGTTTCTGATCCGCAGCAGTCAGTGACATGTAGCAGATCAGTTTTTGAGACCAAAACAAAAATACAGTTGTTTTTTATCAAGACATTGGCAGCAGTTTCAGCCATGATTGTGACACAAAACTCTGGTATTTTAAGCCAAAATTTTGTTTTTTTAACTAAGTGGTTCTTGCGCCAAACATTACCTAACATTAACCACAGTGTTGTTAAAATGTAAAAAACATATCCGCGACATAAAAATATACAAATCTTACATATCCGTGGTTTTCAGAAATGTACAATGCCAATATTTAGTCTTGTTTGTTTTAAGCTTTTATAGTTGGTGAACCAAAGATATAGATAGTTGAATGGTGAGACACATTTTCTAAGACCTGAGCTCTTCTCTGGTCAGTGTCAGAGTGGCAAACTGTCTCAGCAAGAAATAAAAATGTATAATTAAGCCAGTTTTTCCCCCGTCTCAATATCTGTGCCGTTTGCCAATATTTGCACACGCTTATGAGAGTCATAAGCTCAGCATTTCATCATGATAATAGCAGCCTATTTTGTTACTGCCGTGCGTGGCAGGAGAAGTCTCCTGGTTAATGTAGTGTTTTCATGTTTTTCTTTCTGTGAAATTGCACTCTCGTCTCTCATATCTTCCTCCACTGGTTGCTCTAATGAAAAAAGTACTGTCTGATTCTTTCTCCTTTTGTTTTCAATACTTGTTTTTTTATTTGTTTCTATTACTTTTTTAATCAGTTCTCCTTTTATGACTTTTCTGTGATTACTGAAGCATTTCTCTCCCGTATCCTTAGATATTTGTTTACAATTGAGCAGAGTATTTTAGGTTGTCTCATCATAAGGGACTCAAATTTTTCTCAAGCATTTATTGCAACCACCAGTGTGATCTTCATGCATTTATTTAGCTCTATTTAAATGCAATTATAAATATCATACATCTGGGCCAAACTAGTGCTTTGTAACAAAATCTGTCCACCTGGAGAGAAAATAATGCTTAGTTCAGATAAGCAAAGTGTGAAAAGTGGCCATTTAAGCATACAATTTCTGCTGTGAAACCAAACTGCAAGGCACAAACTGTACAGTCAAACTTTTCGGGTCTTTGTTGCTGATAGTGGTG